>NC_040908.2:144282922-144590422 GCF_004126475.2 Phyllostomus discolor
CACCCCTTCTTTCCTCATTTCCCTTACCTTTGATCTCTTTCTCCTAAGCTCCAAGGTCCCCAGGAGACTTGCAACCAGGGAGCAGCGGGCGGCAGCAGCTCATCCTGGGTGATTCCCCGGAACCTGTCCCAAAGTCCTGCTTGGCCACTTCTGTCACTGTGACTTTTAACTTGCTAGTGAGTCCACACAGCCCAGCATGGCTCACTTTCCTGTAAGGCTTCTAGAGGGTGAAGCAGCACCGCCGAGGCTTCCCCGTTGCTTCTTCTGCACTAAGCCCTCCCCTTGTTTCTGTCCCCAGCTCTAACAAACACACTCTCAGAATCACCTGGGCTCCTGTTGTGACATCTCCCCTGTGTGGAGTCAAGAATCCACACACGACAGGCCGACCCCAGACAGACCCGCTCCAGGCTCAGTCCCCTTCTAGGGACACTTAATTTGATGTTTTTCAAACTTCAGACACTGCAGCACCACTTAATACACTTTGCATGATGTCATCTATCATTATTGTTTCCTTTATTCACACTTATTGTTTTTACTAAATATATTTGCTTTAAAAAATAGATTTTTTGTCATTGTTAGAAAAGGAAAGCCCATATATTTCTCATCTGCCTTAAAATAAATCATGAGTACTAAAATCAGTTCATTCGTGTCTCACCTAAAATAGGTTGCACATCACTAGCGGGCATTCTACACTTTGGGAAACACTCCCCCAGCACCTCAGAGACATACACACACACACACACACACACACACACACACACACACACACCATGAATGAGGACTGTTGACTCTTCAGCTCCTGTGTCAAGGGAACATATACCAGGGAACAAATTCAATCAGGGAAGACTCCTTCTTCCTCAAAGAGTGTCTTTCTTTGATTCCCTCTTCCCATTTTTGCCTTTTTTTCTATCTTTATTTCTTCCTTCATTTCCTTCTGCCCTTCCCACCCACCCCGCTTTCCTCCTTTCTTTCTCTCACTGTGTTAGATTTTGAACATGATAGTTAGAGCAAGATCTTGGGAGAAACGGGACTTTTATTACCTCCTCACAGTACTTTCCATGAGCTATGCTGAATTCTGATCATTAGGGCAACATCCCAGGAGAATTTAGAAGTCCTGCCCAAGTAATGCCCCTTTAAGCTCCTGGGTGACCCCACCACTCCCCCTCCCACCCCACAGCCGCCTCTCTGTGCCCATCCTCATTGTCCAGAGAGCACCATCCTCAGTCCTCAGTGTGCTGGGCTCCCCATCACCACCGCTGTCTGTGACCGCACTCCACAGAACAGAAAGAATGGCAAGATGCTTTGTCTCGGACCGTGAGTGTTAGCAGTGGCAGGGAAGGTTGAGGCCCTCGAGTGGTAGGTCAGCTTATGCCTGTCGGCCTCAGCCAGAGGGCTGCAAAGCTGGTGGTTGCGTGTCCCTGCCCTCAATTATGCTGAAGCGGGAGGAAACCCTTCTCACGCGGTCTGGATTCAGTACAGTGATCAAAACCGCTCAACGAGAGTGCCTGTGAAAACAGTTCATTTTCCTATCGACAGACTTTTACATCTATCCAGTAAATTTTATCTGAACCCTCTAACTCTAGTAAAATACAGCAATGTGCAATAAATTTCACTTTATGGGTTTTACAGTTTGAAAACAGCTTCAGGGCAGTCTGGTTACCGAGGGAACACAATTGGAGCAGTCTCCAAGGCTTGGTGCCTCCCTGCGGGGAGCTCTGGAGACGACCCCATGCCCCTTAGTGCCCAGTCCACTCAGGTAAGGCATTGCCTCCCACTTAAACATTATTTAAGGCACGGTATAAGCCCCATGCCTGTACCTGCAAAACTGGCTTTAAACAGTGAAGAAAAAAAGCAATTAAATTACTAAGCAAAGGGCTGCTAGCTTCCCTGGGCAAAGAGCAAATGAGCTTCATTAAAGAGAGGGATTAAGTCACTGACTTATTACGGTATAGCTGGCTGCCCCACGAAGTCCCTAGGCCTTTTTGTCTTATTGCAGGTGGGGGGAGTTGAACTGGGAGCAAATCAAATAACATTCTTTAAGGGAAATTCTTCCAACTGCCCCCCAACAAAAATAGTTCTGCAATTTACCCAGAGGCAGGCTTTCTTATTTCAACTGGCATTTAATTGACTGTTTTCCTTGACTTTATAAACAGTTAAGACTTGAGAAATTCTCTTACCCTAATGAGGCCTGGTCACTACACTTCAAATAGGACCTCCTCCTACCCAGATACCAACTATCAGATTCTTTCTTTCCTTCTTTCCTTCCTTCTTTCTTTCCCTCCCTCCCTTCCTCCCTTTCTCCCTTCCTTCCTCCCTCCCTCCCTCCCTCCCTCCCTTCCTTCCTTCCTTCCCTTTTCTTTCTTTCCTTCCCTCTCTCTCTCTCTCTCTCTCTCTCTCTCTCTCTCTCTCTCTCTCTTTCTCTCTCTCTCTCTCCCTCTCTCTCTCTCTCTCTCTCCCTCTCTCTCTCTCTCCTTCTAATCCATTAGGATTCAAGTTGAATTGTTGTGATGCAGCCACCAGTGAAAGCCTTTTCCTTTACGCAGTCATGGCTAGAAGCACTTTGTCTCTACCGTGTTCTCTTCTCACAAGGAACGCATGAGGTAGAGTTTTTAGCTTAGTCCCTTTTACAGATAAGGATACTAAGGCAGAGGCTGGTTAGGTAATTTGCCCATGGTCACAAAACCAGCTGGTAGGAAAGCCCACATCAGACCCCGGTATTCTTGCTCTCACCTCAGGGTCTGCTCCTGAGGCTGTACTTTCTGCTGGGGGCACCTGGGTGGGGGACACAGTCCCCTGGGTGAAGGTGCTCATTTGCATGAATGGGTAAGTCTGAGCGCTTTTGCTATGTCCTGAGGAAGAAAGAGTTGTTTTTGAAGAGTAAAAGAAGTCTGAGCGGGGGAAAGGGATGAAAGAAGAAACGTGTCCAAATTAATGCTTCAAATGTTTTGGACTAGAAGAGGTAAGGTGAGAACCTAAAGGTTCTGGTTTCATGAAAGACTGGGACATTTAGTACTTTGGGAACCACGTGATTTAGTTAAACAGGGTTGGTGGGGGGTGGAGGGTGAGCAGGGAACAGAGTTGGGAATAATGGAGGCACATTCCGTCCACAGCACTGCCAGTCCCCTCCAGCCACAGGTCACAGGCTTCCCCACAAGAAAGCATCAACAGAAGCAGTTTGAAGCAAATGGCTTAAGTAGCCTACAGGCGTTCTCAACCATCCCTTCAGAGGGGCCTTCGGCACCGCCCCCTTCCCCATTCTGCATCTTCTAACCCAGCCCTGTTTCACGTTTCTTGGTACCATTGGTCCCTGCTTGATAGAAATAGACTTACCTTGTTTTCTCACCTTCTCTCTCACTGAACTCTGTGAAAGCAGGAAGCTTATTTGTCTTGCTCATTGATCCTTAGTGTCTAGCACATATTAAGACTTATAAATATTTCTCGAGAAAACGAATAAAATATGCAGAAAGCCAAAGCAGAAGCCCATGGACCAGTTTGTTCCAATGTAGAAAGGAGCTGCACCTGAAACTCCCAGAAAGAATTCAGAGTTGTTTGATGGGAGTGGAGTGGGGTCCAGGGAGGTTCAATGTACTGAGACAGAGTTAGAGACCAAGAGGCATCCTGATTTTGGCAAGTAAAGTCTTGGACAGTTTATTACAAACATCATCTCAATATAATTACAGACTCTGTGGTAACCATTTCATTTTGGCAATGAGAAAACAAAGGTTCATAACAATTAAGTAAATTGCCCCCGGTCCCACAGCCAATATGTGGAAGAACGGGCATTTGAAGCCATATCTAGCTGCTTCTATAGGTCATGCTATTTTCACTCCACCATGCTGGTTAACATCCGCCACCATGTGGGCCTGTTTCCCATTCATGGGGGTATGGGGGGGAACAGACAACATGAACATAAATCTCTCAGAAGAACAGCTGCGGCCCATCGTTTGTTCTGACAGTTCTATGCGGGGCCCAAAGAAAAAACAAAAGCAAACATGGCCAGAGATTGTGGCCTTTGTCTGCCAAAGCACAACCAAAAGAAAAGGGAGATCTCTTTGATGTAGGTGATCTAAAATGATCTCCTCATGGTCAGCTTGGGACATAGGGATGTTTTAAACTGCTGTTACACAAAGGGGACACTGAGCTCTCAGATTTCACGGCCCACATAACTCCAGGTACTAGAGTGTATGAGTGATAAGGTCACTCAGAAAGAGATGATGGTGCTGAGCATGTGCAGGCTTCTTGTTTAAGATTCTCTTCATTTTGTTGTGGTTGACATTTCAAGGATTTACCCAGTTGTCACTGTCTTTGAAATATCTTTTCAAACATCACTGGTGTAGCCTTTGTCCCATCCTTTGTCCCCTCCCAACTCCCATGAGAGCGCTGAACCTTCTTTTACTGGGTGCAAAGATGGTCGGCGCTTGGAACCAACACATGCCTTATCCCCAGTTCAATTTCAGCAATGGAGAATGAAGTGACTTTTAAAAGAAAACCAAATGGAAATTCATTTAAGAACATCCCCCAAAGTGTACAGAGTTAAGATTAAAATGAAATCTTTGGTCTTTTGCTTAAAATAATTCATTTCTATAAATCATTCTTTGGAAAATAATACCAAGCACAGAAAAAGTCTTATGCAAACATCTCTTTACTGAAACAGTATGTATGATATTAAAAAATTGGAAATGCTGTAAACATCTATAATAGGTTAAAAAGGTAAGTAAGTTGTAGTTATATCCACATAGGGGATTATAAGCAATTAAAATGTAGCAATTAAAAGATTATGAAATGACATAATACAATAAGGGATTGCCCATGCTTAATGTTAAATGGAAAAAAAACAAAAGTGAATATTTGGTATCAGAGTAGCTATTGTAGTCCTCGCCTTATCCATGGGGAATATGTTCAAAGACCCCCAGTGGATGCCTGAAACCATGGATAATACTGAATCCTATATATACCATGTTTTTTTCCTATACATACATACCTTTTCATTTAAACAAAGAATTTGATGGTTTCTCTTTGCATATCTAAATTCCCAGCATCACTGGCAATTTGGGGTCATTATTAAGTAAAGGAAAGAGAGGTTGAACACAAGCACAGTGAGACCATGACAGCTGACCTGATAACCGGTAAGCTACTGAGTGACTAACAGCATGGACACACTGGACAAAGGGATGATTCACATGTTGTATAGGACGAGGAATGTAGGTAGCTCTGGACGCTGAGAGTGGACCTCAGCTAAAAGTCAGCTAGGAAATAAGGACTTCAGCCCAACAACCTCAAGGACAAAATTCTGTCAACAACGTGAATGAGCTTAGGAGTCGATTTTTCCTCAGAGTTTCCAAACAGCAGCCCATTGATTTCAGCTGGTGAGACTAAGCAAGGACCCACCCATGCTGTGCGGGACTTCGGACCTACACGACAAATGCATGTTGCTTTAAGCCACTAAATTCTGGTGACAAATTCCTTACATCGGTTCAATACTAAGTTAGAGAAGAAATAGTGGTCATAATACTAATATAGATAACATTTAGAGTGTCTGTCTTGTGTTAGCATTGTAATAAACTTTATCTGCATTCTCTCATGTAATTCCTACAATGATCATTTTAAGATCAACCAACTTCCAGCCAAGATGAAGGTGTAGGTAGACACACTGTGCCTCCTCGCACAACAAAAAGGACAACAACAAATTTAAAAACAAAAAACAACCAGAACTGGCAGAAAATTGAACTGTATGGAAGTCTGACAACAAGGAGTTAAAGAAGAAACACTCACCCAGACTGGTATGAGGGGTGGAGATGGGCAACCGGGCAGAGGACTTGCAGCAAGGCAGCAGCTGGAGGACAGAGCAAGGTGGAGGATTGCAGACTGGGTAGTTCCACACTCGTGTGCAGATAAACCTGGAGGAACAACTGGGGAGCAAGATAGACCACACAACTGAGGGCTCCAGCACGGGAAATAAAGCCTCAAAGCCTCTGACTGAAAACACCTGTGAGGGTTGAGGCGGTGAGAGAAACTCCCAGCCTCACAGGAGAGTTCGCTGGAGAGACCCACAAGGTCTTAGAATGTACACAAACCCACCCACCTGGGAATCAGCACCAGAAAGGACCAATTTCATTGTGGGTAGCTGGGGAAGTGATTGAAAACCAACAAAGAGAAGAGCAAGCGGCACTGTTCCCTCTTGGGCCCCTCCCCCACATACAGCATTACAACGCAGCCACATGGGTTGCCCCACCCTGATGAACACCTAAGGCTCCACCCCTTACTACATAACAGAGGCTCCAAGACAGAAAAAAAAAAAAAAATGACCCAAATGAAAGAACAGATCAAAGTTCAAGAAAAAAATACAGCTAAGTGACGGAGAGATAGACAACCTATCAGATATGCAGTTCAAAACAATGGTAATCAGGATGCTCACAGAATTGGTGGAATATGGTCACAAATTAGAGGGAAAAATGAAGGCTATGAAAAGTGAAATAAAGAAAAATGTACAGGGAACCAATAGTGACAGGAAGGAAACTGGGACTCAAATTAACAGTTTGGAGCAGAAAGAAGAAAGAAACATTCAACTAGAACAGAATGAAAAAACAAGAATTCAAAAAAATGAGGAGAGGCTTAGGAACCTCAGGGACAACTTTAAACTCCCCAATATCTGAATCATAGGGGTACTGGAAGGAGAAGAGGAAGAGCAAGAAATTGAAAACTTATTTGAAAAAAATAATGAAGGAGAACTTCCCCAATTTGGCAAAGAAAATAAACTTCCAGGAAGTCCAGGTAGCTCAGAGAGTCCCAAAGAAGTTGGACCCAAGGAGGAATACACCAAGGCACATCATAATTACATTAGTCAAGTTTAAAGTTAAGGAGAGAATCTTAAAAGTAGCAAGAGAGAAGGAGAGAGTTACCAACAAAGGAGTTCCCATAAGACTGTCAGCTGATTTCTCAAAAGAAACTTTGCAGGCAGGAAGGAGCTGGAAAGAAGTATTTGAAATCATGAAAGGCAAGAACCTACATCCAAGATTACTCTGCCCAGCAAAGCTATCATTTAGAATGGAAGGGCAGATAAAGTGCTTCCCAGATAATGTTAAGTTAAAGGAGTTCATCATCACCAGGCCCTTATTATACAAAATGTTAAAGGGACTTGTTTAAGAAAAGGAAGATAAAAATATGAACAGTAAAATGACAACAAACTCACAGTTATTAACAACAAAACATAAGAAAAGACAAAACAAAAACAAACTAAGCAAACAACTAGAACAGAAACAGAATCACAGAAATGGAGATCACGTGGAGTTTTATCAGCAGGGGAGTGAGTGGGGAGAGAAGGGGAAAAAGTACAGAGAATAAGTAGCATAAATGGTAGGTAGAAGATAGACAAGGGGAGGTTAAGAATAGTATAGGAAATGGAGAAGCCAAAAAACTTATATGTACAACCCATGGACATGAACTAAAAGGGGGGAATGCAGGTGGGAGGGGTGTACAGGGCAGAGGGGAATAAAGGGGAGGCAAAAATGGGAAAACTGTAATAGCATAATCAATAAAATATATTTAAAAATATCATTTTAAGACAGGAATTTGCAGATGAGGAAACTGAGGCTTGGGGAATTACAGAAACCTGTAAATCTTCATATATGAACCAAAAATCAGGTCTGATTCTCAGTTCATTTGCCTGGTAGTAAGTTACAGGGGAGGATAGAAGAAAAAGCTCTCATGCCCATCACTCAACCCACACTAGTAACCCCGACAGGAAGAAGTGGACCTTGCATCTCAGACAGGAAACAATACCATCACTACCTCAGCAGGAGGAAGAAAAGACTCCTCATGGCCAGGGAACAGCTCAGCCAATGGGGACTGCCATAACTCAGCCAATGGAAAGTCACTATGCTCTGAACTTTGAGTTCCCTCCAACAGACTCTTCCTTTCCAACAACCCCTCCCAAGTCTGTAAAAGATCTTCCTTTCCTTTGTTCCCTGGACATGACGAGCTTTGCCATTAGACTGCATATCCTGAATTGCAATGTGTGTTGTCCCTAGATAAAGCCATTTTGCTGGAGAAATATCTGGTTATCTGTAAAAGGTCAACAATGCTGTTCAAAGAGTTCACTGTTCTTTTTCTGTTCGGTATCCTCAGATATGCTGATCAACATGGGAAACTGAATGAAGTATATAAAGCAGATGCCAACAATTTAAAAATTCAAAGTAAGGTTGATGTGAAGTGAAATTTGCCAACCATTTTGTAGGAAATTTTTAAAATTTATTTTCCTTAGAAGAATGGATAATTCAATTGCTTAAATCAAAGCACTACCTAGGTTTGGGTCACTATTTTCAATTATTTTTTATTTGTGGAACTTAAAAATAATCAGGGAATTTGATTTGATGAGCGTTAAGAGTCAACCACTTAATTATAGACTATTGAGAGGGTCATAACAATCTGATTCTCTGTACTATATTGTGTTAGTGTAAAACCAGGTTTTGAAAGCCAAGAAGTAAATTCTGTAGGAAAAAATAGCTCATACCCATATAAGACCCATTAGAAATTATCGCCCACTATTGACTAACCAATGAGTAAAAGGATTATGTATCCCAGAAGAACCAAATAGAAGGAGCTTCCATGAGCAGCACTGTCCAGTAGAAATAGAATGCAAGATACATACATAATTATAAATTTTCTAGTAGCCACATTTAGAGAAGCAGCAAGAGGCAAAATTAACTTTAGTACAGTATTTTATTTAACCTTATACATCCAAAGTGCTATGATTTCAACAGGTAGTGAATACATACATTTTTAATGAGATGTTCTGCATCCTTTTTCACACTGAGTCTTCAAAATCCAGTGCGTATCCTATACTTACACAGTATTTCAATTCACACTAGTCACTCTTAAGGACTCAGTAGACACACGTGGCTACTGGCTGTCATGGTATGGGACAGCACAGCTCTAGCACATGCATCCTCCTTGGGACTGATATTACACACACAGAAGCAGAAGTTGAAATTGATTCCAGGGATGAAGATCTTACTTGCTTTATGTAGAAAGCATAGATATGCATATAGTACACAAAAAGATATACAGTTTATCTGTGGTATTAAAGCTTCCTGGAGAAAGTGTTATTAGTTAGCATTCTCCAGAGAAACAATGGGATACCTACATATCCTGAGATCTGACCCATCCATTCTGAAAAGATAAAATATAGAAGAGCAACTGAAGCTTTGCAGCAGAGCACAAAGGTCAAGTACACAACCCCTGGAGCTGTGCTACGTAATATGGTAGCCACTACTCATAGGTGATGATTTAAATGTAAGTTAATTCAAATAAAATGAAATTAATAGTAAATGTGGCTCTAGCCATACATCAAGTACCCCACAGCTACATGTGGCTAGTAGCCACTGTAGTAGAAAATGCAGTACAGAGAATTTTCATCATTGGTGGAAAGTCCTATTGAAGCGTGCTATTTGTATAAATTGGGCAACTTGCTCTACCTGTCTTTGTCTCTGTTTCCTCAATTGCAGCACGAGAGCATGATAGAGTACCTGCTTCAGAAAGTGTCGTAAGAAGTACATGATTGATGTAGGTACAGGAGCTAGCACAGTGCCTAGGGGATAATTAAATATTTAATAATGGTAACTGTTGTTTCACTTAATATCTTTCTGTTGAGGTGGGGATTCCTGTAAGTTAATATGTGTATATTACTTGACCTGAAAAAAGAAAGAAAGGAAATGGTCACTCAAATAACTTATTTCTGCCACTCAAGTCATCTTGAAATACTCTCAATCATTACTTCAGAGTTGCTCTTGGTAACTCCATTTTCATAGTATTTAAAATATGATTTTTACTTTGGACTGTTCCTGTGACGGAAGACTCACCTTCATCAAGATTTTAATTAATGCCTCCAACACTGATCTACTGGCCTTTCATCGGTTTCATAATTCAGGTGCAATAGCGCCAAGGAAACAAGCTGCGGTAATTGGCAGTGTTCAGTCACTCACACAGCCGTGGCTGCAGAGCTGACAAGGCCCCTGGCAAATGTTATGTGGGAGGTGGATTGCATTTTTTCTCTCAGAATTTCCTGTTTGGGTTGTTTTATACCACAGGTGGAAAACACAAGGCCCGAGGGCTGAATCCGGCCCTCCACCTTGTTTTATCTGCTTGACACCTTGTTCCTACCCAGTGGCAACGCCGAGCTCCTTGCCCCTAGTTAAGGAGTAGTTACATGTACACAGCCCTGAAGTTACGTTCGGCCCTTTGAAAGCAACCACGAGGCTGATGTGGCCCCCGGTGAAAATGAGTTTGACACCCCTGTTTTATACCACCTGTTTCCAATCTGCGGTCTTTGTCTCATTCTTTCCCTTCAGTAACTTTGGGTACAAGCCTTCCTACACTCTCTCTCAGATGATGTATATTTCTCATAAACTAAGACATCAATTAATATACCTGTTTGGTGCCTGCATTTAGATACTTGGTGAAAACAAAAATGTCTTGTGATTGGGACATTGCTGGCTTTTCATCAGCTGAGATTGTGTACAGTCTCATTTTGTAAAAGGCTACCAGGGATGCTATCTCAGGAGAATGCATGAAGCTTGAGCATGGGTGATGACCTAGCAGTGAGGAAAGTTGCCCCACTTTCACACTCTGTGTGGTACTACTACAGGTTTTATTTGTTTAAAATAAAGGTCTGACACTATTTAGAATTTTACGTGTGAAATGTGACAAAATGCAATGTCTCATTAAGCAGTGGTTGCAAATCAGAATATATATGAGTTATTAAAAACAGGGGTGGAGGAAGCTGATGGGCCACGAGTCTCCCCTCTGCTTGTGTCTGGCCTGGAGAGTACTTACTGAGTACAGCACGGGCTGCCAGCCTAGTTAGACCTTGGATTTAGGTAAACCCTCTCGCTTATGCTCTCCTCCATGCCTGTAGAGCTTGACGGATTTTGGTGATTTCCAAGCTCCCCCCACCAAATGTAATCTTATGTGGGTCATCAATGTATATTTAAAGGAAATAAAAGTGAAACTGTTCTGGTTAAAATAAAGATAGGTCCCCTTTCTCCTCACCACCCAACAACCACCTTCTTACCAAATATGTCCTAAATCCCTCTCATATTAAAATTTTAGAGCTTAAGATGATTCTGAGCCCTACCATTCAATATTCTTGTGTGATATCACTGAGAAAATATGTAGAACCCAGAGTTTCATAGAATATTGTACAGAATTAGAATTGGAGGGAACAGAGTAGAAGGAACCATTCAACTCATGTCACTTTGTGGAAGCAACACTCTCTTAGCATGAATGAATCATCTTTTTAAAAGAGAAGCTAGAAAAGTGAAATCAAGAGATGTGAGTTTGAGTCCTGACCTCCACCCCCCACCCATCAGTGGAGTACTTTTCAGCATATCATTTAACCTCTAAGCTCTGTGTGCTTTGATTTCTTCATCTGTAATGTGGAAGGACCGAGATAGATAGACTCTTGTAACCAGGGATGAAGTTCTCCAAAGCTGCAATCCTACATCTAGGCATATGAGGGAATCCAACTTGGGTGGGTGCATGGTACAGACACAAGTTGAATATTGGCTGTTTTATGTGGTTTGACTCAATAGTACCTGGGGGAATCCAGACAGTCACATAACTACCCCCACACACATACATTACATTACCCCAAAATGAGTTCATTATATAGGACACAGTAGAAAAACAATTTAAGGAGAGAAGAAAGGGAAATTTATAGAAAATAGATTTTGAATCATGTATATATATCAATAACTTTTTCGGAGAATAAAAAGGAAGGTATGGAAACAGTAGCATAACCTGTCTGTGATACGGCATTCCCAAGTCACTTTCTCCGTAGTGTAGGACAAGCCAAGGAATGGTAACCAGAGCCTGTGTTAATTCTGTCTGAAAACACCATCTGGTTTTAAGCACTTATCTAGGCCATGGATGTCACAGCCTAGATGTGGTCACCCTGCTATGCAAAGGTCAAAGAGGGGTCTAATTACATGCCCCAGTAGTACTTAAAGGGCAGATTCACCAGAGCATGAACATAATCACTCAGTCCAAACAAGACCCATTTATAATTTTAATTATCAGTGAATCAGACAACTCTATCAAATACCAATTATTTGGCTGTTGCTGAAAATAACTGTCTTGTCTTGTTAGTCTCTAGCATAACCCCTTGAGGGATGCAGAAATGTTCCCTTTAATGTAAATATTTGTTAATATCCATCAGGCAGAATTAGACTCCTTTAACGATGTACGTAGGGGTGGTTTGTTTTACTCACAGTTCAAACACGTCCGGTAGAGGGAGAATGTCGTAGAAAGGCTGGTAACATTGTACCTGGTGACCCTCCGGAGAGACCTGTCAGGACACCACGCCGGTTCCACTCCGGAAGCTCACATTTTGTTTTTATTTAAAGAAAGAGTTGACCTCACAATTCTGCAAACATTTATTTGGGGTCTTATTTATCATTATGACTCAGTGACAGACGTTTTCGTCTCTGTGCACCTGGGACACACAGTAGAAAAAAGGGACCTGTCCTCAGGAGTTCACAGCCTACATTATCTCCACGTTTAGGGAAAGGAGTACTACATGCTAAATAAAAGTTTAGCTTTGGGCTGTGAAGAGTTTATGTTTCTTCAATGTCAGAATTACCTTTCGCATAAAGGATCCAAGAAAGAGTCCACACATGATTTATTTTAACTTTGAGCAGTGTTTACCCTGCACATTTCATTCAATGAGCCATATGAAATGGCAGATTTAGTAACTGTAGAATATCAGTGATTTCATGGGGTTCAGCCTAACGGCATCTGGGAGAAAAAAAAGAGAATGCCAATATCCAGGCTGTCCCAGTGTTTACAAACTGACTATATCGTGAGAATGAATACCTCTGAGGAAATAGTTCTGCATCGTGTCCAGCCAGGGCTGTCTGATGAGACTCGCCCTCTGTCGAGTGGCTGTCAGAGATGAGTATGAACTCCACGTTCTCTCCGCACGCTGCTGTCCTCATTTCTTCCCTTTGCTTTTACCTACGGCAATTAAGATGCAAGTAATATGTTATCGGCCCGGCTTTGATATTTCCATTTCATTTGCAACTTCAGCGCTCCTCAGTCATTTTTGACACTCTTATCATTTTTATCTGCAATTATGCCTTCATTATCTTCCTTCCCGATATTTTAGATGTCCAATAAGCCTCTCAATTTCCTTAATTAACAAGTAACCTTCCTTCTTCGTGCTGAAGGCTATTTTTATTCCTACAATATTTATTACTAATTGGCACACACACACTTTTGTACTTATAATAATTTCTCTGGTCTGCCCTTTATTTACCCTCTGATTCTCTCTTCTAGAAATGTTTCATCCTCTTTGGTAATACTTGAAATTAGTTCTTGGGAGGGGCAAAAACACTATCTATCTTCCCTGAACATAGTTTGAGGTCTTCCTCTTCCCTTACAAATAATACTTTATGCTTCTAGAATGGTTGCCCACCCCCAAGCCCGCACTGGCTTTTTGTGTTTTCAAAGAAATAGCATCGTCAAGCCCTGCAACCAGCCCCTTAAGTTCATTCTATATGCTGTTAATTGGTTTTGCTGTTCTTTCATTTACCATTTAAGTATTCTGCGCCTTTCATTCTGGCCTTGAAACAAACAATGCATAGCAGCATCGGTGACACTACTTCCCCATGCATTTGGAGTGTGTCTCAGGAATGTCCTCCGTCACAAGTTCACCTTGTCAGTTGTGTCTTCCTATGGGTAGAAACCAGACCTCTGCTTGGTGATTATATATCATCAGAAATTCAGAAGAAATGAACACATGGGATATGAGTGATCAGAACAAGCCCTTTTAGGAATAGTAAAACTACCTCTAAAATATATGTGTTTTATTAAGCCAGAAATACACATTAACTGCAGATAATACACATAAGAAAATAAGAAAATGTGAATTACCCCCACACAGAGCTAACCACTACTCCTGAACGTTTCTAATAACCTTACCTTTGCATCCCTCTCTTTACTTTTCTACTTTATAATTTATATTTTTCTCTCCTGAAGGTTTAGTATTTTCTCAAGAGGTTTATGATGGTTTTTTTTTTACTTTTCTTTCATCTAACAAGTCTAATTTTTAATTTATCTATCCTTCAAGAGTAACTTTCTCAAATTCTTCAACTATATCCTCCTTGCATTCAGCTAAATGAGATTCTCTCCATGGCCTATTCTCCTCCATTCTTCACTACCCAACCCTGACAGACTTGGGAACTCAACTTCCTCTTTGTCTAGATGCAAGTTTCACTTCACACATCGCAATGAGGCGCCGTTAAGTCAGAGATTTAAAACTATCTCCTGTGCCTGGGACAGAAATGAAGGAAACCTGATGATTATGATGAAGTATTTGCTCTGCGAGTCAAGTGTTTGCCCCCAAAGCCGTGTGATTGGAAAATCTAGCAGGCATGAGTCCAGCGAAAGAACACTTGAACTAAAAGTGTATTATCCTAAAGTGCACATTTTTATTTAATTCGGGGTAAAGCAGAATGAATCATAACAGGTCAATAATAATGACTTACGGCTTCCTTCATATGGCACATTTACAATAAATGGTAATTTACCATTAAAGAGAGGCATATTTCTTTTTGTATGTGTGCAAGAGAAATTAGCATTAAGTCATACTGAGAAAGAACAGGTTTTCCATGCCTACATTTAGGATTTGTATTCAGTTATTCAGGCTTAGAATACCATATGCAAGCCACTTTCTCTCAGCTCACCCCCTCCCCATTCCCATTTAGAAAATACAGGAAGGATTAAAATGTAACCATTTATGACATCATTCCAACCGTATGCTGATGGACTGCAGATCCATTCAGTGGAGCCATTTGGAAAATATTTCATGTTCCAGTCATTAGACTTGCTAAATGAGTTCAGACTTGGAGCTATATGGGTTGAGAAAGAGAAAGGTAATATGTGTAGGTGACTGTAGATAAATAAATGTGTGCATCTCATCCAGGCTCCTAACTATCACCTCGAGGTTTTACTGCATTTTGCGCCTGCTTTCCTTCCTGCCTTCCTTCCTTCTTCCCTCCCTTCCCTTTCTTCCTCCCTTCCTTCCTGTTCCTGCCTTCGTGTTTTTGTTCTCTCTTTCTTACTATGAAATCATTCTGATGCTTTACTTAAAGCATAGATAGGCTGTTTGTTGACAAACATATAGTCTATTATTGTTTTCACCAACAAATAAGGATTTCAGACCTGGACTCATATTTGGAAAAGTGGAAAGTGTTTGATGCTAATTTGCTTGCTAGCGAACCCCATCTTTCTTCTCCAGGAAAATAAGTATCAGTGTAGAATAGACAATAGAAATTCAATTCTGAAAGTTCAGTCTCTCTATCTACCTTTTAAATATTTGGCTAAAACTCTCCTCCATCTGGGATGCCAGATTAAATTATAGGGAACATCCTAACACGTTAAAACCTGCATATTCTATTTTTGTGGTCTATGAACTGGCTCACAATAACTTGATTAGAGAAAAGTCTTGAGTAATTGGATGAAGTCAGGCTCGGAAGATTTGCCCAATAATCAATGAAATCTAGTGTTCCTAGCTCTGCTGGCTCCAGGCTGCTTTTCTATCTACCCAAATGGCCTTTGCAGAGTTGAAGCTTCGGAGAACGAATATCAAATCCTCAAAACTGAGCTAATTCCATAAGCTTTTTGAAAGTAGATTGAATTTAACAGGGCTGTGCTTTTGGAAATGAATGGTTGATATAAATCAGAGGTAGTGGAAAGGTAACGTTTATCTGATTTGATTTAGCAGCAATCTGGTCCAGATGGCAACGCGGAATTTAAAGATATTGAAATATACGGTTGCAGCTGGAGACTGTATAAACCTAAATATAAATAATTCAGATGTGTTTATGCATTTAACAATGTCAGTTTTAAATATAGATAAGAGCCAAGACTTTAGGCTAGCATACGAAAACGGGAAGATGACTAAATGCAGGTGCTCTTATGTATGTGACCATATTTCAATGCCTAATTTAACTCCCATCTGAAAATGCACGTAGAATGCGTCAGATGTACCTGTCTGGCCTAAGAGACTGAAGCACAAAGTAGCATCAGGTTAAATTGGTATATCAGAAACAAGGGGTCTGATGAAAAACAAAAGCAATTAGGATGAACACCTGACTGAATATGACTCAGAAAGACACAACCTTTCTACCCATTCTAAAATAGAAGACCTTTTTAAAAAAAATGAAAAAAAAAGGAAAGATGGCATTGTGTCAGCTTGAGCCATCGAAAGATTGATACTCTCCTGACAGCAGATGGGAAAAAATCCTGTGGTGCCAGAATGTTGAGAAGAGTCTCTAGTGCATATCACACTGTTCATTTATTTACCTTTCCTAAAGGACCCCGAGTTTACAAATCCGAATTCAAATTCTGCATGTGCCTCAAGAGCTCTATGGCCATGGGTCAAGTGCATAAAATAGGTAAGAACCCACATCTCCTAGGGAGCTATGAGGTCTTATGAGTCAAGGATGATGAAATCCTGAGCCTGTAATGCTTGTTAGTTTCTTTCCCTGTGTTGGTCATTTCTTTCTTCTCTCTTTTTCATTTTCTTTCTCTCAATGTGTTCCCTCAGTGAGCTGATCCAGGGGCCATGGTTGGACTGAGACTTTGCATGAGTATAGGCGTTCCTCAGATTCAGAGAGATGGTAATTTTTGCCATTTGTGCCAAGGCCAGATGCTCTCTGCTCTTAAATCAATCCTACATAACTACACGTCTCAAGGACAACTCTGTACCTGTAACTCTGCACTCTGCCTCTCCATGCCTCTCCCTTAACTAGGGCCTACTGAGAGGGCACTCAAAATGATGGATACTTGGTAAGGTCTTAAACTTGGAGATGGGGAAAAAAAGTGATGATCACAGAGGATATTGTAAATGAAGAACTGAAATTGTGTATAAGTTATCTGTGGAAAGGTAAAGGTGATGATTAGGAAATAAGACCTTATGGATGATTCTAGGTCTCACAGTAGATCTCATTAAAATCAAATCTGGAATCCGAAGACCTTACTTGAATATAGACAATCTTCTTAGGAGATTAAGTGACTGGTCAAAGCTCATGGAGTTAATTACAGTCTGTCTTGGAGCAAAGGTTCCCTGCTCATTCCATCTCCACAGGAAAAATGGGTGAAGGAGCTCACAAAAGTCAGAGTAAACAAGATTGACCTAGAAGATTTACACAGATGGAAACGAGTCAAAGGGAGGATGCTGAAACCTTGGCATTCTTTCTAAAATAGATCAGCCTCATCATTTTTCCTGGAGTCTATTTTAGGAGAAGAAGCAAGGAAAAAAAAACACAAACCTTTTCTGGAAAGAAGAGGTGGTAGGGAGAATTGGACAAGAGGGGCTTTCAAACTGTCTCAGGTGCTTGAAATAATTACAAAATATTTCCCCCCACTGACAGGTGGTTTGATTTTGATAGAAATATTCTTGTAATGTCAGCCCTCTTCTTACCTGGCCACCATGAGTAGTTCACAGCCTTGGCTTACTCCTGAAGCCGACGCCAATATCACCAGCTACCAACAGGATTTCATGCTCTTTTTGGTGCCCCACACTGTAAGGCAGCGCCAACGAGTCATAGCTTTACATCAGACCTGCCTCGTGGTGCATTACAAAAACTCATAGCATCTGCTCTGCACTTATGGTCCATTGCCCTGCACTCTGTAGTAACTATCCATTTATGTGCTAGTCTTTCCTGCTCTACTGTGAATGGGAAAGAGAAAAAAGATTCTTGTTTGTCCATCTTTGTATTTCAAGCCCCTAATACAGAATCTGAAACAAGAAAGCCAGGCTCTAAATGTCAGCTAAACAATTATGATAAACTGTTTACATCTGCATAACAATTCAGTCATTCATTTATTTACTCAAATGTGTATCCCCAGACTGTTCTAGTGCTGGGATTACTAGAGCGATGAGGATATAAACCCACCTCGAAGAGCCAATATAACCTCATCATTGTGGCAGTTAAAAAGACAATTCCAAAAGAGTGTAAAAAGTATTATGATCATGAAAGTACAAGAGGCCTCACATGGAAGGACCTCGAAAGGGCACCCGGCTCAATCTTCAGGACAGGGAAGTCTTTCTTCTCTGAGTAAGCAGTCACTAAGCTGAGATTCAAAAGACTGAAGGAAAAGAGGGAAGGAAGGAAGGGAGGGGAGGGGAGGAGAGGGGAAAGGAGGAGAGGGGAGAGGACGGGAGAGGAGAAGAGAGGAGGGGAGAGGAGGGGAAAGAGGGAAGGAGGGAGAAAGGATAAAAGAACAGAAGAGTGTATGAAGGTTAGCAAGGTGATAACATGGTAGAAACGTACTGCTGATAAAGGCTGGGAGGCAAGAGCACATGCAGGAACTGCATGACCTCCCATTTTCACAGCGACTTTCATTGCCATTATCTCATTTGATCCCCTATCGCCACACTCTGGGGTAGACAGGTGAGTAAAGAAAGATGCAGACTCAGAGAGTATAAATGACTAGAGCGGATCATACTTTCCAGTGTCTTTTGGCTCCAGGTTCAGTGTTCACTCTACCATATCACAGTGAAAATCATTTGGGCCTTACTTGAATCCTGAGGTCCATGCCTAGGGCACAAAAGCCAGGGCTTCAGGCTGGCCCCTGAGCCAGAAGGGCATGCTGTCCCCATGCTTGGGATAGCATTGACCTTGTTCAGCCCAGTGGCCTCTGGCCTCCGCCTAAGTGCACAGATGCCCAGAGGCTTTAACTTCAAAGACATGCCAACCCTAGAAGCCCCAGCTCTCTGTGGCTTCTCCTGGAATCCACACTCCCTGTGCCAGGAACTCCAACTGCCATGGGAGGAACAGCTTGCTCCTGAGCCTCGGCATTTTCCTGTGGTCCTTGGGGAAAGGTCCTTGGGAAACCAGGAGGGACAGGACAGGTTATTGTTGTAGAGCTGGCCCCTCAGCCCACCGCCAAGAGGTCACCAGACTGAACCAAAGCCATAGCCCCTCTGGGCTGGAGATGGTCACCAGGGCGAAACTCAGTTCTTCTCCCTCTCCCACCTTCTACATCTGACCCGGCCTCACCTCCAGATGAGCCTGTCTCTTCCACTCCTGTAGAACCTGTAACCTGCTGTTCATAACTACTGCATGTTCAAAGCATGCCAGACTCCAGGGTAACACTTACGGAGCACTTACAGTGTGGCAGGCACTGCATGAATTGCTCTAGGTGGATTCTAACTTGTTTCTCTTTTTTTCACAACTTGATAAAATAGGGGCCATTACTAGTCTCATTTTATAGATGAGGAACTAAGTCAGAGAAAGTTTAGGCAGCCTTTTAAAAATTGAACAGCTTAAAATGTGGAATAATCATGGAATGAACCCAAGCAGCCTGACTGAGGAGGACACACTGAACTGCTCTGTGTACTGCAAGCCACGCCAGAGACTCGGTGGTTGAAAGAGGAGTAGATGGAGCCTGAAGATGGACTTTCCATTCCCCCAGCCTGTAGATGCCGATGCTCTCCCCACTGCCTGTGCGGCCTTCCACACTCTCTCCCTTCTGTTTATGAGAGTAAATCATTTAGGTAACAAGTAAATGTAATCTCCCCGTTGCCTTCTCCAAAAGCAGGCCGAATTCATTACTCCTTCATCAGTGTCCTCATAGGTATACAGTAATGATGTCATTATGAGCCCGGCCCCTTGTGCTCCCAAGAGGCTGTACTTTCTTTGGGGATAAGGGCTTATTCATTTTGATCTCTACTGCACAGCACAAAGCCTGATATGCCAAGAGCCTTGCAAATGTTGGGGAAATAGGGAAGCATGCAAAGGCTGTCATGAGAAAAGGAGTTATGTTTGTTCCTCAACTCAGACAGCAGATGGAAGCTGTGCCAAGCCATAATTATCTTAATAGAAGTAAAATCCAAAGGTAGAGCAAGCTAGCAGGAGGCGCTGAGTTGCTTACCACTTGCAGGTTCATACAGATCTGGGAAGTCACATAAACGAGAGGTTGTGAAAGGGACCCCAGACTTTCAGCTGGGGAGGCTGGTAAGACTCTGAATGGAGACCGATTTCCACTGTGGTCCCCAGGAACCTTGCCTGGACTAATGCAATACCTCCGGGATGATTAATTTTACATGTCAACTTGACTGGGCCAAGGGATGCCCAGATATCTGGTAAAACATTATTTCTGGATGTGTCTGTGAGCATGGTTCTGGAAGAGATTAGCCCTGGAATCTGCAGACTGAGCAAAGAAAGTAGCCTTCACCAGTATGGGTGGGCAGTGTCCAATCAGTTGAGACCCAGAGCGGAACAAAAAGCAGAGGAAGGATGAGCTCACTCTCTCTGCTTGAGCCACAATGTCCATCTTCTGCCTTTAGACATTGGGCTCCCGGTTCTCAAGCCTTCTGACTCAAACTCAATCACACCACTAACTGTCCTGGTTCTCCAACCTCCATAGGAGCCAATTGCTATAATAATATCATATATAAATCATTACATATGTTATTGTGTACATATATAGTGTACATAAGTTGTATATATATGTTATATATACACTACTTATATTTATTTACATATAGGTCTGTCTGGAAAAAGTCCAGCCATTGTTGATATATTGAAAATGGTTTGTGCGGTATCCATATAACCTGGGAACCAAGGAAAGTGGACTGGAATGCCCACGTGTGTACAGTGACAGACGTCACTGTACTAGTCAGTGGTAGGCGGTAGATGCTGTTGATTGAGTGTGTGTACTGTGTGTCTGTCACATTCAGAATGACTGGATGAGCACAACAATGAATCTGCATCAAACTTTGTATTAAGCTTCAACATTCCTCCACAGAAACCATTCAGCTGATTCAGAAGACTGCAGATACGGGCACATGGTGATTGGCAGCTTCATCACAAAAAAGCATCTGCTCATGTATCACATCTTGTGCAGTTTTTTGGCAAAATATCCAATCACCCGGGTGACTCAGCCCCCCTACAGCCCAGATTTAGAGTCCCATGATTTCTGGCTTTTCCCAAAACTAAAATCACCTTTGAAAGGGAAGAGATTTCATACCACTGATGAGATTCAGGAAAACACGACAGGACAGCAGATGGCGACTGGGAGAACTGTGTGAGGTCCCAAGGTGCCTGCTTTGAAGGGGACTGAGGCGTCATTGTCCTGTGTACAATGTTTCTTGTATCTTCTTCAATAAATGTCTCTATTTTCCATATTACATGCCTGGATACCTTATGGACAAATCACATATGTGTGTGTGCGTGTGTGTGTTCACTTTTTACTTTGGTTCCCAAATGCCTCTTGGGTTCATATCTCTATGTTTTTGGATATGTTAGAGGTGACGGGGATCCTAGTAATCACTTTCCCATTTCAGTGAAATATTCTTCTCTTTAAAGGCTCAACTCATGTATCATCTCCTCTACAAAGTCTCCCGTGAGCGCTGCACTGATATCTGTCCCACTAAACCAGGAGCTCTTCATACCTAGGATGCCTCTCACACTCGCTGACACACAGTGAGTGCTTAGTAAATGCTGATTAAAACAAAGTGATGATGATACCAGAAGAAGAGTGATGCTTACAAAAGGTTGTAAGTAGATCTCAGGCCAAGTTTTCAGAATTAAAAATAAAATAATAACATAAAATAAAAGTGTATGCCCAGAGCCTGCAGTCCCACATAATGTTTTTCTCTAAGTGTGGATGGCCTTGAACTTCCTTCCCTGAGATTCATAACTGGCACAATAGGAGGGGACACGTGATGGACAGCACATGAGGAACAGTTTGGGGGGAGGCTGTTTTCCAGAGCCTGCCGTGCTGCCCTATTCCTGTATGTTGTCAATTAATCCAAATTATATGTTGTCCCTTGCTATGTACAGAATTAAAGTAAGTGAGAAGAAGATATTAAGTCTGATGAGAAAAAGGAGAAGGCCAGAAAAATAATAAGAGTCCAACACGACCCTTTTCCAATTTAATGAGGCCATACATGGTGTCCAAGTGTTGTCATGCCTGGGAGCTAAGGAGCCAGTACCAGTTGTCACCAGGGGAAAATGCCCCCAGAGCACAAAAAGAAAATAACAGCAGTGTTGCCAACTTTTGCAAGGGAAAACTGGGCCCCCTGAGCTCTACTTACTCTGTGCAAAATGTACTTGCCTTAAGCTAGCTAGCTAGCTCACTAGATTAAATTATATATTATACATCTAATACATGTATTAGATTTGGAAAACTGTGGGATTACCCAGCAAAGTTTAATTTCACTTTTAGCTCAGGAAGAATGCTTCCATGGTGGACATTCAACAGCCGGTGAAGGAATTGTGACTCTGTGTGTGTGTGTGTGTGTGTGCGCGTGTGCGCACGCATGTATGTTTGGAGGCAAGGAGGAAGGGTCAGCTGCATCTTCTCAAAACTGCTTTTTAATCTGAATTTCTAGCAGCTAAATTTTATGTTACAGCACCACAGTTTCTAAGAGTCACTAATACTGGAAACTTTAATTTACAAAAGTCAAAACTTGAAAGGTCTCCCTTTCCCTTACTGGGATCCCAAGATGAGAACTATGGAGTTTCGAACCATTAAAGGGTGTGGTCAGCAGACTCCAAGATGGCCCCACAGGATCTTCGTCTTCCGGCATCACATCTTTGAGTAGTTTCCTGTTATTGATATTTTTAAAGAGTATGCTACATATCTGTTATACCAGTAAAGTTTATAATAAACTAATGAATGTATATATACATACGCATAAATTTCCTGCCCCTGCTCCCCAGAGCACTGGTTATTAAACATTGACCAGAGCACTACTGACTAAGAGAGTCAAGTGCAGCCGTATATCAGGCTAATCATTTGAGACTATTCTGAAGGGAAAGGAGCCATCAGGGGGTTTCTGAGGAGGGGCACGGTGTGATTAGATTTGCATTTCAGAAGGTTCATTCTGGAAGTGATTTGGAGGAGAGCATGGGGGTGGGGAGAATGGGAGCTGGGGGTAGAAATCACTGAGGAAGTCTATTCAAATTCAAATGCAATTAATAATATCCTTCAGCTAAATGTTAGACATTATGCTAAGACATTTCTAATGTTATTTCTTCTACTCCTCACATCAACCTTATTGAGGTAGCCCCCAATACTTCACAACAGAAGCATTGGCGCTGGACAGAAAGATACAGACTTAAGAAGGAAGTAGAATGAATGGGGCTGGCTGACAGTTCTGTAGGTGTGGACTTGAGTGGCTGGCTGACAACCAGTCCCGCCAGTGAGCGGCAGCACCTGCATCCCCTGGAGAATTACCTCTCCCCTGCTTGCACTGACCCTCACCACCCAAGGAATAACCACGC
The DNA here is from genome assembly GCF_004126475.2 of Phyllostomus discolor. Classification (NCBI taxonomy): domain Eukaryota; kingdom Metazoa; phylum Chordata; class Mammalia; order Chiroptera; family Phyllostomidae; genus Phyllostomus; species Phyllostomus discolor. The sequence continues at coordinate 144,306,220 of NC_040908.2, forward strand.
CCCTAAAGCTGGACCGACAGCCTCTCTCGCTCCTGGTGTAAAAACTCAAGGATGGGAGAAGGATGAAAAAGTAGACATAGAACGTTTATTCCAGAAGCAGTGCTTGGCTTAGCTGGCTAAGTAATGACTTCTGCTCAGATCTAGGCTGCACCGGTTTCTGTCCCGTTTCTAAATCTAGTCTCCAGCCTCCCAGAATTTTCTTTGCTTAAGTTGTCCAGAATTTGGCCTCTGTTGTGCACAACCAAAAACAAAAACAAAAACAGAACCCTCACCAATACAGCAACTGATTAGAAAAGAGGGTACAGGATGTTTAAGGAGACTCCTTTATGTTTCAGAAGGGAGAAAATAACTTCTAATTTTGAAATGCCTCTGACACGAGAGATGACAATTTGTCCTATGGGTCACTTTTTCTCCGGAGAACTGTTTCCCTTTTAACACATGTGTACGGCGGGTTTCCTGAGCTCACATAAAGGGAGGCTCAGCTCTTTTATTTTTATCACATTCCCCGCCGGCTGCACCGAGGTGCATATTAATGATGGCTTGGCAGACCCCCACTCATGAGGTTCGGAAGCATGAAAGGCGCACACACCTCCGTGTGTGTGATCTGTGCTATCAAAGGCCACAGGAACATCAGTGAGAAGGAAAATTGACACAGCCGCAGCATCCACCCCTTATCAAACAGGAGGTCTTGACACGTCCTCATTAGAGAGGGCTCTGTGCTTTGGCCCGATTGAAATGTTTCCATCTGCAAGGGCCCCGATGTGAAGGTCGAAGTGGCCTTGCCATCTGGTCTTCCAGCTTCTCTTTCTGTGGAGGGGATGAAGGGAGGCTTTCAATGAGGCAGGACCAGACCCAGGGCTCAGAGGGGTGCTGATCAGCTGCCCCAGGGCCCAGGCAGGACAAATCTGCCTGCTGCCAAGGAGGCATTGATGATGGAGGCTGTAAAAAAAAAAAGGTGGCCTGACATCTCTCAACTTCTCTGTCAACTTCTCTAGTTGGCAACAGGTCAAGGAGGTGGGTTGCCACCCTGGACACACCTGGCTGTGCCTATAACGAAGATCACAGTGACAGACGTGTATGTGGGAGAGGCACGCTTGCCAGTTTTCATCTTAGCAGAGCCCCACTTGGCACCTGAGGGATGCTCCACAGGCATTTGTGGTAAAGGGTGAGAAGTGGAAGGAGGAGAGATCTGCTACCACCCACACCTGGGTGGACATGGTGGGGTGGGGCTTCTCTTTCCCATCATTGCAGCTCCTGGGCCTTTGGTCCAGAGGGAAGAATTTCCTCCTCTTCCACTCCTGCCTCCCTATTCCCAACACCCTGAGTAAGATATGTGAGTTCTTACGGAGGCAGGTGGAGGTCTGGGGCTCTCCTGACAATGCTTCTCATTGTTTATCCTGGGAGCCACTTGAAAGATGAGTGTAGGTGGAGGTTCAGCCTAGAACCCCAATTTTAGATACTCTGTCTTCACTGCAACATTCGCTCCTTCGGGCATCAGCCTCTTTGTTTGTTAATAAGAAAGGATGAGTCAAATGAATGTCAGGGTCCTGTTCAACAGGAATCTCCCATCATGTCTGTCACGGCTGCCCCATAGGACAGACTGTGCCTTAACTAAAAACACAGGTTCCCCAAACAGTGTACAATGCCTCCCCTCCTGACATCCATCTTTCTTGTAGAAGCTATTATAACCTTCCTCTGACATTATCAAAGTCCAGAAAGCAAAAGCTGGGTGCCAGAGATAATGAGGCAAAAGCACCCAGCATGCAACATGGCCATGCTCACACAGCCATCCCAGCCACCAAGGCCAGGGGACGCGATCGGTCAGTTAAGTCGTTTCCTGGAACGAAAACCCACATGTCTTAACAGAGCCAACTATTCAAAGCTGCCCTCTCTGACCTTGCAAATTTAATTTGTTTCAAATCTTGTAGGAGTCACAGAATTATTTCAGGATTGGAGTCAAGTGAAAACAGGTGTGCTGCTCTTTTATCCTCCCCACCTCCCTTCGAAGAGCCCTAATTAGGCGCCAGATTAATCAGAGTGGCCAATGGGCCTGGAGGAGCCCTTTGCTCTCTTGGGTGCCAGTCACCAGGATGCTGACCCAAATCCCCAGAGGCCCTGGTATGGGTCCTCTGACCCAACCGAGCCCCCCACGCCCCATCCAAGTGCCCATGCAGTGACAGGAGCTGGCTATGACATTGTCCACCCAGTGCCAGGCACTCTCTCTGTTCTTGTGCTGGTCAGTCTGGCCTTGAAAGCCAAGGCCTGGTGGTCCCGCCTTCCAAAATAAACCAGAGTTCTGAAGTTGGCCATCTCAGCATTTGCTTTGGCAGTTCAATTTAGGCTGACCTTCCTGATGTGTCAATATTTAGGGGGCTCAGCGTGGAAAACATTTGCAAAGTTTAAAAATGAAAGAGAAAAGTCTTATTCAAATGGGAAAACCAGAGTTCAACAAAAAGTCAAAGCAAAAGAAAAAAGGATGCTAATCATGCAGTCCTGGGAAGGGGCCCGCTGGCACGCAGGGACACTGGACGTGTTTTGCTCCAGTCCCTGCCGAGGGGCGCTGCGGGGCTTAGACCTGGGATGTCTTTGCTCATCTCCCTACTCAGCATCCTAGGTTTTCATATTTTTTCTCCTGGCTTTAAATATCATCTTGGTGCTGACAACTCCCAACCTTAAATCTCCAACCCGTACCGCTCTCTTGAACCTAAGCCTATATATCAGTCATTGCGTTACTATGTCTTCTTAGCATTTAAAATATTCAAATCCACTTTGTAAGACCTAGCTCTTCCCCCCTGTCTTCCCTATGGCAGCCTTATCTGTTCCTTGGTTCAGGCCTCATACCTGGGAATTATTCTAACCTCCTCTCTTTCCGTAGTCAATCTGTCAGCCCATCTCATCTGTTCTGCCTTCAAAATACTTCCCAAGTCTACCCTGGCACAAGCCACCACAACTTTCTGCCTAAAAATTGCAGTAGGCTCCTAACTGGTCACTGCACCCTCAATCCGACCCCTCCACCCCCACCCTGGATGCACAGAGAAATGATAACGATTCTTTAAAGATATAATTTAGGCTGTAACACGATTTACTCAACACCCTCCAGTGCTTCCCATCTCACTCAGTAAAAACTAAAGACTTCACAATGGCCTTCAAGACCCTGTAATATCTGTTTCCTGCAGCATCTCCCACCACCTAACCGGGGATCTCATCCCCTACCGCTCTCCCCCTGGCTCACTCTGTTCCAGCCACACTGGCCTCCCCAATGGTCCTCAAATCTCCAGGCATTCTCCCACTTCAGGACACTTGTTCTTGCTGTTCCTTACACGCAGCATGCTCTTCCCCCAGGTATCTCTGTCTAGTTTGCTCCCCCCACTCCTGTAGGTCCTTTTCAAGTGGCACCTTAACAGAGGTGCTTTCTCTAACCACTCCACATAGGACTGTAATGGATACACACCTCACCACCTCACCCCCCTCGCCTCAGAACCCTTATTCCCTCCTGCTTTAGGTTTTTATGCAGCAAGTATCTCCAGTTGACTTATTATGTACACACGTATTTGTTTAATTTATGTATCTCTTTTAACTAGAGAATAAGCTCCAGGATTTTTAAACTTTATTTTGTTCACTTGTGTCCCTCAAACCTAGACTGGTATCTCCTATGTGACAGACATAAATAAATGCATATTTTCATAGAATTAATACCCAGCCCCCTTGAAGTCTTCGGACACCCTCAACTTTTCCTTTGCATGACTGTGCCAGTTTTAAGGGTAGAACATAACACTCAGTCCTGACCAATTACAGCTTTTTGTGTTGCACCCCATCCCCACACACAAAGGGATTAGATCAGATATGATCATGTGACAATCAGAGGAGCCAATGAGATGCAATAAAATCCTCTCTGACTTCTGGGGAAAGAATACACTTCCTGTCCACCGACCATCAAGCTAACTAGACGTAGAAGGGACCGAACCCGTTGCAGCCACTCGGTCACTGTGAGGAGAGTCTGCAAAGCGTTTGAGATGCATCGGTGGGCGCCGTTCTTGAGATCCATGATTCTATCGACCATGACTTCTTCATCCCACATAGAGAGCCCTGAACTTCAGGCATAAAATATGGGGGGAGCGGGCACTTAGGCCCTCTTCTTTGCCCCAGTCCTCCTGCTGAGTGCTCCCGTCTCTACCATCCAGAACTGTGATGGTGCTCTAATCTAGAACAGGGATGGCAAATAGGTTGCACGTCATAACCAACTCCAATTGGCATGTAGTTACCTGGAGCACAACGTAAAGACAGACACAGAAGCTCTGAACGGCTCAGTGTGAAACTGTGCCATGATGGATCAGCAATGTTTGTTATGAGCACAAGGGTAGGAAATGGGACATATTGGTACACAATTTCTCTGGGTACAAATAAAACATGAAAGTGACATAAAGCTTACATAGGCTTTCATGGGTAAATCATGAAAACTGAGCTAATGCCAGGAACAGAATCCTTACTAAATAGGTACGTGATGAAGGAACACAGAACAAAAGGTGTGATTCGACTGAAGGGAACTTCAGAGCTGGCTGCTGGCTGGTGAAACATGAATGGAAGCCCAGAGTACAGATGGCTCAGAGGCTGGTTTATCTGGAGCAGAGAGGCCTCGTCAAGGAGAAACTTAGATAAGGCCAGGGATGGTCCACCGGGGGACGGCATAATTGACGAGGGCCTTGAGTGCTAGGCTGTAAAGGGTGGACTGGATGCAGGCGTTGGCAGGAGGAGGCTGGGCAGGGTCTCCAGCAGGTGAGGGCTGTAATAAGATTGATGTTTGAGGCAGATTACTCTGTCAGTCGAATCCGGGATGAATTGAAGCCGTGGGAATTGGCGGTGGGGAGGCTGGTTAGCATCCCGTTGCAATGAGTCAAGGTAATGCACTCTGGAAAATGTCTTAAGCAGACCTGTCACGAGTATGACCACAGACTCCTTAGCCGTGTCCAAACCTGTATCACGGGCATGTTTAGAAAAGTTTCAGAACCTCCGTCGAGCTTTCGGAGTAAGTGATCTGAGCAATTGTGGAGGGGCCTTCGACTCCGCTTCCTTGACAGTGGCCAGGGCAAGGGGGGCGGCAAGTCCGAAGCAGCAGCGCGGGAAAGATGCTGGTGTGGGAGGCATTGTGTGTGTTTCGTTACTGTGGCACCAGAGTCGGCTCCGCAGGGTCTCCCAAAGTTTCCACTGAATCGAGTAAAGGGATGACCTGTTGATTACTGAATCCGACCCATGAGTGTCAGATACGCACTTAGGTCAGCTGCAGTGAGGGCGCAGGGCACAGATGACCTGTTGGCAGGCCCCAGGCTGGGGAGAGAACAAAGCCAGGCACGGCAGAGACGGGACAACCAGGAGCCACGTGCCGGAGAGGCAGCCTCCACTCAGCCCTCACTGGCATTTGCATCCCCAAATGTGCACTAACAACTTCAAACTTTTAAAGAGAAACCCCAAGTCTACAGTTTTATGTAAAATGTGCTAACATTTAAGTATTCAGAGCTATTTAAAAAAAAACAACAACATTTGAATCCTCCATTCAGATCCCTCAGCTCAGAAACTGGGTTTAGTCTCTGTTACTGGGTCCAGCTCTTGATTCCAGGAAAGGAGAAGCTGACCTTGAAGCAGGCAGCTCAGGGCCAGACCTTGGCCTGCCCACCTTCCCTCCAGGACCGAGAGTGAGGGACCGACCTGCACCCAGCTTCCATCTTGTTACCTGTGAAGTGGAGATAATAAGGATACTGATTCTCAGTAGTTAAGCACTTATTTCTACCTCCTAAGTGGGAAGCACAGTTTTAATGGCTGCACTTGTATTACATCATTTAGTTCTTACAATGACCCTATGGGGTCGTTGTTATTTCCCCATTTTTTTCCAGATAAACAGACACAGAAATTTTAGTAATATTTCACTGGACCTTGAAAATAATAGATATGAAGCAGTTGTGATATTTGCAAAGCACATGAGAGGCACTAGTTATTTTTTCCAGTTTTATTGAGATATGATTAACACATAGACATTGTTTAGGTTTAGCTGTTGAGTGTGATGATTTGATAAATGTATATATTGAGAAATAATTACCACACACTTAACTCACATAGTTACCAATTCTTTTCTTGTGATAAAAACTTTTTTTTTAGATTTTACGTATTTATTTTTAGAGATGGGAAGGGAGAGAGAAATAGAGACAGAAACATCAATGTGTGGTTGTCTCTCGCATGGCCCCCACTGGGGACCTAGCCCACAACCCAGGCATGTGCCCTGACTGGGAATCAAACCTACAACCTTTTGGTTTGCAGCCCACACTCAATCCACTGAGCTATGCCAGCCAGGGCTGATAAAAACTTGTAAGATCTACTCTCACAACAACTTTCAAACACACAGGACAGCGTTGTTAGCCACAGTCATCGCGCTGTATGTTACATCCCCAGGACTTGTCTTCTAACTGGAATCTGTACCTTTGGACCCTTTTTACCTATTATTATTTGTATTAGTAGTAAATGGAGAGAAAGTGGGTTTCAAAAATCACAACTGTTGGCAGTTGCTTCTGCCCCTGGCAGGGAGGGGGACAGGGCATGCTTCCTTCTTGAAAGGGTTTTTTATTTAGGAAAATGCCTGGCAAGTCCTCTGAGGGCCTATATGTTGACATTTCTGAGGGGTGGCTTGAAAGATGCATCTGAGCAAAGAGCAATGTTGACCCATCCTGCAAGACAGTGGGAGGGTCAGGAGGGTCGAAGGGAGCCTCAGGAGAAATGGGGGGGCCAAAAAGAAGGGAGGAGGAGGAGGGAGTGAGGAGGGCATGGAAGTGCAGCTCCTGCACCCTAGCCAGAGCCCGGAGGACCCTGGGTACATCAGCAAGCTTGCTCTCAGTGGGACTGGCGGAGAAACTGTAATCTCTGGAAGACTAGACTGTAAACACTCACCTCCGAGGCTGTTGAGGCCTGAGTCAGACATTGTACTTGCAAAGGCTGCTTCAGGGAAGCAGAGGAAAAGGGCTATGTCCCTTTGGGTAGGTGAGAACCAAGGAGAGCGATAACCAACACCTACAGAGCTTTTCTTGGGTGCCAGATCTCTTCCAAGGGCTTTCTGTTAACTTAATGTCGACAACAACCTCTGAGGAGGTACTCTAATAGCCCATTTTTACAGATGGGGAAACTGAGGCAGAGTAGATACATGGATGACCCAGTTACCCAACTACAACTGACCCTGGATTCTGGGCTCTTAACCTCTATGTTAGCCTGAGCCCCACTGCTGAAAGGAGAAACCTGTAAAAAAGAGGATTCAAAGGAAGGAGGTGGCAAGAGTAGAAGTACTAAAAGAAATGAAAGCCCCCTGGGAATCCCCAGGGACATTGAGAGGATCAGGGAGGAGATTGCTTGTTACAGGTTTTCTACTGACCAGAGAGGTGCGGTCTTGAACCATTTTAATCGAACCATTAAAACAAGGTGACTCAGCTTAGGCCAATCTTTGCGTGACACTCTGTTTATTTTTAAGATTCAAAAGGTATGCAAGCAACTAAAGTCCTCCATTCTAAGTCAATTCAGATGTTAACCTTACCCTTGACCACTGGCCCTGTGCTGGTGGGTGATTAATATATCCAAGTGGTGTTAGCTGCTTCCCTGCTTGTGGCAGTAACACCACAGGGCCTCCTAGGCAACAGGGTCCACTTAGTTGAGAGGTTTTTCTGATTGGGGAGGGGAGGAGATCATCTTCTTAGGCAGAAGCCCATCAGTTGTTTTCAAAGACACCACTAATACCTAGATCTAAAAAGAGAATTCATTAGGGAGGCTTTGATTTTATCTGATCATGAGGGAAAGAGACAAAACTATTACATTGTTTTGAACTTTGTTAATTTGTATAACACATGCTACTTGCTTCTGAAGGAGAAAAAGATCCACATGATGGACACTTTTTCCTTATTGATTTGCTAAGCACAGGGCAATTACTTTTAAGAAACAATTTAACTTACAACAATGGAAAAATCTTTGAATGAAAATGCTATCTATCAAAGGTAAAAATGTGAAGGCTTGTCACAGAGGAAAATGAGACAGGCGTGATGAAAATGCAGTGCATTTAACCCTTGAAGAGATCAAGCCATCCCAGAACAGGGTGTCTTCCAGTTTCTCTTTCTCTGTTTTTGCTAGTAACCCACCAAGCCAGTGTCAAAAGCTTGTATTTTACTGATGACCCATTATCAAATTTTCCAGGGTAGAAACAGCCTCCTTCTTTCCTTAGTGCTTCGGCTTGTGTTCCCCGGATCTGGCAGTGGAAATGGAGGGACGAAAAGGCTCACGCATGAACTCCGACTTCCTTGAAATATCTCCATGGAGTGCATCAAGGGTTCCTTTCCAATTCTCATTTTCTGTTATAAGTGTGCTGCTCTTTGCGCTTAGCATGCACTTTGCATCTGTACTTTCTGTCCTGGAAAGTCTAAGTGTGAAGCAACTGTCTGTAGCGAGAGAGCTGAGGAATTGGCACCTGTAGTGTTTACAGAGAATCAGATCACGTGACCTCAAGAGATGAGCTTCTTCATTTAGGGTGAATTTTGTTTGACTGATGGTAGTGAGCTGAACTAGAGGCAGAAGGGAGAGAAGAGACTCCAAGTGAGAAAAAAGGCACTTAAGGAAGCTTAGAATTAAACAAAGAAGTCTTTTTGAGAATTAAGAAACAAAAACAATGGATCTGGAGCCATGGAATGCTGCCCAGTGGCCCCAAATGCTCATTTGCTTTTAAGGTTTGTTTGGGCTTTAATTAGTGAAGCCTTGCCCAGAAGGATGAAAAAATCTTGAACTTTGAGAAAGAACAATTTTGCAAGGCCAAATGGGGAGGAGGCCGAGTGGATGCAGATGGCGTGCAGGACTGCCTGCGCATTTAACCAAGGATTAGAACTTGAAACTTGGAGGTGGGGCCGGCAGGTTTAGTCAAAAGAAAGGTTCAGACCACTTTATTCTGCTCTAGGCAGGTGATAAAACTTACCAAGAGGAAACTTCCAGAGATGATGCTTCTGTTTCTGTCATTTAGTCCTTCTGTGGTTATCAGGAATCAACAGCTCCCATTTCCCCGACACTGGCTCCGAAGCATATTGAACTTCTTACAGTTCCTCCAAAGCACGAGCTATTTCATGTGTATGAGCCGTCTACAGAAATCGCCTTTTTCTGCCTCTGCCTTGTGAACCCCTGTGCCTCCTTCCAAATCGGGGCCCCTCCTGCCCTCCTCTTCACAAATCTCCTCTGAATGTGTGTCATCTACTTAAATCTACCTCTGCAGCTGCGGCTGTGTTCCAACTATCTGGTGACGTAGAATACCTGCCAAAACTACATGTAGCATATACGCACATTTTTAATAGTAATAACAATAATTTAAAAATCATTTATGCACTAACCAAACAGCTTAAGAAAAAGAACATTGCCAATAACTTCAAACTTCTTTTATGACTCACTCACACCTCTGCTTACTTAACCTTGCACGTGCATAAGCCAATAAAAAGGAAAAAAGTACACAGATTGGGAAGGTAGAAATAAAACTATCTTTGTTTATAGATGACATAATCATCTATGTAGAAAATTCTAAAGAGCTGTCAGAAAAACTTCTGAAATTAATAAGGAATTATAGTAAGGCTGCAGAATACAGGTTAATCTGCAAACACCTATTATTTTCCTATAAACAGCAACAAACAAAAGTAATCTGACATTTAAAAAAAATTACCATTTACATTAAAAACAAAAAATGAAATACCTAGGTATATGTCTAACTAAATATGTACAAAATCTATCTGAAGAAAACTATAGGACTCTGATGAAAGAATTCAAAGAAGCACTAAATAAAGTTTTTATGTATTATGAAGAGATTTCATGTTCACAGATAGGAAGACTTAATATTGTCGAAATGTCAATTCTTCCTAATCTGATGTACAGATTCAACACAATCCCAATCAAAATTCCAGCAAGTTGTTTCGTGAGTATCAAGAAACTGATTCTAAAGTTTTTTACAGAGGGGGAAAAAGACCCAGAATAGCCAACTCAATATTAAAGTAGAAGAATAAAGTCAGAATACTGATACTCTTTATCTTCAAATCTTCAAGACATACTATAAAGCTATAATAATCAAGACAGTGTGCTCTTGGCAGAAGAATAGACAAGCAGATCAACTCAGCAGAACAGAGACCCTGAAACAGAACCATATAAATATAGTCAAGTGGTCTTTGACAAAGGAGCAAAGACAATACCATAGAAGATAGTCCTTTCAATAAGTGATATTAGACATCGGGACATTCACGTACAAAAACAAAATCTGGAACAGAACTTATGACTTTTATAAAAGTTAACTCACAATGGATCACAGATGTAAATGGAAAACATAAAATAATAAAACTTCTAGAAGATAACATAAGAGGAAATCTAGGTGACCTTGGGTATGGCAGTGACTTTTTAGATGCAACACCAAAGTTGCAATTCATGAAAGAAATAATTGATGTGCTGGTCTTCATTGAAATTTCAAACTTCTGTTCTGTGAAAGACAATGTCAAAAGAAGGAGAACACAAGGCACAGACTGGGAGAAAATATTGGCAAAATATTTTCTAATAAAGGATGGTTTTCTAAAATATACAAAGAACCCTTAAGCCTCAATAACAAAAACACACCAAGTTTATTTTTTAAAAAATGGGCCAAAGACCTTAACAGACACCTTACCAGAGAATATATACAGGCAGCAAATAGGCCTATGACAAGATGCTCCACATCACATACTGTCAGGGAAATGCAAGTTCAGGCAACAGTGAGGCATCACCACGCACCTGCTAGCATGGCCAGACTTCAGGACACTGACGCCACCAAATGCTGGGGAGGGTGTGGCACATAGGAACTCTCTCTCACTGATGGTAGAAATAAAAACTAGTGTAGAAATACAAACTTTTGAAGGACAGTTTGACAGTTTGTTAAAAAACTAAACATACAACCCAGCAACCACACTCTTTGGTATCTACCCAAAGGAGTAGAAAGCTATGTCCACATAAACCTACCTGTGGATGTTTATAGCAACTTTACTTGTAATTGCCAAAACTTGGTGGCAACCAAGATGCCCTTCAGTGGGTGAGTGAATAGTTAAACTGTGGTACATCTAAGTAATGGAATGTTATTTAACACTAATAAACATGAGCTATTAAGCCATGTAAAAACATGGAGAACCTTGAATGCACATTACTTAAGTGAAAGACATCAATTTAAGAAAGCTATACTCTGTGTGAGTCCAACTATATGATGTTTTGAAAAAGGAAAAACTATGGGGACAGAAAAAAAATACAAAAGAAAAACACAGGGGTTGCTAGTGGAGGAATGGGTAAATAGGCAGATTACACAGGATTATTAAGCAGTGAAACTATTCTATGTGATACAGTTTACCAAAGGGACCCGTGGGGGCAGGACATGATATACTATTACCAAATGCACCACCTCCTTCTCCTGGGGTCCCTCTGTACTAGGTTTGCCTTGCCTACCACCAGGGAATTAGAGCTCTCAATGTCAGAGATTGGTGAAAAGGAAAGGAATTATTTATTAAAAAGTTATGTTATACAGACTTAAGAGTAGTGACTTGGTATCTGCACTAAAATCCCAAAGTCCCTTAAAACACCCACAAACACACACAATCCTTCCTTCCCCCCTTTGCCCAGTCCCGGATACCATATCTCAGGAAAAGAAATAGAAGTCCGTGGCTCAGGCAGCCCCTGGTTCTTCCCAGTAATCCACACTCTGCTGGCAGGCCTCCCTCAGTTCCCAGCACCATCAGCTGTGTCACGGGCTCTCCAGTTCTTAATCCAAACCCACGTGGCACCTCCTGGCCCATCAGCAAGAGTCCTTTCTCCCCTTTCCTTCCCACAGCATCTCTCCTGCATTCTTTCAAACTGCTAAGAGAGAGCTCTGCATTGCTGCTACATCTTGCTTTCCAGCTTCCTAAGCTGCGTGGCAAAGTGAGACCCAAAGTTGAGTGGTTCTCCCCTGCCAAAGCTGCGTAGTTCTTCTTGCCACAGCTGCCATGCCTGGGTTTAAATCCCAGCACCAATCTTCCTCTGCATTCACATTTCCAACTCTTCTCACAATTGGCTACACCTGCCAGCATTCCTGTAATTCTCCAGCTTTTCTGGGCTACCATAGTTAGTCTGGGCAGGTGTGGCCCTGTGGCGTGGAGCCAATCATCTCCAAGCTCTCATGCAAGTGCTATAACCAGGGGGAGTTTCCTCCCATTTATATCATGGGTCAAAGTCGCTCCCATCTCCCTGGTTCAAAGCATGGCCACAGCTATTTAACATATCCACGAAACTGGTCAAAGTCATGTTAAATGACCTTGTTTAACATGTTAACATAAACATGTTAAATGATCATTCCTGAGGTTATTTGTAGAACTGTTGCCATGCAAAACAATTCTCAATGGCCCTGCTCCATGTGTCCCATCCCCCAGTTCAGACTTGTGGGGGTGAGGATATCCCATATTTTTAATATTTCCTGGACACTCTTGAGCTCTGGACCCCATTACAAATCCCTCTTTGTGGGGTGTGCTGGCTGCACCCTGTTACAATACTACAGTGATGGATACATGTCATTATACATTTCTCAAAACCCATTGAATATACAACACCAAGAGTGAACCCTACTGTAAATTACAAATTTAGGTGATAGTAATGTGCTAACACAGGTTCACTGATTGAAACAAATGTACTTCTGTGGTAAGAGATGTTGATGAGGGAGTTGTGTTTATGTTTGTGCGGGTTCAGGGAGCATATGGGAACTCTGTACTTTCTGCTCAATTTTGTTGTGAAGCTCAAATGGTTGTAAAAGTAAAGTCTATCTAAAAAGAAGTGTTTCAGCAGACATGTCTTGTACATGTCTACTGGTGGATAAGTACATGAGTTAATCTTGGAAATGCCTGGAAAATGAATTGATTGGTTGTATGGCACATGCATACCCACATTTATTAAGTAATGGCAAATTATTCACCAAAATAGTTGTCTCACTGCACACTCCCTTCAGCAGTGAATGAGTCCCCTTTGCTCCACATCCTTGCCGACACTTGGGATTGTCCTATGTTAAACGCTTGCCATTCTTCTGGATGTCAATGGAAATTTATTGCGGATTTAATTGGCAGTTAGCTGGTTGTTGATGAAGTGGAGCATCTTCTTATATGCTCATAGGCTAGTGCAAGTGTCCTCATCTGTAAAACGTTTATTTCTTTTGACCATTTTTGGTTGGGTTGTTCGTCTCATTGGTTGGAAATGATTATTTAAGATATGAATGCAGATCTTTTGCTGCTAATACAAACTACAGATGCCATTTCCAGCACGTGGTGTTTGTTTTTCACTCTACGGTATTTTGGGATGAACGGAATTTTTTTTAATTTTAAGGTTGTAAAATTTATCGCTCTTTTCCTTCATTTTTATTATCTTCTCCCATTTTTTAACATTGTCTTTACTTTCTTAGGGTTTATTCTGCTGTTCTAAATGTAAAGTTCTTAATGTTCAGCCTTCCTTCTTCTCTTGCGTTTACATTTACAAGGCATTAAACTTCCCTCTAAGCACTATTTTACTTTTTCATTACTTTTCAGTTGTAAGTAATTTAAAAATTCCATTGTGATTTCTTCTTTTCCCCATGGCCCCTCCCCACCCCGTGTAGGCCGTTATTTAATCACTGTTTGTTGCTGGTCTTGAACGTACCGTGTCAAGGTTAGGAATGAGGTCTGCATGACGCTCTGAATCTGGGAAGCCCTCCTTTCTGGCCAAAACTGTAATCTGGGCTCCACGTGTGTTTGGGGGAAAATGTGTGTCCTCCAGTTATTGGTACGGTGTTTCATAAAGTCCGCTAGATTGAGTTTCTGAATTATGTTGTATAAACCCTCTATATTTTATGCCTGGACAGCATGAGCTATCAATTACAGAGAGAACAGTCCTAAATATCTCCTAGTCTGATGGTGATGTGTCCATTTTTCTTTGTCATTTTGTTGACACTTGCTGCATATATTTTGATGGGTTACTAGGTGCATACACTTTAGAATTATTAATATGTTATATTCTCTATCACACTGTTGCCTTTTGCCTTAAAGTCTGTTGTGTCTGGTGTTAATATAGTTACGCCATCTACCTGTTTTGCCAATAGTTGCCTGGACTATCAGTCAGAGCACAGTTAAGAAAACAGAAACCCTCTTAAATATCTCAACAGAAGGAATTTAATTCAGGATTGGGTTACACACAGACAGATCTGAGAAACTCAACTGGGATGGTGAGACAGCTCGAAGATGAGCAAGAGCAAAAAGCTGTTGCCTTGCAGGAGATGGGGAGTCAAAGGGGAGACACAAGAACATCAGAGCCTGAGGGTCATGGCCATTCAGCGGAAGTGGCAGCACAGTGACCAAGGGGGGCTGTAGCAATGGGAGAGATACCCCCTGTACTTCAGAGTTAAAGGATAGAGTAAGACACTCCTGGCCACTGCCTTTCATTGTCAGTCCAAACCCAGCCTCCCATTGACCTAACAGAGACAGACACCAGCTGGCCTGGGGAGGGCAGCTACAAGGCTTCAGCACCCTTGGATGTGAGCAGTGCCTGCCCCTTCACACTGGCCTTCGTGTGCTTTGGATGGGTTCCCGGAATTTTCTGAGCAGTGCCTTACTTCATGACACAAGGTGTTCGGGGCTCAGCTTGCTTTTTCCACGAAGCCCTCCAGGTTGATCTTCCTCACCCTGCTTTGGCCCCCACCCCTTATGCACGGCCCCCACCCCAAGAAGAACCCTCCTTTACCACGTGGACGCTGACACCTCTTGCTTCCCCAGAGCAGGAGAATGAAAACAGAGTCTGAGGGGAAACAGCCCAGGCCCTGTTCAAACTTTCGGTGCCCCAACGTGCTCCGTCCAGCTCCTGTGAACTGTGTGTAGAGATGGATTCTGCTTTTGTGTCCAATCTGATCATCTTTATCTCCTAACTAGATAGTTTAGCTCTTTTTCATTGATTTGGATTATTAATAAATTTAGATTAAATTCTACCAACTTACTTAGTACTTTTGATTTGCTCCTGCCCTTCTTTGTTTCTTATTTGTTTTGTTCTATTCTTGTTTTCTCTGAGACTGATTTAGTTTCTTTTTCCCTTTTCTTTATTCCATTTTCCCCCTTTTTTTGCTGGTTTGGATGCCAGTTTTTGCTACTTCTCTCCTTCTAGGGATTACCCTCAATTTTTTCACAGATATTTTTAGTTTAACATGCTTTAAAGTTATTTTTTTCTATTTCTTTTCCATTGTTTTCCCCCTCTTCCCTCCCTGCTTCCTCCCTTCTCTCACCCCTTTTTTTACTTTTCCTTCCCTTCCCTTTCCAGGTAATTTGGTCCTAAATCCATCAGGGGGGCTTAACAAGGAACTGTCCTCATCGGGGTGGAGGTGGGAAAGGTCTTTCCACTTGGGGAGCAGGGACAGCCCCATGTGATGGGATAGCCCACGTGCAGGAGGAGGGTGTCCATGTAGGAGGCCCGCCTGGAACAGGGTGTTTGAGCCTGACCTGAATGAGTAGGGCAACCGCATGGATGGGGAATTTGGCAAGCAGTGTTGGAACTTGAGTGGGTGGGCTGGGTAGACCCTCCGGAAGGAGATCTAAGACCTACCCAGGGCAAGGAGGTAAGCATGCAGGAGGTGGGCGTGGGCTGGGGAACAAAGGCAGGCTTCTGGTTCAGGTACTGAGGTCTGAGAGGGAAAAAGAGATTGTTCATGTGGGGAGGCTGTCCAGGCGGTTAAGGAGGGTTCCTGGTCAAGGTGGTGGCCCTGCATGAGGTGCCGGAGCCAAAGCAGGGTGAGGACGGTCTTCCTGTGGGGGCCGCAAAGAAACAACTGGATGAGCCTGGAATATCTTTCTGTGCCACAATGTAGGTAAGTGCTCTAAGAATACGGGGAAATTTCAAAACAACACAGAAGCCAGCCTGAAGGGGCTCTTAAAGATAAAATGGAAGACAATGTGAGCATCAAAATAGTACAAATAATGGACTGTAACCCACTTAATAAAATGAAAAGGCATGAGTCCCTATGACATTAATAGATAATTGAAAATTCAATGAGCAACGGGACTCTTCATGTAGTTTCATTACACCTTCCATCAAGTACTTACTAACTACCAAGAGGAAGAAGAGTAGCCTTTTCAGAGCGAATGGAAAAGCTTAGCAGACATCACTTCAATCAAGTGATCAGACTGAGCATCTGCAGAGACGGACAGCCATGAGACAGGATGCAATGGAGCACAACATCGCTTCTATGCTATTTCTGCCAAAGATACATTAACTTAAATCGAATCATAAGGGAACATCAGACAAATCCAAATGAGGAACATTCTACCAAATAACTGGCCTGTAATTTTCAAGTGTCGAGGTCAAGAAAGTCAGAGCGGGGGAAATTACTGGATTAGACTAAAGAGACATAACAACTAAATGCAATACATGATTCTAAACAGAATTCTTTTGCTATACAGGACATTACTAGGACAATTGGTCTCATTTGATTTGAATAGGTTTGAGGATTAGACGTGGCAATGCACTGATGTCAGTTCACTGATTGTTATGGTTAATCATGGCTCTGCAGGAACAGTCTCGTTTGCAGAAATCGCACACACGTATTCAGGAGTAACGGGGCATCTGGTCTGCTACTTCCCCTCAGTGGTTCGGGGGGAAAGGTTTTATAGAGTGCCCTTACCACTCTTCTGCACATTTGCAAATAAAATTTTGTTTAAAGATCATCGGTATTTTTACCCTTCTCTGAATGATTTAGGGAGAGCTTAGGTCATTAACTCCGTTTGTCTCCTCCCGGAACTCCTGATGAAAAGACTGGTGTGTAGGGTTTTCACTGCGTCTTTATTTTTTAGCCCAACAGATTATACATTATTATACACCAGGGTTTCTATAGATTTTCTCATATGTTTATGTTTTCTTTGCTAACAATTACTCCTGACATGATGAATCTTCCTTCTGAGATCATTTTTATTCTCTTGGAAGAAAATTCTTCAGAAGTTCTTTTCACGGAGGGAGCATCTGTTGACCGTGCACATTTTTGGGTTTACCCGAAAATGTTTGTACATAACCCTCCTTCTGGAAAGATAGCTTTGCAGGCTATGGAATATTCTAGAGCAACAATGATTTTCCCTCAACACTTTGAAAAATACAATTTTTCTATCTTTGAATTTTTATTGTTGTTTTTAAGAAGTATGAAATTCTAATTGTTGTACCTTTGTAGTTACTGGTAATTTATTTTTTTAAATTTTTGGATTATTTTAAGGTTTTGACTTTGTCTTTGGTATTTTACAGTTTCACTACAAAGTCCATTGGACTTTCTGAATCTGGTGATTGGTATCTTTCATGAGTTCTAGAAGCCTGTGCATCATTATCATATTGATATTGACACTCCCCGATTCTCTCTGCTAGTGGTTCTGGAGCTCCAATTGGCATTTATTGGGCCTTCGCAATCTATCGCCCATGTCTCTTAAACATCTTTTACAGTTTCCATCTTTTGTATTCCTCAAAATCTTGATGCTCTTTTATTTTTAAACATATTAAACAATATTATTTTATACTCTATATCAGGTGACTCCCAAATCTGTATTCTTTGCAGGGCAGACTTTACAATTTACTGTTTCGACTGACTTTCAGTTATGGTGACTTAATCAGTTACATTGCAGCTACTTTTGATTCTTGGCTCATTTTTCTTAGAATGATTATCCGTGGCAGCTCTTTGGAATTCCTTAAAGTCTCGTCTCCTGAATAGTATTTCCATTGTTTCCGCCAGACATCTGAGAGTGCTGTTATCTGAGATACTTTAAACTACATTTTCACCTTGTGGTTTTTCAGGCCTCAGTCTGGTGGAGCGTGGGCTAGTGGTAATAGATCCTTAGGAGAGACATTTCTCCCATTTCAGTCCAGACACAAGACTCGGAGATGCAATATCTCCTCGCAGGGTAGGTCGCATCCTGGGGGCATTATCCTGCAGGGTTTCCATTTGCTTTATGTGAAAGTCAGAAGTCCTCCCACCCTCTCCCCTTTTGACCTCCTCCCATTTTCCAGACCAAGTAGCATAGCATGCTATTCTGAAAGAGAAAAAGACCCTGGTAATGACCAAGACAGGATTTTTCACCACTCTATAGTGGCAGGCTCTGGAAATGTGACTTGATTTGATTTAAAGAAAACAGAATACTGCCCTAGGCTCTAATCAAGAAAAATATGACACGCTTCCCCACGTTCAGCGTGAGGGAGCTTCTTTTCGGTGGGTCTTCTATAGTAACATGAATCAAGGAGTCTAAAGAAAGCAGGAATAGCAAAACAATGAACTAGGGAAACAGGCTTCTAGGATGAGAGAGAAGGTCGTGACAAAGAACCTGTCCTAAAACCATCAGTAGCTGCTATAAGCCCTTCTGCAATTTCTCCCCAATCCCGAGTGTGATGACAGTGTATTTACACGAAGACCTAAACAAAAGTCATCGCTTACTAGATAGCAAGTTCTTTGAGAGCGAGTAGTGTGTCAGATCGCCTCTAATTGGGAGGAGACAGTGGAACATGGAGCCAGGTCTCCTGGCTTCAAACCCAAGCTCAGTTACTTCCTAGAAATATGATCTCAGGGGAACCTTCTCTAAGCTCAGTTTTTAATCTATAAAATGGAAAACCAAAAGAGCAATAGCTTTGTGAGGAGGAGTTCCCAAGCTAATTGGGGTATAAGTGATTAGTATAGAAAAAATTATGGGGGTTCCGAAAAATCTTTCAAGGAAGCGGTTGTAGAGAAGTGGCCCCTGAGCAGAGGCTTGACAGGCGGTGTCACTGTGGATAGTCAGAAAGGAACCAAAGGGACTTCTCACACAGATACATTTGGCTTCCTCTTCCAGAGGGGTTAGCGGAGCTTCTGAAGCCACTTGGGATTTCAACATCCTTCCTGATTCATGCAGGTAACACCAAGTACCATATTTTTGCTGTGTATAATGAGTACTTTTTTGCACAAATTTTTAAGAGAAAAGTAGGAATGTGCATTATACATGGAGAGTATTAATTCCATACCTATATAAATATATTCAATTTTTTATGCTTATGCGTTAGAAGTGTAACTCTAGAAAGTAGTAACAATATCCATATGCAAAATAATACCTTGGAATACGATAATTGGCATTGTTTCTAAATATAAATAAATGAGTGAATGAATGAATGAATGAATAAAAACAAAAGATTTTTTACTGAAAGTTTGGGCCAAAAACATGAGTGTGCATTATACACGGCAAAATACGGTAGGTCTTAACATCCCTAGACTTTGAATTTATTGTTCATTGCCTGGGATCAAATCGTGGAATCATAGGTCTACCTGGAAAAAAACTGTATGTATATAACTAAGCCTCACATTTTTTATCTGAAAACTGGGAGAGCTCTTACTTCCCAGCTTTGCTGAGGGGGTTGAATGAAAGAACTGATGTAAGCATACAACACAGGGGTGGGCAAAAGGAGGTTTACAGTTGTGAGTACATGAACAGAGTTTATTTATTCTTGTATTATTAATTATTGTATTATTATTACTAACCTACTTTTGCCCACCCCTTTATATAGTAACTGTTTAATCAATATTAATTTTTAACTCTTATTCTTGCGCACGCGATATTTTCCCCGATGTTTCTCTCTGGAGCCCTGACTCTCTGCGACAGCGAGCGAGAAGCCCCGGCTGGGCCTGCCTTCCTCGTCCGCCCTTTGCCCCAGGTGGGAGGACGCATTCCCTCATTAAAGGGTACGTCCTGCAAAGACGGACTGCGCAGGCAGGTCCACAATAGACGCAGAGACAATGCATTCTTGTTCGGAGCAGCCACCCACAGTGATGACAACCCCCGTCAATGGGCCGGGGTCAAAGATCAGCAGTCCCTCTGTCACTCCATTCTTCTGGCTCCCGGTGGAGTTCACAGGAACTCGATCTCAAATCTAAAATCCAATCAAAGCCCATCCGCACAGGCCCGAACCAAGGACACCAAACGAACAAATTCTTAAGGCAGAACAAAATCTTCACTCAGTTTTCTGAACGTGCGCTTACCATCACCCCTTGGTGGTTGTTGAAGGGCGGGGCCGCCGCCAGCCAAGTGAGAGGCATCGGATGGAACTGCTGGTTCGGCCCTGGGGGTGGGAATTACAGAGTGGCAGGGTAGCTGAATGGAAACCCTGGGCGCCCCCAGAAAACACACGGCGGGGGTGGGCAGCAGTGCATCTCCGGGTGGGCATCTGGGGCAGCTTAACATCCTGAGCCCAGTTAAAAATGGGGAATGTGAGGTGGTTTTTGACAAAGTTACTTTCTTGTCCCTGCCTCACAGAAAATGAGAACAGCAGTCGATGCCCTTCCTACACTCCTCGAGGCCCGTGCCTGACATTTGTCCCTGATGCAGCTGGAATCCATCCTTTCAGGTGCCGTTTCTCTCTTGATGCCATTGTCTGCCGGGAGATCGTCCAGATACTGAACGTGTGGGAGTAATACTTTTCAATTCCTGGACACACGTGCTGACATGCTGAGTGGCCTTCACCAATTTGTTGCACAATCTGTCTTGATAGTACCAACAAAGCGGGCTTCTTGATAGTGTGGACAAAGTGATTTCTCTCTTTTGTTGCTGCCTAGGAATCCTTCTGGACACTCAACCCACTAAATGAGCTGTGTAGACCAGCATGTGGGTGAGAGAAGCCTGAGTGGTCTCCACGGAAGGAGGGTGGGGATGAAGTGGAGAGCCGTGGATGGGGCCCCAGCTGCGAGCCTTGGCCAGCAGAAGCTGGGCTCATCCAAAGGATGCGACCAGCTCAGGGAAACCCAGCAGCCTCCTTGTTGTGAGTGACTCTGCTGCGTGCCCCACTTCCCCTTAGTGTGGCTGGTTAACTTGTTCTGGAGAAGAATCACACTGTGAATGCTATTGCTGAGCATTGAGCTCAACACTACAAATGCACGGCCTCGCTTAATTCCCTCAATTATCATGTGAGGTTTATATAACTGTCTCTATTTTGTAGATGAGACCATTGACATCAGGTGTAAGAAAATTGGGTGGAAGATGGAATTCAAACGCAGGCCTGGGCAAGTCTAAATTCCATGCTTTTGATCACACTGCTACCAATCGAGATAAATTGAGGTTGATTTGCTTGAAATAGAACATCTGTATTCTAATGCAGCTCAGAGTGGTTTCTCAACTGCTAGAGATGCCACAGAGAGCCTCAGAAAAACCAAGGCAGGAGATCTGATCACTTTTTAGGGCTCTTTGGATACACGATGATATGTAATTTTCTTATTAAAGTTTTATAAACTTATATTGCTTCGAGACAAAGTTCTTTCTTTCTGTTCCAACCCATCCCATGTATCACCACCACCAAAGGAGTCTGGTCAGGTCACTTCTTTGATCTAGTCACTTCTTGGCTCAGAAAGCCCCCATTGCCCTTGGCCGTCCCCAAGGCCATGGCCACACCTGCAGTTGACCACACCCTGCCTTTCCAGGCTGACTTCCCTTTGCTGTAGTCACCAGCCGTGGGTTCCTGCCTATGCTCTGTGGATCTCTAAAGCAGCCAGGATGTTAGAGCAGCTCTGTTTTCAGTGTTTCATTGGTCGGCATAGAATCTCACTTTGAGAAGGATTCTGTAGTTTTATAAAGTTTGAAAAGTATACAGGAACAAATTTGGAGGACACATGGACAAAAACTAGGGGCGGGGGGTAATGGGGGGAAGGGTTGGGTTGGGTGGGTGGGCTGGAATGGGAGTAGGGGGGAGAAAACTGTACTTGAACAATGATTAAAATAAAAAAAATAAATAAAGTTTGAAAAGTACTCCTCTAACTCAATCACACCCCAATTCGTGTGTCCATCTCCCTACTCTATATTGCTGCTCAAGCTCGCCCTTCTCTTGAAAACAGAACCCCCTTCACAGCCCTCAGAAGAAACCAAGCCTGCCGACGCCTTGATTGTGGACTTCCAGCATCTAGAACTGTGAGACAGGCAGCTTCTGTTGTCTGAACCACCCAGTGTGTGGTACTCAGCCATGTCAGCTCTAGCAAACCGATACAGAAGCCAAGTGTGTCAGGGTCCAGAAACCAACCTGTGCCTGCCTCTCCAGGCCTGTCCTGCTCCCCGTGGTGAGGCAGGAAGCGTTGTCTCATTTTCTCCCTGCAAAGGATCTTTATCAGGCAAAAGGGTGACTGTATTTTTACAGATGCCCTTTGGTGTATTTCGATCTTCAACTGAGGGTCTGCTAAGGGCCAGATGTGGTGCTAGTGCTGTGGGTACAGCCTGAACTCCCTCATTCCTTTGGTTTTTGTCTCCCTCCAAGTTTCCAAATTCCTTAAGCACCTAAAATAATGACTTTCCTTTTTTTTTGTATCTTCTCCAGCATCTCCCTATCTGTCCGGGCTTACAGTGTGGGTACTGGAATAGCAGTGCTTCTCTGCTTGCTTGGAACTGTCCTGCGTGATGGCCGTCTCTTCCAGCCTATACCACATGTGACTCTTCTTATAGCTAACTGTGTGCACATGTTTCATTTTTGCCTCCAGACTGCAAACTGGCTGAGGCTGAATCCCGGATGAACAACCACCAGGACTCAGTGATAAATACCTATTGTGTGGACAGGTAGATGAATGGATAAACGGAGGCAGAGAAGGGGATGGGGGGTGGGGTAGTAACTAGACACCTAAACTTAGAAATAATAGGGGAAAACCCAGTCCAAGAAGGAAAAAGTTGGATCATCATTCTTTGGCTCCTGATTTAAATCCATGAAGCTAAGGTACGCCAGGGGCTCATTTATAATTATTTACAGCCATGATGGCAGAATCTAACAGACAGACCTAAAGATATATGAGGGGACCTATGGAATATTCATTTTGGCTGTCACTGATACAAAGGGTTTCTAAGAAAAACTATTCATATTAATAATAATAATAATGTTTATTGATCTCTTACTATGGGCCAGCCACTGTGCTAAGAGTTCATGCACATCATTTCATTAAATCCTCCCAACAACCCTATAAAATAGATGATATTTAAAAATAGAGCTTCATGAGATGTTCGGTAAAATACTCAAAGTCTCAAGACAGGAAGTGGCGGAGCTGGGATTACAACCCAGCTGGTACCGCGCCAGAGCCTAGGCTCACGACCTCTGCTACGAAACTCATTTATAAACTTTCCTTGCCAGAAGCAGCTGACAGCTCCAGTCCTGTTTGCAAGGTTGTGTTTTGTGACAAAAATTATTTTGTTCTACAGTGTATACTGCTTCCTGCATTTCCATCTGTATCTAATTAAAGAAAGATGAGAAGCTATTTTGATGGGGACACCTTGGTGAGGGATGAATAGCAATGTTGCATGAAAAAGTTCAGTTGTTCCTATCTACCGGTGGTCAATAAATGTTAATTTAATTTAATGCACTCAGTTATGCTCGAACAGCCGAGAGTTATTTCTGGATAGGAGCCTTTGGATGCCATTTGCTTCTAGTGGTGATTTGACCGAAGAGACCAGAATCATCCTCATGGATGCAGACCAGTATCTGTGGGAATGCAGGGGGAGGAGGAGGGACTGGGAATGGGATGCCATAGAGTGGCCCTTGCAAACACTTCACAGCTTCTCGGTTTAGAGGTCAACACACTCCTTTCTTCCCTAGAAATGTATTTGTTTATTCAGCAAATATTTTTTCAGTTCCAGGCCCTCTTATGACCCCCTGGGGACACAGTGGTGACAAAAGAGTCAGGCACTCTGTCCTCACTGAGCTTACAGTCTGGCGGGAGAGACCAGTATTAAACCACAAGTAGTTTATAGGCCTGGGCGGGGCGGGGGGGGGGGAATGGGGGATGATGATGGCAGACACGTGGGAAGTCAAGGAAGAAATTATAAATTCTAGGATCTTTGGGTAAAATTTTTGAAGAACTGAAATTTTCTTAGGTGAAAATAACATATTAGCATATTTTGACACGTAAAATGGACACCCATGCTTTTGGCCCAAACTTTTAGGGAAAAAATCTTTTGTTTAAATTTTTTAATTCAATTATTTATTTATTTGTTTATATTTAGAAACAATACTGATTATCGTATTCCAGGGTATCATTTTGCATATGGATATGGTTATTGCTTTCTAGAGTTACACTTTCAATGCATAAGCACAAAAGAATGAAAAACATTTCTATAGGTACGGAATTACAACTACCCCTATATTGTGCACCCTTATTTCCCCCCTCAAAAATTTGGGCAAAAAGGTATGCATTGTACAGGGAACAATGCAGTATTTCATAAAGCATATAGCTATTAAGTTAAAGATTCTTTCATTAACTTTGAAAGATGGCAGGAGGTCTTAAAAATATCTTCTTGGCCAAATGGCTAGTTATCGAAGTAGGATAAAGGCCATCATGGGGAAGTTCACGTTCATCTATGTGCCTCCACTTGAGGAGGGGTTGTGCCGGGAACATTCTTTTCCTCACCCAAAGGGATGTTTCCTGAGCCCTGACAAGCTGCAAGCAGGAGAAGGCCTCATTGTATTGATAAATCTGGCCTAAATGACACCAGGGAGTCTGTTAGTTGTTTATTTATATATCTTTTAATCACACCTCACAGCGCCGGGAGTCACCTGATAGGAGTGCTTTCATACCAACTTTTCCATCCTTGGGTGCAATTTCAGAAGGGTAACCCAGCAGAAAGAACAGCGGGTTCCATTAGAATATTTCTTAACTAACACATAGGAGAAACACAGCTCCTTCATCACCGAATCTTTGGCTCCCAAATGCTGAGGGTCTCAACAATATTACAACCAGATAGTTCAATGCAATCTAAAACCTGTTTTTAAAACGGTAGAGTAGATTCTTCTCCAATGCATAGATCCACCTTTCTGTGTGCTGAGAGGCCACCTAGTGACTAAAGTGTATATGTAATGTAAAACTATTCCTTTATGAGTAATAAGCTAGCATTTCCTTCCTAGAGTTTGAAGTCTGAGTGGCAAGCCTTCTTAGCTAGTGAAATCTATAGATTTAACAAGATATCTATCATCTATCTATCTATCTATCTATCTATCATCTACCTATCTGTCTTCAGTACAGGTCCAGCTTTAAATGGGAGAGTATCAGAAAATACCTGCATCAAAGGGATTGATCTTGAGTTATTGTTGGTGGTAAGGGAAGGAAAGTGGATGCTAAATGAAAGCAGCCTGTTTTATCTACAGTGGTTAAGATTTAGAGCAAAGAGAGAAACCGAACTTCAGAATTCAAAGTAGATCATCTTAAAGATACATTATGTTTCACAACCTCTTACAGGATTAGGTATCATTAAAGCACCTCTGTGCTCATGTGGGGAGGGCTGATGTTCAAAGAACATGTATTGATTACATAAGCTAGGGACTGAGATAGAATAACGAGCAAAACTGGAGAGGAATCTGAAGAAGCAGAGAGATACTGTTTCAGAACATTCTGGATCTTGCCACTTAACTTTACAGTTAGCATTAATTTTACAGTCACTGCTTCGGCCATGTTTTCTGGTACAATCCTAACGGAATTGATTGTTCTAGTACTGAAAGCCAAAGAGAACTCTGCTAAGATGATTTGAGCTCATTGATTTTCCAGAATTTTTAGGACTCTTGGGAAATTTATTGCATCTTTGTCAATGAACTTATTGAGGCAGTTTTATCTTCTTTCTTCATTTGAATTACTATACTTTTTTCACATTTTTTATTGTTGTTCAAGTACAGTTGTCTCCATTTCCCCCCACTACTGCCTCCCACCCAAAACACACCCACCTCCCACCCTTGATCCTACCCTCTTTTGGTTTTGTCCATGTGTCCTTTATACATGTTCCTGCAATCCTCCCCCCTGCCCCCCTCATTATCCCTCTCTCCCCTTCCCTCTGGATACTGTCAGTTTGTTCTTAATTTCCACGTCTCTGGTTCTATTTTGCTCACTTGTTTGTTTTGTTGATTAGGTTCCACTTATAGGTGAGATCATATGGTATTTGTCTTTCACTGCCTGGCTTATTTCACTTAACATAATGCTCCCCAGTTCCATCCATGCTGTTGCAAAGGGTAGGAGCTCCTTCTTTCTTTCTGCAGCATGGTATTCCATTATGTAAATGTATCATAGTCTTTTGAACCACCCATTTACTGATGGGCACTTAGGTTGCTTCCAGCACTTGGCTTTGTCAACTGTGCTGCTATGAACATTGGGGTGCATAGGTTCTTTCAAACTGGTGTTTCAGGATTCTTAGGGTATAGTCCCAGCAGTGGAACTGCGGGTTCAAAAGGCAGTTCCAGCTTTAGTTTTCTGATGAAATTCCATACTGTTTCCACAGTGGCTGCACCAGTCTGCATTCCCACCAGCAGTGCACTAGGGTTCCCTTTTCTCCACAGCCTCTCCCGCACTTGTTTGTTGTTTTATTTGGCGATGATGGCCATTCTGACTGGTGTGAAGTGATATGTCATTGTGGTTTTAATTTGCATCTCTCTTATGGCTGGTGAGGCAGTTGTATCTTTATTTGATTAAAGATCAGATAAATTTTACCATCTTGTTGGCATGGTGCTTTGGGAGAATTCTTTGTCCTCACCTGAAGTTGGCTGAGGGTTGCTCACCTTTTATGGAGTGCTTGGGTTATTTCCATAGGGCCCAGACATCAAGCAGTTAAAAGGGCTTGGGAGAGGACCACTGTCCACCAAACTGAAAACTCAGTGCACAGTCTACTCCAGCTAACTCCCCAATATTACATGTGAAGAGAGAGAAGTTAGAGAGGTTGGTCTGACCTTCTTGCCGTCTGTCACCTTGATTGAATCAATCATGACCCTCAGCTCATCTCTGGCTCCTCGATTCACTCTGCAGAAAACAACATCAAAACTCCCCAAAAATCTAAATCTAAAGAGGAACCTGATGCTTTGAGTAAGAAAGAGTTAATAAAACTATAGGCGAAACAGTTACTTCCCTACAGCCTTCTCCTACCTTTGATATTCTCTTAGTCTTGGGATCCAACAGCATAATCTCTATAAACAATGCTCCCTGCAAGTGACATGTACCAGCCAGGGGAGACCTAGTGCTATAGGTCATCAGGCAGGTTGTTAAAAGTTGGTGAAATCTCGGTGAGAACAGGTGAGGAAGAATGGCCAAGAGAAAATGTGCTAATGGAGTTTTTGTCTAACTATGTTAAGAGAAGTAAAGTGACATGGACAGTGTGTGAGCTCTGGTGTCCAGGACACTTGGTTCAAATCCCTGTACTACCGCTGACTAGTGGTAGGAATTTTGGCTGAACGACAACCTCTCAGAACCTCAATTTCCCCATCTGTAAAAGGGGATACTAACAGAACCTCTGAAAGAATTGTCATAAGGATTAAATATCATAAGCAAAGTGCTTATCACAATGCCTGGCTTCGAGCAAGTTTTAAATTTAGCTCAGTTAGCTGTTATTATTTTGACTTCATGATTATTAACATTGAGCACTATAGTGAGCTTCATTTGAGTGATGCTTGGCTACTGTATTCAATGCTGGATAACACATTACAAGAGGGCTATGACAGGACAAATGAGAAATCAAAGAACTTTTGATCAGATATATGGTGCAATTGTGTTGTCCGAGGTCTAAGTGAGAAAATGAGAGCTTTGGAGAGCATCGCTTTGGACCTGAACTATCATTGAAAGACCTGTTATGTGGAAAGAGGGTTAGGCTTGTTCCCTGTGAGTCCTGACATAGAACTAATCATGGTGAATAGAAGTTATAAGTGTGTATATTTTAGGTCAATATAGGAAGAATCTTCCTCTGAGTGGGCTGTCAGGGAAGGGGGTATATTTCTTGCCTATGGTGGTACGTAAACCTGGGTGACCGGTTGTCATGGATGCAGTGTTGGAGGGAGAGGGGTACTTACAAGCACCGTATGTGTATCTGTATTAGGAGATTGTCCAAGTCTCCTTCAATCCCGAGATTCCCTCATTCTAAGATAAAGAAGAAGAGAAAGATAAGAAAGAAGTAGTAGCAAGAGATGGAGGGAGGCAGTCATGTCTGTTTCCCTTCTTCCCTCCTTTCCTCCTGGGTGCTACAGGATTTAGGAATGGCCACCACTAGTCCCTAAAGCACCTTTCTGCAAATTAGAAAATTGTATCCTTCATGGGGTGATGCAACAGCCTGATTGCAGGGGTCAGCATGATGGCAGTGTCTTCATGAAAATCTTAAGAAAAAGGATCTTCCTCTAGGCGGAGGTGTGGTGAGGAGAGTGAAGACTGAACTTCAGCCCCACGTGCCTTCTCATCCGGATACCCTGTGTAGTGAATAACATGAGGAGTGTATGTGGCAATTCAAGCTTTAAATTTTTTTTCAGAAAGAGAGCATATATGTATGTGCATGTGCACAAAGACTGGTCTCTCCTCGCAAAGCATCACCCCTGCTCAGCAATCTACCTGGCTAGTCTTGGAGAAGGAGAGGTTGCAGGTGGAGCCTGGGCACTACTTTATCTTGCATGTTCACTCGAGACAAACTAGTGATCGCCTTTACAGCTTCTCCAGCCCCCAAAACCTGGGAGTGTGGCTTGAGCAATATGAACATTATATCCAAGAGCATGTGGCTTAAAACATGTGAAAATGCTGTGGGATGCACTACAGAAGATTGGACCAGTAATAATGGACGTTTATGGGTCTTGGCTACCAGCATACATTTTCCTGCTTTATAACATTCCAATTTCCTCTCTGTCTGTGATTGAGGTAGGAGTGCAATTGCAGGGACTGACTGATGTACAGATTCTTCTCCTCCCTGCTCCCGCCATAAAGTCAGGGATTAGGCATGTAACCTGAGCTTGGCCGAGCAGACACAATATCCTCTCCTGAGACTTGGAATTTTGAAGTAGTGACCTGGGTCTAGCAGGGGTGTCTGACCTTTTGGTATCTCTGCACCACACTGGAAGAAGAGTTGTCTTGGGCCACACATTAAATACATTGTGACATGTAATTGTAAAAAAAAAACCCAAACAACTCATAATGTTTTAAGTAAATTTACGATTTTGCATTGGGCCACATTCAGAGCCATCCTGGGCTGCATGGGGCTTGCAGGCCACGGGCTGGACACCCCTGGAAAGGGAATAATGGAATCAGTCACCAGGACAGCTTGGCTGTCCTGGGCCCTGGAGGTCATTGTATCTCTTGCTCTGCTGCCTGCTTTCTGCTGCCTGGGCTTCCTACTTCCCAGGTTTTTCCTCAGTCATCCCTTCAGTTCCGTGGGTCTCCTGTTAGCCTTCCAGCAGCCTCCTGGTTGCTGATGTTGTCAATAGTAAATTTCTGTTGCTTCCAACTAAGAATTCTAACTGAAAAATCAATATTAAAATAGAAAATAGCAAGTATCTATTAATAATATAAAGGGCTTGTGAATCAACATCTCTACTGCTAGAGCGTAATTTTCCATGCTGGGTTTATGTATGACCTGCTAGTCCAACCTCCATTCCTAGAATAACAATAATTATTATGGTAGCTTCACACTTATTGAGCATCAATTATTAGGCTGCATGCTTTATATATATATCACCTCATATATATATATATATTATATATATATAAAAATTTCTTAAAACAATGCTTCTAAAATAAATACTAATATTATACCCATGTTATTAAAGATAAGGAAGCTGTGGCTTAGAATAACCTATTCAAGGTCAAGTTAGGAAGTAGCAGAGCCAATATTTAAACCCAAGTTTGTGTCCCTTCAAGAGCTGTGCTTGTAATTACTCTAATATCCTGCCTCTTGTTTTGCCTCACTGATACACACATAGTAAACAGTGGTTCAATGTTTCTTCCAGTAATAAAATAACTACAATAAATCAAATAATAGATAAAAATTAAAAAAATGCATTTACAAATCATAAACTCGAGCTTCAGGAAAAGACTAACATTCAGCTCAGCCTCCACTCTTGATATTCACGTGTTCCCACCAGGACTCCCCCTTCCCCCTGCTCTGGGTGCACGGGGGCAGCCCTGCTCTCCCAGCTGGGTCTTTCCTGCCGGTGAAATATCTTCGGACCTGAATGCTCTCCAAGTTCCCGGCAAGTTCATTAGTTACCTGAAAATACCTACCTCATCTGTCATCAACACTCAAATGGCCTGAGGGATTTTTCATTTCCACTCCATTTCCAAACCCTTTCTAGCATTTACCTCCCACATCTGGAATCAATCTTGACCAGAAGCAAAATGCTGAACGGCGGGGCTCCTCCCCAGGAGTGACAAGGACGAGTCGTGGATGAATTAGCCATTCTCTTCTGGGGGAAATGGCCAGGCAGGGGCGGGCCCCCTCTCGCATTCTGACATGCTCACGGGCCCCCTCTGTCTTTACTGGTTCAAGCAAAATATTTGGTTTAACATTTTTAGCCATGAGAGCCCAACACACACAGCTCTTTTAAAAGATTTATTTAAGTTGTAAATTGTGGGACTCCATGAGAAATACCTCAGCTCATTATCCTTTTATCTGTCTGTGGAAAAGATGTTAGACGGAGTCTTCGAAAACCTATCTGACTTTCAAGTCTCTCACTGTGGTCCACGCAACTACTTCGGTCTGTCGCATACCCACTCTGGGGGGAAAGGGGAGTATCGGTTGGCCAATTCCAATGAAGTCCATTACAAGATTTTGATTTTAGGCTATTATTTTTCCCTCTTCTAAGCAGTTTGGAGACAAAATTTATAGAGTTCTAGAATTGCCTTCAGGAAACAACTTTCAGATCCTTGTGAAGGAAAGATAGTTAATTCCAATTTTTCTTTTCTTTCTTCTTTTCCTTTGAGGGGCACACTAGATAGGAAAAGGTGACCTCAGGGCACGGAACTCCAGACGTTGTTCTTTGGGAACATCTTCAGAAAAACAAAGGGTGACGAAAGCTGGTGTCTGACAGCCCCTGAGAAAAGGTGTGCATGCGTATGGAAAATGTGAATGTCTTGATTAAACTATATTATTTGAGTAATACTGCACATCCTGTCCTTAATGTCAAGTCACTGAGAGATTTTCTTTTTTTTTTTTTTTGTAGCTTTAGAGGAAACAACAATAAGAAAAATCTGAGATGTCCAATATATTTCCAGATACAGCCCCCAGCACCTGTGGGGAGATTATCCATGTTGATACAGTGAAATATTACTATAGCAAATAGAAAGTTACAGAACAAGAGAGAAAAAATAATGAGAGGCAATCAGGGAGATAGAAAGAAAGGCAATTTTCTACCAAAAAAAAAAAAAAAAAGCTCCCATGATTGAAAATAGTGAATGTTACATTTTGTTTTATTTCTTTTAAGGGCAATAATGGAACAGTGAAGAGTTTGTTAGAGAGACTCAGTTGTAAACAGTTTCGAAGTGTCAGTTCCGTGCCTGCTGTGGTGCTGGGTGCCTTCTCAATCACTGTGGCTTCCCCTGAGCCACCCGGAGTGCCCCCTGAGCACGGTGGAAGCCGGGCGGGAACTGCCAGACCCTGTTCTGTCCTTTACCTACACAATGGGCAATGCAACAGTGAGACCCCTGAGAAAGCAAATCCGACCTCCAGACCGAGGGAACAAAAACAATGTGAACAGTGAGCTCTTTGAAAAGAAAACTGCTTTCCTACGGTAGAAAATAAGGGGGGTGGGGGCCCATGTGGGGAACCCAGCAAGCAGGGAAGGTGGGCCCTGGGGAGTGTGATATTACACAGGGACATAATGGGGTTGACTGCATACTTGTCTAATTACTGAAGCTATTAAAATCACGATAATTTAGATTCGGGGTGGGGGGAGAGAAAAAGCTTATGCACACACATGCTCCTGATTGGGTTTTATGAATCTACTCCTTTTGATTCTGAAAGGGCACCACCCTGCTGCTGCTATGTGGCTGCTAAACCTGAGTGACCTTCTGGCCCCAGCCCTGCCCCAGACTAGTGTCCTCTGTTACTGTAATAAGCGGTTAGGTTAGATAAGGCGACGGGTGATGGGATCATCTGTGTGGAAGCCGAATTATAATGCCTCGGTCAACGGATTTAATTTAAACCAAATGCTCTGGGATTCTGAAAGCTCCGGGAACAGAGAAAATAGAAGTTTTATATTTTCCCAAGTTCAAACAGAGAGCAGAGGGATTCCAGAAGCTCAGAGAATGGAAGCAAGAAGGAAAAAAATGTTGTTTCTCCCGAGTTCACCCAAGGAACAAGTATAGGGTATTCTTTGTACTCACCTTTGCCTTTCCACCCTCCTCTTCTGTGCCCATTTCTTTCTCTTGATACAAAAAAGGGTTATCTGCTTAATGTCAAACTGAACTTGATCAATTAAGTATTTAGCGCATAGTAGGTGCTTAGTATAGAAATACTTCTCTCATGAACAAAGAGACAACACCCAGTGCAGGGGTTTAGAGCCCACGCTTTCAATGCCAAGCTTCACCCACACTCATCTTCACTGTGTGACTGCAGGCTGGTTACTTCACAGCACTGCCTCCATTTCCAGGTCTGTAACATGGAGCTAACAATACTTGTGAGGACTAAACAGATTAATGGATGAAAAGAACTAGCGAGATGCCTGATACATAGCAAGTGACATCTGACCCAACATTCACAGTGTCCAGCACCCGTGCTCCTACCTCCTGGGCAACACTGCCTCTCCGGACGACCCCGGGGGTCACAGCGGGGGTGGCAGCAGTGATGAGAACAATGACATTTTCCTGAGGCCCCAACAGAGAGAAATATAAACTCAAAAAGATTTCTGAAGTCATCTCAAAGTTTGTTATACTCTTCCTCTGTCAGAATCCAGTGTATCAAAACAGTGAGAGTCTTCTGATGAACCGGATACTTACAGGTGAATTTCCCAAGCTCGCACAGCTTGATGAGTATATCATAGACAATTCCATATTTACTAACTCCAACTGGATGGCTCTCTTCCCCAAACCCAACAAAGGAGTGCTTCCAAAGCAGGCAATTACAGTTATTTTTTCTCTGCAAATGTTATTTTATATCACCATTCACTTATTTATTCACTCATATTTTTCCACAACTACGTGCATTTGAATATCAATGTGTGTAGTCCTTTTCTAACCTTTTACCCAGTGTTCCTGCCTTCGTAGTGTTTGTCTCTCTTTGTTTTCCTGCCTCTTTGTTGGCTTCCCCTTCTATTGACTGTGGGCCCAGTAAGGCCAGTAGGGGCCATGAGAATTAAGGCTCTGCCCATACAGCGCCACAGCCCAGCTCCCAGAGCAGTGAGAGCCTGCCGCAGGAATTCTGCGAATATATTACATGGATTAATGTTGCCAGTTTTCTCTGGGTTTGGAGTATTGCTGTCTTGTCAAGAACACACTGGACTGAGTAAACCACAATCCTAAAAACACATGGTATCAGCACCCTTAAAATAGTTTTTGCTAACTTTCAGGTACAGCACTTGCCTGCTCCTTGCCTGAGGAGAGTCAGAAACTGCCTTCTCCACACGTCCATGGGCATCATAACCCTTCCCCCGCTGGCCACGAGGCAGCGCTGACTTAGGTTGTACTCATGAATGAGAGAAAGCTCATCATTTTGATGCGGTAAAGCCTGGGGTGTGCTAGTCCCTCTAGTTTAAATGGAGCATTAAAATTCTATAAAATATCTTATTTTGAATTCTAAGACTCTGATCTCTTTCTTTCCCTTACACTAATATAATGGTACTGACTTCTTTTACATCTCTGCATGACATCCTGTGCCTAATTTGAAGACTTTCTTTTTTTCATAAGAGAAAGAAAAATAATTTTTCATGTTTTATCTCATCTAATGCATAAAAACAACTTTTGGGCGGGGGTAGGTGGGTAGAAGGAAATATTGTTCTTCTCATTTCACAGATGAGAAAACAGATCTGTCCCATGGGTAGTCAGAAGCGCAGCCAGGGTTGAAAGGCAGATAGATCCTCATTTGATATCTAACAAATATTTAATGAGCACCTACTGTGTTCCCAGTGCCATGCTGGGCTCTGGGAACAAAGCGGAGCCTCGGAGGGTGTCTTTGGTCCAACTTCGTGTCCTTTCTAATACAAGAAGTCTAGCCAAGGACAGTGCCATTACATTATAATCCATTATATATTTTTTTTCATATAAAAATGTAAAAATTTGAAGGAGGTTCCTAAACAATACCTTACAGGAAGCTAAAAGGAATTTTAACATTATTTCTGACTGAGAGTACAGTAAGCATTGACTAAATTAACTCAAGTATAGCTGTAACATGACTTGGAATACAGTGATCAGAAAGCTAGCTGAACGTGCGGAAACATCGCCGTCTTCTATAAAAGATAAGCGCGCCAGAGTACGGCGGTGGAGACAGCAGGGGCTCCAACCCGAGGCAGTCCGTTTCCCGAGGCCAGGGAGCAACTGATTCCCGAGCAGGCTCCGGTGTCTGCGGCAACTCTTCTGCTGAACTGCTGGGCGGCCAGTGTGGCCTTCCATTCTCCTAACAGACAAAAGGGAAACAGCATGTATCCCCCCTGCTTGTAAGCGTAGCAAACAGAATGGCTTTGTGACAGTAAGAAATGTCAACATAATTAGCTTTTTTATTCCAGGTAGTAAGTGCTTTTTCCAGGAAGTGCCCAAAGTTAACAACACGGTTTGAAGTTTATATTTCCGCCTCTTTTTTCACTTAAGATTCACAGATGCAAAATCACATCTCAAAGATAGTAAGAAATCTTCATGGTTTATTGGTTTTGAATATAACAACATGACCTATTACCACAGTAGAAGTTAGAACCTGCTTCATCTGACATGTATTTTGAAATCTTCCATTGAGAGGTACAGATCTTATGTCCCCGAACCTTAAAGATCATGGAACTGAGCCATAGATCCTCTTATATCAGGAGTTCTTGGAGTTTGCAGATGTTTTTCAGGTAGGCCTGTGAGCCCCATGGAATGCTATGAAAGAAACATCTTTCTGTAGGTCCATTTTGTAAGTTTATGGCTTTTCAAAAAATCCTCAAAGCGGTATAAGAACCAGAACAGCTTGAGAATTCTTTTACTGTAGTCTATTGAGGTTTTGAATGTTGTCAATTAATTTGTATGAAATTTCACATAATTTATGATTTTTTTCTTTAAACTTGGCATTTGAAACCAAAATATATAGTCACCAAAGATACATTTCAAGAATATAAGAGGCCTGGTTTACACCATGACATTTATTTCATTTGCACAAGTTGGAGAAGTGCGAAAAGCAGAAAGGACTCTGAAAAGCAGAAAGGACTGTAACTCCAACTATAGCTCCATTTCCTTTGACTCTGAGATTTCAGCTCCTACACAGCAGACTGAATGAAATTCTCTAAAGCAGATCCTCCCCTCCTGTTGCACAGTTGTAAGTTTGGCTTGTGGTCCAGCACGAGAATGAAAGATGGCTGAACACTGCTGGGCATCATCCGGGTCCTTGTGGGCACAGCCCTGTCCCAAGTAAATAAAAACAAGGGTCTCTGCCCCCCAGGGACTCACCATCTAGTTGGGGATACAAGACATGCACTCAATATATATTCAAAATTTTTTTCCCAACAGGCTACTCTATAAACTAAAAACTAAAGAATGTATACAGGATTTCACTAGAATACAAAATCACTATGGCTAACACTGCCCTTGAATATGATGTCTTATTAGGAATTTATAGATAATTTATACCTCATTTAATCAGTGGTGGTAATTCTTCAAAAGCTGCCCATGGAAAATCCAGTCATTTTGAATGATACATTTTGGGACTAAATTTTTAAATAATCTACATAGATTTCTTTTAAGGAAGTAGGTCTTCCCGAATTCAGAGTGTTCCACAATCTAAATAATTGGCCTTTCTGTTAACAGTCCTCTAGTTATAAATAGGCGAAGAAAGATTTCTTTCCTGCAAGACAGAGAGGGTGAGAAAAATATCCATATTTTTATTCACACTTATTTATATGCTCACATACATATAGATATGAAGTTCAGGAGAAGTTGCTCTTTTAAAAATACTTATCAGAATAGGTGCATTAAAACTTGATAAGGCTTGTAAAATTTATAGAGGCATCCCCTTCAAGGCCTGATGTGAGTTATGAAATCTAATTTTGTTTTCATAGCTCTGTGATAAAATTTTATCAGTGTTATAAAAGGGGTCTTTACTAAGATGGACCGGAAATCTGAACTATCTGGCCGGGCAATAAAAATACATTCCTTAGCTGCAAAGTGTCTGACAAGCAAGGTTTACCTGAAATTGATCGATAAGTCTTCCTTTTACAGTTGAGTGCATTCACTTTACCTCATACGATAATAGTTTTTTTTTAATGGTTTTTCCATTAATATCAGACTTCAGTGTTAGTAAGAAACAAGAAAGACATAAAAGGGAGGGAGACACGCCATCAGCAAAGAAGGTTGTGATCTTTAACGGCAGAGCAGCTGTGCTCACACAAAGTGCCTGTGTGGGTGAGCGCGGGGGCCTGTGTTGCCGATTGCTGTGAGCTGAAACGTGCTCCCCCCAAATTCACATGTCGAAGTCTTCACCCCCAGCATCTTAGAACGTGATCCTATTTGGAAACAGGATCATTGCAAACGTGATTAGTGAAGATGAGGTCATCCTGGACTCGGGTGGGCCGTTAATCCAATATGACCGGCCGTCCTTATGAACACGGAAGTTTGGACACAGACAGGCACATGGGGAGAATGGCATGTAGAGATGAAGGCAGAAGTCCGGTGATGATTTAGAGGCCAAGAAATACCCAAAGAGCGTCTGCAAACCACCAAACACTAGTGCAGAG
The DNA here is from genome assembly GCF_004126475.2 of Phyllostomus discolor. NCBI lineage: Eukaryota > Metazoa > Chordata > Mammalia > Chiroptera > Phyllostomidae > Phyllostomus > Phyllostomus discolor. The sequence goes on from NC_040908.2 coordinate 144,342,886, forward strand.
GCATGGGACAGATCCCTCCCTCATATTCTTCAGAAGGAACCAACCCTCCTGTACCCGGATTTTGGACTTCTAGCCTCTAACACTGTGAGACAATGAGTTTCTCATGGTTTTGTGCTACTTCATTACTTCAGCCCTAGCCACTAATACGTGGACTGGCACAGCCATTGGGGTAGAAGGGGAGATCGTTGATGACTTGCCCCTCAGGACTGAGGGGCTGGCGAGGGCCTCTCCCATGCACTTGGCAGTGCTCCTCCCACCTGGGGCTGGCCATTCACGCATAACTCACTTTGCTTAACTTAGCCATCCTTGGGGGAAATCTTCCAAGCAGGCAGTGGCTAAACCATAAAATTATTCCTTGAAGGCATCCCGTGAACTTGGTTTTAGAGCTCCCAGTAACCATGACTGATGTTTCCATAGCACCAAATAACAGAGAAAGTGCAGGCTTTGAAGCTAGTTAGAGCTGGGCTCAAATACCAGCTCTGCCACTTACTGCTTGGAAGCAAGATATTTCACCTCTCAGAGACTCAGTTTTGCCATTTGTAAAATGTGAAAGTGGAAGTAGAAAAAATATCTACTTCACAGGGTGGTCATGAGTACAGAATGAAACAGACAGCAGTGTCAAAGGGCAGCATGGAGCCTGGCACGTGTGGACACTAGGCCAAGGCCACGTCAGGGCCCTTTCCCTTCCGTGTTTCTTCCTTGATCCTCACACCAAAGCACTTGCCCGACAGGGCAGGAGGCGAGACTCAGTGCATGCCCTTGACATCAAGCCCAGAGGTCTTTCCCTGGAGGAGCTCCCTCCAGTCCTGGCCACCACTAAGCTGTGCCATGGCCTCCTTCTGTCGCCCTGATAAAATTTAGGTTGGGTTTCCGAGAGTCAAGATGACCTGGATGCAGGTCCTAGAGAGAGAGGCTTCCCAAGGTCAACTGGAGTTCCGGCTGCCCAGTCGTCTCTCGCTGCTGATTCAGAAGCAGACTTTTTAAAAAGATTTTATTTATTTATTTATTTTTTAGAGAGGGAAGGGAGGGAGAAAAAGAGAGAGAGAGAAAAACATCAATGTGCGGTTGCTGGGGGTCATGGCCTGCAACCCAGGCATGTACCCTGACTGGGAATTGAACCTGGGACACTTTGGTTCGCAGCCTGTGCTCAATCCACTGAGCTACGCCAGCCAGGGTTTCAGAAGCAGACTTTTAACATTCGGTGGGACTCTGGAAATGAAAGAGGAAGCAGGAGCTCAGACGGGCCCTCAACCAGTTAGCGTCCCGATGAACGATCTCATAAACCGCGGCCTAATGTTCCTTCCATTCGGTTAGGTCCCAGTAGTTACTGTGTCAGCTCAGGAGTGGAAGAACCTGAATAGGTCCAAGGATATGTAAATTATTCTCAGAATAAACCTGTGTGATTAAAGAGAAATGTGGCTTTAGTGCAATCAAGGTGCTTCCTAGCTCTGTGATGCTTAGAGCAGAACAAGGTGAAGGTGACTTCAAAATGGTGCTGCAACGGTAATGCAGTGAAGGGGTGGGTGCACCCTCACACTTTCTTAGCTTCTCCTGGGGGAGGGGAGTTTGCTCATCTCAGGGCCCCCAGCACCCAGCAGCTCCTTACGGAGCTCAGGGCAATCTCAGAGTAGCTGGAGGGGGTGAGGAGCGGTGACTCTTGTTTGGAAATCTCCTAAATTGGCTGACTCCCACTTACATGCTGTTTCTGGCAACAGTGATCAGTCTGGGTCACCTCTGTGTCACTGGGTAAATATACTGAAAATTATTACTATTTGAGACAAATGTTTAACTGTTCTCTGATTATCTATGACACCGCAGGCCAAAGTCACAGCAATCTAACCTGGGAGTGAGTTTATTTTACTTTGTGATTTATGGAATGAGAATTCTGGGCGCTCTGTGGGACTAATTTAATACGAAACATTCAGATGTCTGTCTTATAATGCCATTCATCTTTCCTTCGCCTGCCTGCACCAGGGGGCATGGGGTTCAGAGAGCAGGCTCTCCCGTCTCAGCCACAAATCATCACACTTGTGAACAGGGTGACATCTTCCCTTCCAAGCCCGGCTGCTTGCAGCAGACACAGCGAGCAGTTAAGGGTCCATCTGGGCACTGATGAGAGAAGAAGGTTTTCCACTTTATCAGGTCTTAGGAATGTTTTCAGAGTTGCAACTAGCAAAAAGGGATTGGAGTCAGCATTGCTTCGGTTTGCTTGGTGATAAAGGAAATTCAGTCTGTCTATACTACCTCATCAACAAGTGCAAGACTTGCTTTATAAGAAAGTTGTGTAATAGTGTATGGTTTGATGTAATCATTCATGTCTTAGCTCAGGCTGCTATAAGAAGTGCCACTGGCTTATGAGCAACAGAAATGTATTTCTCGTAGGTATGGAGCCTGGAAGTCTGAGATCAGGGTGCCAGCATCCTCTTCCAGACTGCAGACTGCTGACTTCTCACTGTGTCCTCACATGGCAAAGAGCAGAGCAGGGAAGGAAGCTCTCTTATGGTTCTCACAAAGGCACTAATTCTGTTCATGAGGGCTACATCCTAATGACTTCATCTGATCCTAATTACTTCCCCCAAACCCTGCCTCTTTATACCATCACATTGGGGCACAGAATTTCAATACATGAGTTTTGGAGGGAAAAAATATTCAGTCCATAACAATGCATGTGAGGAGAAGAAATTTTTAACAAAAAGTCAAACTCTGTTTCAATTCCTATCTTAAAAAGAGGAACTTTTTAACCAGTTACCCTAAATCTTGCATTCATTCAACAAATATTCACTATTGCCAGCTGTAAGTAAGGAATATTCAGACACTGGGAATGCTGGTATGAACAAGCCTTGGCTCACTTTTGAGGAGTTTACAACAGAGACAGGGAGTTCCTGACAGAGCTGGGTGTGGGCAGTGGGCAGGGACAATTTCCCGGGAAAGCTACCGGAGGAGACTGTGCAAAGACATGGAACAGAGAACACCCGATTTGGGGGGGACTGAGGGAACCTTCAGGATGAGTGGGGAGCAGATCTCTCTGAACAAAGGCGGTGGAAACTGATACTGCGGGGCTCAGAAAGCACAGTATTCCCACAGGGGTGGGGTGCTACCTGCAGGAGTTTGTTCTATATTTGCATGACAATGAAGAGCCGCTAAACGTGTTTAAGGGAGAGAGTAACATAATATGATTTTCATTCTAGAGAGGATAAAGAATGGGAGAAGGGTGAGGCTGAGGGTATACAATGCCTAGTGAGAAAACCGTCAGTATTATCCAAGTGAGCAGTGGCCTGAAGTAAGTCGCTGTGAGTAAACAACTCCTAAGTACATTGAGAAAGTTGTTATCCAGGCTGGTCACGCAGAGTGCAGGGAGAGGGAGAGATGGTAACAAAAATCAAAACCCACAGTGGAATTCACTCTATCAAAATGACTGCATTAAGCCCGAGGCGAGGAAAGCTCTAATAAAAAGGGTTTGGCATTCATATTGATTTGGAAAAAATTGTGTGGATGCCAGAGTGTCTTTGAGTTTTGCCAAAGTATTATTCTGCAAGATCCACTTGATCAGACAGATTTGCTTGCATTTGAAAGTGTAACTTAAGAGTCCAGCCCTGGCTGATGTGGCTCAGTGGATTGAGTGCAGGACTGAAAATCAAAGAGTCGCTGGTTTGATTCCCACTCAGGCCACATGCCTGGGTTTTGGGCCAGGTCCCCAGCAGGGGGAGTGAGAGAGACACCCACACTTCGATGTTTCTCTCCCTCTCTCCCTCCTTCCCTCCTTTTCTCTAAAAATAAATAAATAAAATATTTTTTTTAAAAAAGAGAGTCCAACTGGTATCCATGATACTCTAACAAAGCCACAGGTTTCAACCTCAAGTTTGTGTTGCCTGTATAGCAAAGATCACCAAGGTTGCCCCATCGAGGTCAGTGTAGAGCATGTACTCAAGGGCAAGCCTCTCAATGACTGAAGAGGAACAGTGACAGCCTGGCTGATTCCATTGCTAATTTCATTTCTCACCGGTGAAGAGAGGAAAAGATCACAATGATGGCAGAACCGTGCATCCATACTGAAAATGCCCCGGAGCCCCGAAGGCCAGTCACGTCCACAGCTTCCCAAGGAGAGATGAACCCACACCGTTGCTTACACAGGCAAGCTGGGCTTTGTCTATCACAGGATCCCTCAGATCCTAACGTAAGAGGAGTAAAAGGCAGCCCTTGGCTGGCCTCCAGCCATTCGCCCTTCCATTAGAAGACACAAAGAAAGAAATTCAGATGGTACAGTGGCAGTGGAGCCAAAATAAAAATATAAAAAAGGAAGCAGGAAACAGAAGCCACGAAGCAGCAGAAGCCATGAGGAGGTAAGTGAGCATCTCAGCACAGAGCAGAAGAGCCCGGGGAGAAGTAGAAGTTTCCCGGCAGAGGCAAGGAGCACAGAGAAGCTGGGAAGCCAAGAGCCAAAGCGGCAGACTGCTGGGTGGCCATTTGGACAAACAGGCCGTGCATCTTGAATGGAGATCACCATGAAGCCTGGGTGCTGGGCTTTCCCCGGGCTTTCCCGCTTCCTTTTAATCCTTCTAACAAACCTCCATCACCGGGGGTAAATCTTGAGTGTGTCTTCATAGCTTGCCAACCTGAGCAAGCTTAATTTAATATAAAAGATCTAGTTCCCTTGAATGGCTTTCAGATGCACATTAAAAAAAAAAAGAAAGAAAAAGTCCAACTCCTGAGCATGACCCACAAAGCCCTCCAGCATCCGGCTCGTGCCCACCTCTCCCACCTCACTGCATGCTCATCATTCCCACGTTCGAGGCCTCTGCACATCCTGTAGCCACACCCCATCGAGTGCACCTTTGGCCTGGCTCGCAGAAGAGAGAGTGCCTGGCTTTATTTACATATGAATTAGTTCCTCGAAAAACTAATTTCCTTTGTATTTTCTTTCTTCCAAGGACAGTATCTGTCTCCCAATCTACATGGATTCCATTTATGAAGAAAACTATCTTGAAAATTAATTTGTGTAAGAGCACTTGTTACTGAAGGGAACCTGCCAGGACTGGGCAAACACAGAGCAGAGAGGCTTAGCAAGAAGTTCCTTCCGTGGAAAGAGGGTCACTTTGGCAAATAGGACCCCTACCTCTCCTGGTTTCAAAGCTGTCTCTCTTTGTACATCTAAAAATGCATAAGAAAAGCCCAAGAAGCTGGCTATTTCCCCACACTCAAAATTACGCTGTTCCTAACCCTGACATTATTCTTGTGACCCTTATAATAGCACAATTTTATCAGCACCAAAGGCAGCTTAAGTAACATGGGAAGCTTCAGCACCTCAAACTCACTTGTTTTGCCTCCACCATGTGGGTGGCTGGTCCGGACACAAGAACATTTCCATTATTTCTCAAGGAAACAGTGAAGAGTAAATGAGGGGACATTTAGACTCAAACCCTTATGCACACAGCAAGTGCTTTGTCTTCACAAACCCTGAACATGAGAATAAAAGCACCCACTGTGCTCTTGAAACCGTCCTTAGTGCTTGGGCCCTGCCCCACTGACAGGCAAAGACCTCCCGGGTCAGTTTCCTAAAGGGCGGTCAGCTACCACTCTCTGTCCCAGAGGCTCATGAATGCAGACTCCCTGCCCAACCTCAGTAAGAATCTCTGCCACCAAGCCTGGGACTCTGCATTTTACCACAACTGTGCACACAACCTTTGAGAAGCATGTTAGGGAAGCATTCTTGCTGATCTACAAATAGCTCCAGGGTAGAGCTGTTTTTAAGGTAAAAGATGGGACTTAAAGGCCCTTTGAAGAAAAAAAGCAAGGAAGACTGAGAAGAGAAGGTCAAAGGGCAAGGAAAGAAAAGAAAGGAAGGAAGAGGAGAAAGAACAGTACACATTTAAAAAGTGTTACGAGTATAACCAAATCTTATACTTGGTGGGGCACTAACCCTAGCATTTCCTGGGGGGTCCCCCCTGTCCTCCCTTTCTTTCCAGGGCAGTCTGCAGGCTCCTTTAAGAGAGTGTGCCCTTGGGGGATGTCCTGTAAAACTGCTGCTGCTGGTGGCACCTGGAGACCGACTGTCCAGCTGCCTGAGTTGGTCTGACAGAGCTGACATTGTTGCCCATCCTCACCCAGACTGAAATCCCAGTATGAATCCCTAAATTCGACACTTCTAGGACTGATAAGCCAAGACCTAACGGACCCAGCAGTTGACCGAACCTTCAGAATCCCCATTTTACTTGCCGTATAAATATGATTTCCCGTCTCCTTTCTTCCTCCCTCCCCCAGCCCAGTTGCACCATGGACGTAAGCACTTCCTCGCTCCTCATATATTTCTATTTGCACATATGGTACTGGGTGACAGCCTATGGATAGTAGTTTCACATTGCAGACTGGAAGAATTAGAAAATACTATATAGCTGGCAGCAGGCACCCACTGAACATCCACCGTCCGCAGTCGGTCCATTTACTTTCATCAGCCCTCTCCTGAGTGGTCTTTGTTGATCTTGCTTCGCAGCTGCTTCTGGCTGAGCAGCCCCAAATCATAACATTTATGCTGAATTCGAGTTTATTGTGTGGAGAACAAAACCGCTGCTCTTTCTTTCTGCTTACCAAACCTTAGGGGAGGTTGAGATGTGTTCAGAGGCGGGAGGGAACCGGAGACACTGGTGTAATAAAACCCCCAAGGAGCACCACTGGGTCTAATGCCACTTAACTAAGGACATTTGCATCTGATTCTGTAATGCCCGGGAATAACGCAGACCTGTGGGTTTTGATTGCTCTCTTCCAAATGATGCCAGAAAAAAACTGCTGCCTGGGCGAATCACAAATCTCAATGACACTCAGCACACCTGGGCTATTACTGAAGGTTCGCTCACAAATGCTACAACAGCTATGGGCCACAATTTCTAAGTGATTCTCTCTTGAAAGAGAACAGATTTATCTTTACCTTTTGTTGCTGTTAGTTTGTTGCTTTGTTTTCTTGACCCACAAAAATTATTTAGCTTTTATGAACAATCAAGAAAAAAAATGGAAATTCAGGGTTATTGCTCTCAGGAACTACCTCTGCATTTAGAATAATTACTAATGTGTCCTGTTTTATAAAGCTGACACAAACATCCCGATAAAAATGATCCTTATTTATAAATGGTGTCAGTTCATCTCAAAATGTCTGTCAAACATTCAGGCATATTGGTTTTAGTTAACTCGATTAGAAACAGACAGTTTCATTCCCTGACACTTAATCAGGCATCCAAAGCTGGAGGTGTGGCAGAAACTTCCAGAAAAGCCCTTCACCCGAGGATAATTGCAAATGCTGATTTGCTGTTCATTAACATCTGGATTACCTTAAGGGTTTTTGTGAACCAGCAGGAAATATATTTCTGGAGAAAGCCGCGGACTTGAGGATGGCTGCTATAGTATTTAATAATAAATGGTTTCCAGTTGATAGAAAATATTGAAATGTGACTTAATACATATGAAGCTGATTCAAATTTGATAAACAGGTCCCCAAAGGAAATTACTAGGTTTATTAAAAGCCTTGGAGGGCTGAACAGAATTGCAATAGTCTTATCCTGTAGCCCTTGCTGACGGTGGAGTAACTGCTCCCCAGTCCACCTTCCAGCCAACCAAAGAGGAAGGTCAATAATAAGGAAAGAGCAGGCCTGTTCTTAGTCCGAGGTAAAAGTGGCTATGAACTGCCAACTACCCTGGGCAAGCCGTCGTCAACAAAGCAAGTGTCGCTGCCTTGCTGGTAAAATGTGATGTGTTGATGACTGTTATATTACATCTAAAATCCCATTTACTAGTAATAGAAAAGTTCTGTTAAGAGTTTTGCCTTATGTCTCCTGGTGCTTGATACAGCCTTGTGTGATATTACCAATTTTCGCTTCAGGCGCATGCACGTGCAACAGTGAGGACTTCGCAGGAATTTGCACATTTGATCCAGGGTGAAATTATGCCATTTTCATAGCAAATCAACTTATCCTTGGCAACAAAATGATAGGCAGTTTTGCACCTTGAGAAATGCCTTTGTTTTCAAGATATTTTGAAAAAACATGGAATGCTCTGTGTTCATGGGGACTGCCATCCAGTCATTCTATGGAGAGGCCCAGCAGGTTAAGAATCCTGTCGGCCTTATGGTATACACCTGAAACTAGTATAAAATAATATTGAATGTAAACTATAATTGAAAAAATTGTAAATAAAAAAAATTCTGTTGGCCCACTTCATAACTGGGAGCTCATTCCTTAACCCTTTTTGCCTGGACTTTCTTGTTAAAAAAATGCAATCTTTTTCTTCTATGCATCACAAAGGTGTTCTGGAATGCCTTTGCATCGCTAACATCGCACAATATGCAGGGAAAATGTCTGCAAAAGGGCAAATTGCTGTGGAGGTAACATGTGAAATTTCATCTCAACGTGCTCTGCTTTCAGTGGTGTTGGAGGAGGCAGGGATTTATTCCTGCAGCCCTACTGATTTGAAGGCTGGGAGTAAATACCAGGCCTTTTGCAGTGATTACCGAGAGCCCCTTTCAGTAGAAATGATCTACTGCTTTCCTGCATCACATTACAGTGGCGGGTGGAGGAGTGAGCCCAGCTGAACCATTCTGCACACACCTAGCCAGTCTGCAATTTATATTCAGGCAGAGTTGTGAGTGGCTTTCTGAGCAAGAGGGAGAAAAAGAGCATTTCTCTGGAAATCTTCCACAAGGACCAGAAACCAAACTCTGATTTGTTGCTGCTATTTTTTTTAATGATTCTTTCTTCAACGCAGGAAGAAACTGACACCTAGGATTGCTAAGCATCTCCCTTGATCCCTTTACATATATATAAAAAATCATTACATGAGTTTTTCTTCAAATAGTGCATATATCCTCCCCAACAGTTTCTGTACTGAGGACATAGTGTCTAGACTTTTGTTACTGAGCTTATGTCTGGGATGTTCCAGCTTCACTCTTGCAAGCGCATGTGGCCGGGCCTCATATAGTCTGGCACCGTTACTACAGGCCAAACTCAGGGGAAATTGCAGGAGGAAAGATCAACGCATGTGGCACTCGGTGGTCACCAGCCATTTCATTTTCGTTCAGTAAATGTAGGATGCTCACGTGGAGATTTGGAAAATACAGTGGCTGAGCCAGAAGAATATCAGTCTGGGTCAAATTTAACGTTCCACGGTCAAAGAGTCTATCTCATTATTTAAGTACATATATAACGTGACAACACTAATTTTTCAGTAGTAACTAGTTGTTTTCTTTTTTTTTTCCTGGAAGAAAATATACTGAACATAGTTATTTTACTGGCATCTCTTTGTCTACTTTTGTTGCTTTTCCAAGAGTCGATTTGAGGCATCACATGCTGTTCTACATAAACTGTGAAGGGTAATAACTTTTTAAAGAGACAGCATCAAATTAAAAAGGATGAATGGTAATCACATCGTAGTAAGTATATATCCATATACATACAGGCTGTACTAACAAAATGCAGCACAAAACATGATGGCGCTGCTAGACGCTGTGCTGATGTACCAGCTTCTGCAGCTTCTCGGATGGAGACACCACAATGTCTGTGGCTTCAGGGCCCTGCTGCCTTCGGATTCTGGCATAATTTGCTCTGATCTCCATCAGTTGTTTTAACTCTGTTAAAGAAATATTTTGAGAGACAAGTCAATGTATTTATGGAAAACAATGAAAAGTCCAGGATAGTGAAGCACTTGAAGTTCCCTCAGAAATCCTCAGCTCCCATGTTGGACTCTCTCGTTGCTCACCTGACTCGCTTATCACATCACAGATGTGTTAACGCTCTTTGGATTTCTACAGGACGGCAGTTGCGAGAGAAGGCTGGAGCCTGAATTGAAAGCTACCATAGAAGTGGTCTAAAAATTGAACCCACTGAAAAGGCGGTAAATACAGCCGTGAGAATAGTGTTCAGACCTCAGGAAAAATGGTATAAAACACTCTTTTAATCTAGTGTGAAGGAAACCATTCTAACAGTATCTGATTTGTTTTGCCAAAATAAGTTTTTTTTCAAAAAACAAATTTGATTCTTTGATGACTAACCTCCACATGCTAAATGTTTTTACATTATAGTACATGAAAGAAGTCATTAAAAGTGTTTAGTTTTGAAACTCCCAGGTTGTCTTATTTTCTACTACATACAAGCCAGGAAATCACAGAAAAATTAATAAGTATGTACATACACTTAGCATTTATCTTTTTAAGTATTCTGAGTATTTACATTTCTAACTTAATTATTTCAGAAAAAACAATGAAATGGCACTCATATAGGAAAATAAGTTTCTAAAGAACAACTAAATTAGAAGTTTGCTATTAATCAGATTTTTTAAAAAACATATATCACTTACTGGGAAGAATTAAGACAATCACAGAAAACCACTAACGCTTTCACCGTACGAAGGAAATACGGGGATCTACTTTCATAAAAAAAGAATCAACGTTCACATCATAGTAATCCACGTGGTTACAAAACTGAAGAATGTGCGTCTGTCCACGTGCCCTGTCACAGGTTCACGGAGTCGATGTGGAGGAAAATGGTAGGGAGCACAATATTTGCATTTCCAATTTTCTCTCTTCCCTTCACAGTTTTTGTTGGTAACGAGCCTGCCTCTGGGAAAGCAGCCTACATTTCTCACTGTATTTCGGATACCTTTTTGGCTCGGTTGACTGAAGCACAGTTAGCTTTATTTATCAGAAAGGCCCAATAAACACAGTGAGGCCGGGAGGGAGGGGCCCAGACAACAGAAGGCCAATCCAGGAGTATGAAAGATGCAGCACTAACAATGAAGGGGCTCAGAGGGTGCCTCCTACTATTCAGTTGTGCTGTAGTATCTCAAGTGCATTCATTTACTCAAATAGGTCAAAAATTCTTTCAGGGAAGGAAGCCTGCAAGATTTCTTTAATAGGCTGAGTGCTTGGGGAACACAGAAAGCAGTTGACTAACCCTTACTGATGCCAAGAACCCCACCATTGGTTTGTTCTTCTAAGAAACCACACAGTGAGGGTCACCAGGAGCTGGGGTGCTGGGTGACGGTGAATGATGGGGACAAGAGAATACAATACAAGATTGCAGCCTCTTCCCTAATATATAGGAAGGTGCTGGAGGGCCAGTTGTAGCATTCCTCAAAATAGTGCTAGGCTTCCCAACAAATTCCTCTTTTCCTACTTTTTGTTCTTCATTCCTATGCTCTTGTCCCTTCTGGACTAAATGTGAAAAATATGATGGCAACAGTTTGAAAAGTTTTTGGTTTATGTCCCTTATATATAACATAGCAATAATAATTTATGGTGACTTTTGTAAAAGAAATAACTTAGTCTTATTATTTTAGATATCCCAGGTAATTCACTTCTTAATCTTTTAATTTCCTCTAAAATAATTCCAATGTTCTTCAAAGTGTCCTAAAAATTATGTCTCTTTGCTGGTAAATGCCTACCTACCAAAGGGCTTTAAATTCCTCAGGATAAATAGGATAAAGGATAACATTTGGTTTAAAAACTAACACATGTTCTTTTCCACTGCTATCATTTATCAAAGAAAAATATCAAAGAGCAGACAAGATGATAAAACGAGCATATATTTATTACCAAAGAGAGGAAATCTGCAAACTGAGTAGTTGCTATTAATAAAACACTAAGTTTTAATAACTTGAAAGTAGGAAGTCAGGGGAGCCTCACTTGCTGCAGGGCTCATGCTAAGGAAATACCTTCAAGTCAGGCCCTTCAGGATTTCTGCAAATAAGGGCCTTGGATAAGGTGAAAGACAAATGGAACTCTGAAGTCTATAGAGCAACAGTGTCCTCAATGGGGTTCCAGCTCATAGAGACATGAATGAAACGTTAGTAACGTGGAACACAACAGTGTAGACGAGGGTAAGTTCTTCGAAGAAAAGAATGAATGCTTTAATTCTTCAGAAATTTGATGGACAAGAAGCTGTCACCATACCTTTTTGGGTTATGAAGCCACGTCCTGAGGACACACAGATGACCATGTCTCGCTCTATGTCATCCCACGAGTGAATCGGCTCTCCCTCTGGGGTGTACAGCATTCTGGCTGGGCAGGCCATTTTCAGGCGAGAGGAGCAGGCATCCAGCAGCTGGAACACCAGGGGACAGTCATTGGCAGGGGGAGTGTCACAACATCATTAAGTATTAAAAAATGAACTCTTTTAAGAGAACTAGTATTCCAATTCCAACATTTGCTGTACTTAGAAGTTGTTAGAAAGAGGTATAGAAAAAAGTTGGGAAGAAAGACATAAAAAGTTCACTCAAGTCCCTGAACAATGGGGAACATTGATGCTGTTCAGTGGATTTTGACTTTAGGTTCTCTGTTTTTCCATGTGGAAAAAGACCTCTTGCTGTTTAAGGAAGGCATGAATAGGAAAAACTTGGATTTGAGAATCTACACTAGAAAGAACAGCTTCAAAGTTTTGTTTTGTTTCTTCAACAAGGAAGGAACTAGAGGACAAAAACACTGACCTGGGCTCTGGCCTCTGTCTGACCTCTGAAAAGTGAGGCAACTTCCCTACAAAAGAGTCCCTTTAAGTACAAACCCAACGTTTTGGTCTAAAGGACACCTCTGACTCTATATCCTATAATTAGAAAGTTTTTTTTAACCTGGTAAATTTAAAAACTATCTGAAGGGGCCTTATTCAACTCCTCTCAAGTTTATTGAAAGTTATAAAAACATATGCACAGATGCAAAGTGTTGAAGGCACTATACAGATTAGTCAATGTGCGTCCAGATCCTGAAGAGAAGTTCCATTTAAGTGTGCATAAGATTTTAAGGCAAAATAATGAAAGCAAGCAGCTAGAAAGCGACAGGTTTTTACACACTTGCTTGTATGACTTTCACCTATTATAAAGACCAAACACCTGTTGCCCTAAAATGCGGGAGGCAGGTCTACATCGGCCTTAAACTGCCATTAATACTTCTTTCTTAGATCTATTCAGGGACTACAGTTCACAACAATGCAAGCCTGGCAGGGGGCAGAACGAGGCACACAATGACATCTCACATCTGGGACATGAATCAGTAATATGAAGCAAGACAAGACAGTGATGTGAAAATGCAATTCACAGAGTGCAGTTTTCACCTGCTACTATGAGCAAGGGATGAACGGACTGAATGATAATTGAAATTATCCAAGAATCCGTTCCCCTCTGTAGAGTGGGACAGTCACAGACGAGAGCGGGAGAGTGGTGCTAAATGCAGCCCTGCCCCTCCTGCTACATTACAGCCAGTCGGTAGCAATTTGACTAAATACTCTGCATATGAACCAGCCCTCCCACTTAAGATTGGCTAGGAGAATTCTGACGATGCCCAAGGTAAAATTTAGGGGAACTAAAGAGGACTGATTTAGCCTCTCTACTGTCAAGAGACCTCACCCTGTACAAAGAGGTATAAATAGAAAAATCAACAGCAACAATATGAGGCTTATGAAAACATTCTACAACATAAAAGGTGAAGATTTAGAGAAAGATCTAAAGCAGGAGTACATTTTAGAGAGTACCTGTACTTTGTTCCCCCCAAATTCAATAAAATACGGCTTCCATAAACATACATACACACAGAATTAGATGACAGAAAAGGGGCATTGCTGAGACGGAGGCAGAGAGGATGATGGCGACGATGATGACGACATGGCAACAACAAAATTTATCGGCACACTCCTATGAGCTACAAACTTTTCTTAAAGTTTTCAAGGACAAGTTAATTTCATTTTTTGGAAAAAATTATTTCCTCTTTTTGTTGATGAGAAAAATGGAGAACAGAGAGGTTAAATATGCTAACCAAGGTCACACAGCTAGTAGTAAGAAGGAATAGGGTTTCAAACTGGGATGAAGAGAAAGCCAAATGAGGAGCGAAGGCAAGGAAATGAAAGGCTCAGTGGTAGAGCTAAAATCTGTCTTAGAAGCAGACAAAAGGCAGACTCAAAATGGTAGAAAATAAAAATCAGTATTAGGGATGACTAATCGACTAGGCTGAGAAAATCTCATAGGATGTAGAGAAAGGATAAGATATAAAATTTATGAGAGAAAGTTAAACATCTGGAATGTCAAGACATCAGAATTAAACCTATACAATTTGGTGTCACTGGAGAAGAATCCAGAATAAATTAAACTTAACCATTGATTAAAAAAAAGAAGAAAACTTTCCTGTTCCAAATAGGCCCATGACTTCAGGTCAAATAGGTTAATGCAAGATAAGTCCATTTTAATGAAAAAAATGACTAACATTTAAATATAACTGGGTGAAAAGTGTGAATTTCAGACATAAGGGAAAATTCAGTTATGTTTAGACCAGTTTTATGCAACAGTGAATACTAGGAAAATGAAACAAAATCTATGAACCTTCTAGGGGAAAAGTGTTTTTAATATAAGAATTCAGTATCTAGCTAAATTATTACTTTTGGTTATGGGAAACAAAAGATATGTCATGAATACAAAAAATCAGAAATATATTACATATATTTCAGATTATTATGAATTGAATGAAATTCCTTCACTATGGGAAAATTATAATATAATATGACTAATATTAAGCAGAAGGCTACTAGAACATGGTTCAACTGCTACAAAATGGTCAGGAAAAAAATTAAAATTTTAAAATAAGTCTTCATAGAGCAAAGAATAAACTAAAAATGTAAAACATCACCAAAAAGGGATGTGGGCAAGAAAAAAATAAAATAAGTAACTCTAACTTTCCAGGTATTCATGTGGGCAAAAATATGCTGTTTCTTCTTTTTCCCCTGTGTTAAGAACATTTATTTTTATGATTATAACCAGCGCAATAAAACATAAAATCAGAAAATGAGAAATAGTTCTAAGGAATAAGCAAAATCATCATGATTAATAAATTTAATATGATTTCATTCTTAGGCAATTTTTGTGAATCAAATGAGAAATTAATAACAAGAAGAAGAATGTTTAATAAAGTGACGAAGAATAAAATGAATTCTAAAACATCAACAGTTTTTTTCTTTTTTGTTCACCAAATACAGACATTTAGAAAATGTATTTGGGAGAAATTCATCCCAGTAGCCAAACCAACTAGGAATAATAATTGCTATTATTATTCTTTTTAAATATTTTACTTATTTATTTTTAGAGGGAGAGAAAGAGAGAAACATCAATGTGTGGTTGTTTCTTGAGCGCCCCCTTCTGGGGACCTGGCCTGCAACCCAGGCATGTACTCTAACTGGAAATCGAACTGATGACCCTCTGCTTCGCAGTCTGATGCTCAATCCACTGAGCCACACCAGTCAGGGTGGAATAACAATTATTTTATAATGTAAGACCCTCATACAATTTTAAAATTTGAGAGTCAAGAATAGGCATATATATAGAAAATAATTCAATCTAGATGCAAAGACTGAATATTGTAAAAGGTGTCAATTCTCATGAAATTAATGAATAGCCTAATACAGTCAAACCCCTGTAGGATGATTTTAGGGTGTTGAAATATAATTCCCAAATTCATTCATAAGAATAAACAGTCAAGGGCATTCAAGTAAAATCTGAAAACAAGGGGCAGCAATAGGAAACTTTTATCAGATATTAAAATATATCATAAAACTATAACTCTAAAAATATTAGGTACATTAAATAGCTTAAAAACAGAAATTAGTATATATAATAATTTAGTATTTTATAAAATTTGTGTCCCAACTCAATGGGGAGAACAAAAACAGTTTAGTTAATAAATAGAACTTAACTGATAATTTCAATTCAACTACATAAAGCAAAAAAAAATAGCTTCACTCAAATATTACACTAGAAAAAGCATAACTATAAAAATTTTAAGAAGAATCAGATGAATTTTGACTGAAAGGGAAACAAAGCCTCAAAGCCTTTGACTGAAAACACCTGTGGGGGTTTAGGAGGCAGCAGGACAAACTCCCAACCTCACAGGAAAGTTTGTTTGAGGAGACCCACAGGGTCCTAAAGTGTACACAAAACCACCCACCCAGGAATCAGCACCAGAAGGGCCCAATTTGCTTGTGGGTAGTGGGGGAATTGACTAAAAGCCATCAGAGAGCGGAGCAAGTGTCCCTGTTCCCTCTTGGACCCCTCCCCCACATAGAGCACAACAACACAGCAACATGAGTTGCCCTGCCCAGCTGAACACCTAAGGTTCTACCCCTTACTACAAAACAGGTGCACCAAGACAAAAAAATGGCCCAAATGAAAGAACAGATCAAAGCTCAAGAAAAAATACAATTAAATGACGAAGAGACAGACAACCTATCAGATAGATGCACAGTTCAAAGCAATGGTAATCAGGATGCTCACAGCATTGTTTGAATACGGTCACAAATTAGAGGAAAAAATAAAGGCTATGAAAAGTGAAATAAAGAAAAATGCACATGGAATCAATAATGATGGGAAAGAAACCGGGACTCAAATAACAGTTTGAAACAGAAGGCAGAAACATTCAAGCAGAACAGAATGAAGAAACAAGAATTCAAAAAAAAAATGAAGAGAGGCTTAGGATCCTCCAGGACATTTTTAAACATTCCAACATCCAAATCATAGGGGTATCAGAAGGAGAAGAGGAAGACCAAGAAATTGAAAACTTATTTGAACAAATAATGGAGAACTTCCCCAATCTGGCAAAGAAAATAGACTTTCAGGAAGTCCAGGAAGCTCAGAGAGTCCCAAAGAAGTTGGACCCAAGGAGGAACACACCAAGGTACATCATAATTGCATTACCCAAGATTGAAGATAAGGAGAGAATCTTAAAAGCAGCAAGAGAAAAGGAGACAGTTACCCACCAAAGAGTTGCCATTAGCTATCATTCAGCAAAGCTATCCAGCAAAGCTATCATTCAGAATGGAAGGGCAGATAAAGTGCTTCCCAGATAAGGTCAAGTTAAAGGAGTTCATCATCACCAAGCCCTTATTATATGAAATGTTAAAGGGACTTATCTAAGAAAAAGAAGATCAAACATATGAACAATAAAATGAGAACAAACTCACAGCTACCAACAACGAAACCTAAAAACAAACTAAGCAAACAACTAGAACAGGAACAGAATAACAGACATGGAGATCACAGGGAGGGTTATCGGTGGAGGAGACAGGCAGAAAAGATACAGGGAATAAGTAGCATAAATGGTGGGTAGAAAATAGACAGGGGGAGGTTAAGAATAGTATCAGAAATCTAGAAGCCAAATAACTTACATGTATGACCCATGGGCATGAACTGAAGGGGGGCAATGAAAGTGGGAGGGGGTGTGTAGGGCAGAGGGGAATAAAGGGGGCAAAATGGGACAACTGTAACAGCATAATCAATAAAATATATTTAAAAACACACAAAAAAACTAATGTTAAATTATATGGATGAGAAGTTACAATAGTTTTTTGGGTGAATAAGGCAAATTGCAAAATTGAATATACCCTGTGATCTATGATCACAATGACAAAAAATTATAACTGTATAGGATCCACAGAAATATATCTACTAAAATTATAATAACTATGGTTATTTGTGGGTTTTGATAGAATTTTCATTTTCTTCTTGGTGTTTTTTCTTTTTCTAATTTTAATACAATAAGTACACACTGCTATATAATTAGAAAACAGAATGTAACTCAAAGAAGCAAAAACTTCAGTTACAATAGATTCATAAGGTTTCCTTTTGTAATTCTTCTAAATTTTCCGTAACAGTAGTCACTGTTGTAAACTGCTTGGGCTCCCAAAACAAATACCATATACTGAAGGTCTTTTTTTTTTTTCAAAGCTCATTTCTTATTGGTAATGAGTTCTAAGAATTTATTGTGTAAAATTATTATAAACAATAATTATATTTTGATGAAAGAAATGGTTTGGGGATCCATAAATTGTTTAAAATGTATTTTATTGATTATGCTATTACAGATGTCTCATTTCCCCTGCCTTATTCCCCTCCAGCCTGCATCTCCCCTCCCACCAGCATTATCCCCCCTTAGTTCATGTCCATGGGTTGTACGTGTAAGGTCTTTGGCTTCTCCATTTCCTATACTATTCTTAACCTCCCCCTGTCTATTCTGCACCTAACACGTATGCTTCTTATTCCCTGTACCTTTTTCCCGTTCTCCTCCCTCCACCTCCCTGACGATAACCCTCCATGTGATCTCTGTTTCTGTGTGTCTTAAACAGCAGAAATTTACTTCTCACAGTTCTGGAGGTGGAGGAGACCAAGATTGAGGTGCTGATTCAGTTTCTGGTGATAGATATCTTCCTGGCTTTCGGGCAGCTGCTTTCTTGTTGTGTCCTCACACGGTGAGGGAAGAGAGGAATCTCTCTTTTACTCTTCTGACAAAGCCACAAATCCTATCAGATTAGGGCCCGACCTTAAGACATTATTTAACCTAGAAGTGCTACCTCCAGATACAGTCACATTGGGGGTTAGGGCTTCAACATAAAATCTGAGGGGGCACAGTTTAATCCATAGAAGTTATTAATTTATTTTCTGCTCTAATGTAACCAAAGGGTATGATATCTGAGTTTCTATCTTGGCTGGGAGCTTTCCTAGAAATATATATATAGATCTGTCTCTGGAAGGAACTTGTGTAGCTTAAAAAGATCCCACATATAGATAATTCTTACATATTTTCCCATTTTACCACCAAAATGTCACTATTCTATAGAGATCGTGTTTCTAATTCATAATCAGAAAAATAAACATTACTTAATAAAAACTTAGACTAAATGCAAAATATGAATTAAATATATCACTATTTCACTTGGTTTTTACAAAGATCTATTTACATGAGACAAACTCAGTGAGTTTACAGAGCTCTTTTAAAATTAATTGGAAAATAAGGCATTTTTAGTACAGACTAAAATATCTAGTCTGCTTATGACCTCTAATGACATCCTTAATTCTCAGTTTTTCAAATGAGTCTAAATTACTCAAGTTTCATTTTTAAAGTGGATAATATAAATTCAATGTTTGTAATGTTTGCAATGACAAAAGCTCATAATAAAGAAACAATAGTCTACGCATTATTTTTCTCCCACAATCTGTTTTGTAAGTTTAACTTTCCCAGACAAGGGCTTCTCAGGGCGGGGCACATGGCCATCATGGAACTATTGCGTATTCCCTGTGGGCATGAGGTACTTGTGTCTGCAAATCAAAGGGGGCTGTTTCTCATTTTTTCACCTTCCACACACACATTGGGAACTGTTCCTGGCTGAGAGAGAACACACTAATTTTGAAATTCTGTAGGATAAGAGGTGTTACAGGAATGGGCAAAGACAAATGCTTCTGGTCAATAGAAGGAGGGGCCTGGGCCATCATAAATCAGAGAAAGATGTCGGCCCTGAGGAAAGAGCCACTAATCTGGTGAGGAAGCCACCGTGGTGCGTTGATGACAGATGAGCCTACAGCAGTTGCAGATGAGGGCCGCTCTGGCAATGTCCGAAGGGTGGGTAGGAAGGATGTGGTTAAATCATCCAGAATGGCCACAGCAGTGAAAGGAGTTGAGGGAAAGCCTGCATTAGAGGGGATTCAAATACTGTCTGGGGGTTTCATTACAGAGAGGGGAGGGAAGCGCTGTGATATGTGTCCTGTCCTCATTCTCCTGGTGAAAGTGCCAACCACGGAAACTTCTCACTTCTTTGGAATTGGTGACAGTGGGCTGATTCCCCCAGAGAAGTCTGAACCTTCCCTTCCTGTTGTCCGTCTGATTCACACGCAAGTCCACTCTCCAGAAGCATTCTTTACAGCCTCATAGGCTGAAATGGTACATTCATAACCAATCACAAAGAACCTGAGGCAGTCCCTAAAAACAAAAATGAAAGGCATGGACAAGGAAAGGAAAGGAAAAGAAAGGAAAGGGATAAGCAAGAACTTTTTAAAAAATAAAGCAAAGGAAGAAATCACATGCAGAAAACCGTGTAAGCATTTCCCAAGTATCTTTCTACACACTGAGCCACAGTAATGTGCCCAAAACATTGCTTTCACGATGCCCCTGCCTTATTCAGGGAAGACCAGTGGCGCAAGCACTTTAGTCTGGGATGGTGTAAGGGACTGAATTGTGTCCTCCCCCAAACTCATAAGTTTAAGCCCTAACATTCAATGTGACTATATTTGGAGAAGGGGACTTGAAGGAGGTAATTATGATTAAATGAGGTCATTAGGGTAGGGTGCTTATCCGATAGGATTGTGGTCTTAAAGGAAGAAGAAGAGACTACAGCCTTTTCCCTCTCCCCCTCCACGCATGCATGGAGGAAAGGCCATGGGAGGACCCAGAGCAGGGAGGAGGCGGCTGTCTGCAAACCAGAAAACGAGGCCTCATCAGAATCCAGCCCTGCTGGCACCTTCTCTTGGACTTCTCAGCCTCCAGAACCGTGAGTAATACATTTCTGTTTGAGCTGCCCAGTCTGTGGTGTCTTGCCATGGCAGCCCAAGTAGACTACTACAGGTAGCGTGTGGCTCACGCTTTTAAACAGTGTCTCCAGTTGTGTGGATCTCTCTCTACTTGTCAGTTCAAGACCATCCTCCTTATATGATTTATGAACTCCAACACCCACATTTTGGGGTGTGGTGCCCCTTATCCTTTTAAAGGACTTTTCCACCTAAGATGTTGAATGTGACCCATTTCTCAAGTTCCATCAGCCATCCTGATAGATTCCTCTGTGGAGCCTTCCTCCGCCTCCCCGGGCAGGCAATGTTCCCCTCATCTGAACTACTGGCTTTCTGCCTACACTGCTAATTGGACCACATCACATGCTGTTAGAGCTTCTCCGAGAAGAACGTTTGTGCCCTTAGCAGATACATTTTTCTTAACAAAGACCATCTGTGTTCATCACAACAAAATATGGAACACACAGAAAAACACACAAGAAAGAATACCACTTTTATGAGGTCACCAATAATAAGAACATCCAGGAAACACTTCCCAAAATAACACCTTTCCAGTCTTTTTTTCTAGGTGTGTGCATGTATGTATACAGAATTCAGCTCTACGTGCTTTCTATTTTGCCTTTTTTCACTTAGTATATCAAACACTTTTATTGCCGTCATTCTTTCTAAAGCTGGTGTTGAGTTATAATATGCCATCCTCTGTACTATAATTCACTTGACCAACTCTCTATTTATGAGTGTTTATTTCTAATCTATCTGTATTATAAATAGCACTGTGATAAATATTCTTACTAAACAGTCCTTGCATAAATTCATGAACATATCCTTAGGGAAAAGTTCAGAAGTACATTTTCTTATAATATGAATAGCCACATTGTCCTACAAAACATTGTACTTCAGTCAACATGACAGTGCCTGTTTCTCTACACCCAAGTAAACCTTGATACGTTTTCAGTGCTTTGCCAATTTAAAATATTAATTTAATGAGAGCATAGACCACATATTATGTTATCCCTCTTCCTGCTACTACTACTCACAGTATTAACCTGTGAATTATACTACACTATAAAGTTTTCAAAATCTTTTCACACACATAAATTGGAATAATACCTTACAGCATCTAGCACAATGCCCTGCATGGACAAAGTTCATTAAAAAGTTGCATGATCGTGGAATAATCATGCAACTAAATTATGAAGTGACATTTATATGCTATGTCAGAGTCACATAGGTCAAAAAGTCATCCCTCCACCACATGTGGAATTTTGGTAAGAGTTAGCATAAGTTGCTATCAGACTATCCTGAGTCTGATAAGCCCTTAATCCTATAGTCCCTTTTCTAACTTTTACCTACTTATCAGTTGCCTCACATTCCCCCACTAATGTATCAGTTCTAGCTGTAATGCATTTTAAGACTTAGCATCTACAACACAAACTGAGACTTTCAGTGAAGCCAACAAGGAAGAATTATACCATTTTATTTTTTTCTATGTATATCAAGTGTCTTTACTTGTATTCCTAGTTTTGAGTACATTTCCTATATTTGTATCTCCTTTCTCAGGCAGAGCGAGTTGGTTGTCAACTTCTGAGATGTGATTGCTTTCCCAGGTCTTATTCAAAGCCCCTATCAAAGAGGGGCGGTCTCTGTCCCACTTTGAAACTGGGCCAGTCTTCGGGCAGAACCCCTCAGAGGTGCCCCCAGTGCCCCAGACGCCCTCACCAACCTGTGCGCACCAGCCAGTCTCTTACACCGTCTCGCTTTCCCTCCACCTGCACCGACTTCTCACCTTTCTGTGACTTCCTCTTGTCCTCCCACTTTTTACAAAAAACATTTCACAAAATAAAAAAGCCAAACAACTCTGTAAGATATCACTGAGACGGGCAGGACTTTTTAAAGGTCTACCACAAGCCATTTATTAGGTGCCTAAAGTTTTTAAAGACCAAGACAAAAATGTCAAATGTTAGAACTATGTCCTTGATATTGCAATAAATGAGCTGCTCCTCATCTTTCCCTTAGCTGATACTTTAACTTTGGAAAGTGAAAGTTTGCTGCAGTCCCAGGACCCTGGGACTAAAACTAAGATGGATTTTTCTCTGATGAATATTGTTTTTTCTACAGAGAACATATCTAGTGAATAACACCTGACAAGGGAAAAACCATTCCGTTTTTAAAAAATTATTTTACTGTTGTTCGATTACAGTTGTCTGCATTTTCCCCCCATGGAAAAATCATTCTTCTGTAAGCTGGTTTTAAAACAGAACAGGAAACTTGTTTTAAATTATTCCAAAGGTTAGACTTCACTCGTTGGCTGCAGTGGATTTAATTGTCATTGTTCTCTGGTGGCCAAGAGTCACATTCCGATTCACACTCACATACACTGGACCCCACATTTCACTCATCTGCACTCATTTAACCATCATGCCAATCCTGTGAGGAAAGTATCATTCCCACTGCACTGTTGAGAAAATGAGGTTAGACAGGTAAAGTAATTTGTCTCACTTAATCATTCAGAAGTATCAGAACTGGGATTCGAACCCAGGCCTTCCACGTTGGGCTTACCTCTGAAATAGTCTTGCCCCAGGCATAAGTGCCATCCTCAGGTCTGCACCCATTTAGATAAATCCAGACTCGTTTGGCATCGGGTTGCTTATACAGGCCGCTCTGCTTGCGTGCTGTACGTTTAGTTGCGATTGGAGAATTTCTCTTGGATTGCTGTTCTTGGACTTCAGAAAGGTGTGCCTGTCAAGGAAAGCCCAGAGAATGACGTGTTTAGAGAATGCTCTGTCTAGTGTATGTGTGAAGAATGTAATGAAAGACAGAAATCTTAGAACTGTAAATCACATTGAAAAAAAATTTTTTAGGATGTGCATTACCCTCTCCTGTCACTGAGTCTTCTGTAAATTTCCTTTGCTTCAATGAATCACTGAAGGCAATGATAATCATTGCGGTGATAATTATAAGGCACTTATTTTGGCAAAGTGCTTAGCTTTCATTTATAATTTGAAGTAGTGAATAGAGATGTGCTTTTGGACTTCTGCATGGTGTTTCTCCTACTGAGAAATATGTCTGCATCTAACAAATGAGTTTTTTTTTATTAGAATTACAACATCATTTCCTTGAACCAAAAAATGCTTAAGGGAGTGCACGGGATGGTTGTTTAAGTCCCTACTCTCTGTCTTTTAAAACAGAGCAGCCACCCTTACACTTTGCCAGATCCCTGCCAGGCAGCTTTTCATCCTACTTCAAGCATGTCTGAGTTCAATGCTTCACATGCATCCCCTGGTCAGTGATTTATCCTTCTTAATTTGGCAAGAAGTTGTATTTCTAGCAATGTCAATTTCTTTTTTTCTAGTAACCTTGACTTGGGCACACACCTAAGATTCAGATTGATTTGATTTTCATGATTTGAAAAACTCTATTAAATAAGAACATATCATTTTAATGATAACTTCACAAAGCAAAAAGTTTTCCCAGGTCTCCATCCCCAATCCTCTCTCAGCAGCTGACCTTTCTCTTCTCGCCTTTTTTATGTCGGGCGATCCTGACAGATTAAGCAATTGGGTGGAAACAGCATTTTGAAGTCCTCACTTGTGAATGTCTCCATTGCAATTAGTATTTTGCTCCTTGCTCTTCTTACATATTGAGACATACCCTTAGGAGTGATGAGCAGTGAAGCCATAAGGCTCAACTTGACTACACTTATTATAATCACCTTGGTACATATCCACTGGGCCTTTTTTCTTCTCGGTCAGGGTCATAATTTCTGGTCTCCGTTCCAACAAAACAGACTTCCCTATGAGCTGGATGTCTTTTGGATAGCTACTCTCCAAATGCCAACTCAAGGCTTGGCATATGCCTTTTGTGGTCATAACTGACCCGATGCTGAGGACATATTAATAGCATGATTTTAAAACTCAGTGCTGCGGTTTTGAAAGCTGGTAAGAGAGGGCAGAGTCTTTAACGTCTTGAGTCCTAAAGAACATACCTCTGTATGTCTAATAAGTTCCATGAGTTTAATTTCCTCTTGAGTCTGCTCAGTCCAGCCTCCCTCCACCACCACCGGCTGCACAGGGCTTTTGTTGGGGACCATGGTGGCCGGCTGACGGGCTGCTACTCGCCGCCCTGGGGGAAGAAGGCTCTGGAAATGTTGTTTCTGATGATGAGCTTTCAGATTCCAAATAAATTGGTTTGGCTTTCTATGCATAAATCATTCTCGTTGGGAGCATAGGCTAAAATACTAAATATATCATAAAAGTTAAAATGCCTAAGGTAATAATATCTAACAATGCCTCTTCATTTGGGAGCTTGCAGTTTCAAGCGGCCAGGATACGCACTCTCGCTGCACAGATGGGAAAGAAAGAATACTCCAACTTCCACACTGGCCCCAGCCTCTCGTCCGTGATATGGTTCAGTGGTAATTTAGTCAAATAGAATCCATGACCTATATAGCCCATCATCTCTTCCAGTCATGGAACATATGTTTTGTTCTCTACACTAATAATAAGCCTTTCCCCCACAATTAGCTTAGCAGCCTGGGGATTAAGTATTTCTGAAATAATATTAACCCAAGAGACAGGAGGCCTTTTTTTTTCTATCTAATAATACCCCGTGAGCACGATTAGTTTCCGACACCTCTGCTGTGCCCTTTAGGCTGTTAAAAAGCTGTGGTAAGAGAAAATATTTATTGGAACACTGTATTCCAAAGAATCACAGGCGTGATTTAATAAGTTTGGTGATTTGACTGTATGCACTCTTTCAACTAGACCACTTACCATCGTTAAAGAGGCTTAAAAATCATACTTAAGAATTTTTTTGTGCGCTAACGAGATACTCAGCACTGAGTCTCACACTGATCTCTAAATTTCTTGAGTAAAAATAATACTTTCTCTTGTACATTCCTTCCAGAAACCTAGGTGGAACACCAGCCACGGGTCAGGCATTACGCTGGAGGATTCAAATACAAAACTGTTCGAGACCAGGTCCTTGCTGCAAAGGCGGACACGTTGATGGGAAAGGTGGATGTCAAGGAAATGACTATGATAGTAAGCTAGTAACCGATGCAGCAGTGCAGCACCAGGGAAGGACAGAAGGTCTGTGGAAGCCAGAGGTCGGTAACAGGAGTGGCCGACCTAGCCCGAGGTCTCTGAGAGGGCTTCTCTGAGACAGTTACACTGAGGGGGATATGATAATGACATTACTAGAATGAAGTTGAGTCCCAATTGTGTTGCCAAGGGACCCTTCACGGGTAGAATTTCAGAATACGACGATGAACATAAAACTCTCTGAAGATAACTCAGTGCTTGCAGAGGATAAAGCATTTGTGCTCTTGTAGGTCCAGTGTGTGGAAATTGATCCAGTGATAATAATAAGTGGCAGCAATGACTTTTCATAGCAGCTGAAACTATGTACCGAATAGGCATTCATCTGCAATGTGCGGATGTGGGGAAAACATAACTGAATCAGTCAGCGGATGAGTGACAGTGGCAATGCCATAACACAACATGCTTTGGGGAAAACACAGAGGTGCCAGGAAAACACAAAACAGAAATTTACGCACTAAACGTAGTTTTCAGCCAACTCTCTTCATAAAGCGCAGACAACATTAATTTATGATGCACATCCTTCTTGGGTAATATTTCAATAAATATTTTATTTATAATGCACTTTGAACACTAAAATTATGTTCAATTAGTGAGAGTTCAACAATAGTTTATCACTTACATGGTTGAGAGCCAGGATTTGAATATAGGCAAGAGCAGAGCTCATTATGCATTAATTTGTTTTTTGTCAACTTGCTTCTAATGGTGTTAAGAATATGAACACAATTCAACTATAAATTTCACAAAGAGACATAATGTCACCACAAACGGTTTTGGTTTGGGGAATGGTTTTCCTAGCAAACTGTTATTTATGTATGTACGACTACTGAAACCAAGCAAAAATGTATTGCATAAATTCTTTTTGCTTTCTTATTACATTTTCTACGTATCCTATTTTATTTCACACGCAATCAGGGGGAAGTAATGATAACAGCCAACTGTCCATGGGGAAGGCTAGAGAACACTAGTGCCTCACTATCTTTTCAGACTACACACCTCAGGCTACACACCTCAGACTACAAAACCTGGGAGGCTGCCCTCATTCCCACCCCCTACCAGGAGGCCCTCCCTGGTCCAGCATCATCTGTGTCTGGGAGGGTGAGTCTGTTTATGTGGGGTTTCATTCAGCATTTCATTTAGCAGCTCCATTAATTATCACACCAAATAAAAGGTTCTTGCATTGTCTTTATTCAAAACAAAGGTGATACTTTGGCCTGATGTGCCTGCCATCTTGACCTTTACTTATTCGTGTTTAAGACCCCAAATGGGAATGCGGGCTGCCTTCTCAGGAACCCCAACTCTAATAGATACCGAGTATCTAGTACGTGCTAAGCAGGTTGTAAATATCTGACATTTGTTACTTAATCATAGGAGACCTAAAAGGTTATTATTAATATGATGATTAATATTAACAATGGGCATGCTTACAAATGAAATGTACAATCGGCTTAGCACAGTATTTTGTAGATACTCAAAAACATTTGTTGCATTTACCAAGGGCTGTAACAACAGGCAAGAATGCATTCAGCCACTGTCACACCTTCCATACCTCCTCTCACCCTGTCCTCAAGAAGCTCACAGTCCAACAGGGACTGCAGTTAACTGGACTTAGACTAATTCTTATCCTCATAACCCCCCAAAACAAGACAGGGCCTTCCTCAGAGCGGGTGTTTTATAAGCATGTATTGAATTTACATTTAATAGCAGAAAACATAACAGTTTGTCAGTAGAGACAAGATTTATCTTAGCACTGAATTCTAGCAGAAACTACATCAGTGGATTTCTCCATAATGAACATCATCTGACCAAACAGACTCTTCGAAAGCAATATTATAGATGATGTCACCTGAACTTTAAATGCCTCTTTAATACTTCATTGCAGAAAAAGCTGAACACTTGATATCAAGTCAGAACTCAGTCAAGGCAGCCCTGCCAGGCGCTATTTTCAGTGTGTTACTTTGTATTGATTTAACTTGATACAGGAGTAGAGGAGAAAACTCACTGGAGTGGTTGAAATTCCACCCATGCTCTAATTCAATCTTTCTGAAGCTATTCAGAGAACAAATAAGAAAGGTATGTAACTTATAACATAGGAGAGACAGTCACGTGTTACATGATCGGATAACCATACCACTGTGACAAGGACTACCACAGGAGAAGCTCAGAGTGTGATGAACCACAGTATCCCTGACTGGCAGTGTTAGGGAAAGTGTTTAGAAAGAAATGACAAGTAAAAGGTATAAAATGAGTAGGAGCAATGGAAGAGGACAGGAGAGAGAAAAGTTGGAGGCAGAGGGAACTGAATGGTGCTAAAAGCTATGAGTTGGAACAAACACACAAAAAGCCCAGTGGGTGGAGTGGAGTTGGTGGAGCTGGTGAGGAAAGACAGAAGCCTACAGAGAACCAGGCCATGAAAGGCCACAGTAAGGATTTCAACTTTGTCCTAAAGGCAATGGTGAGCTTTGGAGCGAGGAGTACCGTGACACCTTCGCACTCCTGTGCGACCAGCCCAGCTCCAGGATGTCACCCCTATGCCTGGAGTGGACGCTGCTGCCGAGACCAGTTAGAAAGCTTTTCTGGTTCTCCAAAGAGTAGGCCATGATAGCTTTAACATGATTGTGAGTAATGATTGTGGGACTTAGGACTGTTAGAATGCATCTGAGAAATACTCAATAGGTTCAGAGCAATGAGATCTCAGGAGAAAGTGAGAGCGAGGTGCCTAGGATGAGTGCCAGGTTTCTGAGGTGGAACGCCTGGGTGGATGGGGGTATGTCCGCTGTTAGAACAAATGAAGGGGGCACTGGTGTGCAGTGGTATGATGACTCTAGCTCTGGACATGCCCAGTGGGACACCCAGATACAATCTTCTGGCTGTAGGAATGGACCCAACCACTCCTTCGGTAGGAACTGAGCGATGGTCATTTGACTCAGAGCTCTGTTCAGTGCCCTTAGGACTAAGAGTGTTGTTTACTGAGGCAAGATTCACATACTCGGGAGTTGCAATCCTGCTACGGCAATTAAATAGCCTGAGATGTATTTCTTCCCAGACTAACGCCCATAACGCACTGTTTCTCCCCAAAGAACCATTTGGTGTCTGAAGTGCTGGGTCAGAAACTTAAGACTCTGTGACAAAAGAAAAATATGGAAAATCAATTGCCAATCGATCACTTTATGAAGAGCATATCTTAACACTGCATGACAAGAGGGAGCTCTTCTGAGATGCTGACAATGGCCTTTGAAGAATTTAGCACTTCCTCCCTCAGATCATTTAAAAAACTTCTTCCATAGCAACACTCAAGGAATGCCAGCAAGTTTTGTTTAAGGATTGATTTCAAAGCCCATGCAATGTCGGCTCAGGGATTCTTTCAAACCAATAGGGTGTTTCTATAATCCAGACAACTTCCTAATTTTAAATGTGATATTCACATAAATATAAAATCTGTGCTGAGAAGATATATTATTAGGTTTTACACTTGCCCAAGTGACTTTTGTAACAGTATATATGCATTGAATATGTAACTCAGTTAAACATCTGGTTTCCGATGGTAAAAAAACTAGTTAGAATTAAACGTGATGAGACTTGATTGAATTCATACTGACCTTTTAACAGTCTCATTTTGTGTTTCATGGTATCTAAGTCAGCCAAAATTTTGTCCTTTTCCAGCCAGTTCTGTTTTTCTACTTGTTCTGCTTTCTGCAAAGCTGGAGCAATAGAAATACATGATATTTTATCTTGCATTCCTTTATCAACAGTAATTCATCATGCTAGCCAATAATTTATAAAGAATTTTCTGCTCCAAGAAATAGATTCAATTAGAAACAAGTAATTAAAAGGTAGGGGTCACTAAAAGAAACCTCATTTGAAAGATGACAGGGCTTAAGGCATTTTTTTTTATGGGATGCAGGGGGAGGGGAAGAAGAACAGTGCTGTGTTATTATATAGATTTACCATATGCAACAGCCATATTTCATTTTCCACTTCCACAAACAATTTGGAGGTGATGAAATCCTAGCTTGGAACCACTCATTTTTTAAACATCCACCTACTGCCTAAAGGGTGCAATTCTTAAACATGAAAATGTGCAGACAGGTCGTCTTCAGTGTGAATTAAACTCATTTGTTATTTTCTAATGTACACCATTATTCTCAGTCTTTATAGACCAAGGATCTCTTTATCAACTAAATTAGACATTTTTCCACATTCTTACTCTATTCTAGTACGAAAAAAAATGGGCGATTGTGCAAATATAGGAGTGTTGTTCTCCTGGTGCACATGTTAACTGATGGACTGCCTGTTACTTGCATAACTATGGTGTTATGTCAACATTACACACAGTTAATTCATTTTCTCATACATTCACGTCTCTCTCCCTTCATATACTCGTGTGGAAGAAAGCAAGAACAAAAAACTTACCGTACGGAGATAAAAATGGTTCGCCACAAGACACCCAGATGGCAATGGGGTTTCTGTGAATGAGGGTGAAAAAAGATTCATCTATACCATCCAAACTATCGGATGTCACAGACTTTGGAAATAATCTGTTTTTCACCTTCAGTCTTGGGTTTTCTGGGAAACAAATGACACATTTACCATCGTTCAATGAATACTGAATACATTTGCTTACCAAATGAACTTTATTTAAAATATTTCATTTTTCATAATGACTTGATTTAAATAGGCAATAACCAAAGCTGACACCAATACATAAATTTGATCAGAACTTCATAGCAGCCACAGAATTTAATCTGATTATTAATACACATTTCGATTCCCTTCTTACACTTCACCTAGTTCTGGAGGAAATTTGAGATGGCTTACCAAAATATCTCCTCTGAAAGGGATAATATAAAGAGACCATGAAACCAAGGGAGGCGGAAAAGGAATACAGGAATAAACTACAGCCAGAGAAAATGTGCTCAGTGTTCTCATCTGATAAATGGAGAACAGTGTCTATTTCATTCTGCTGTTCGGGTGATTAAAGAAAAAAGAAAAGAAAGCACTTAGACTAGTGTTCGGTCTGTTTAATTGGGCAAGCATCCAAAAAGTGCGAGATGATATTTTTATTTTTGCGTGGACATGCATACCACACTGTTTTTATTTGCTTGAGAAAAAGCACAATTTGGACTTTGAGTATCCTAGTGGCCAAAGCAAAGAGGGAAACACAATTTCAAGATTCACATAGCCCACATAGAGAGATAGATTCTTCAGAAGATACACCTCTCCTGGTCCTGAGATTTGAGAGAAGCAATTCTAGGGTCTTCGTAAAGGAGCTCTTTGTGATACAGCAAACAGTACCCTACCACAGAAATTAACATAGACCGAGAATCTAATATGTGATGGGCATTTTACCAAGACATTGTCTACATGGGTTATCTCATGTAATATTCAAAATGGTCCTCTGAGCTAGGCTTATGCCTATTTTACAGAAAAGGTTACTGAGATTTACTCACATAGCTAGTGGGGAGCACAGACAGGATTAGAATCCAGCCCGTGTGCCTCCAGGGCCTATGCCTTTAACCACTGCCTCCTCAGTCAGCACGATGCTATTTCTGACAGGCGCCTGTTTCTTTAAAGTTCCTCAATGCAAACTGATGGCATAACCACTATTCAATAAAGGGGACAGCTGCTAGTGAACCTGCCTGATCAAGAATAAACTTTAGAATATACAACAGAAAGGGAGGGATGGCCATACCCTTTTGGTAAGAACTGCATGAAAACCAGGTTTTAAATAAAAATCTGAAAAAAGAGTGTTTGAGAACATAATCTTCCAGAACCTGGAAATAAAATATTCTATATGCCAAATAAAGGCAAAACTTTATGTAAATATGTTTATATAATTATTAGTATTTTTTAAAGGATTGGCGTTTTTTAAAATATTTCATTTATTTATTTTTAGGCAGAGGGGAAGGGATGGACAAAGAGAGGGAGAGAAACATCAATGTGTGAGCAACAGTTGCTTCTTGCGTGTCCCCATCTGGGGACCTAGGCCGCAACCCAGGAATGTGCCCTGACTGGGAATTCAATCAGTGACCTTTTGGTTCACAGGCTGGCGCTCAATCCATTAAGCCACACCAGGCAGGGCTGTTTACATAATTATTTTAAAAAACTCAACAGAAAAAAAAGTTACCATGAAAGAACAGAAAATACATTCGTGTAGCATATTAGTCTCTACCCTTAGTTCCTGGCACAGACCTCCTAAAATTCTCCTTGTTTCCTAAGAGGTGAGAGCACTAGGGGCATCTTTTGTTTTAATAGTAGGTCTCTGACCCTGGGTCCTGACACAGCTCCAAAGTCCTTTGCAATTTCCGGGGTGATAGGAGTGTTTTTGGTTCTGAGGTGACTCTTGGTGAGCTCCTGGATGGGGCTGGTCACCAGACAGGCCAGGGCATGATTAAAAGCTTGAAATTTTCAACCCTACCCCCCATTCCACAGAGAGGGGAGAAAGGCCGGAAATGGAGTTCATGCTCGATCGTGCCTACATCATGAAGTCTGCATAAGAATCCCAGAAGTACAGGGTTAGAAGACCTTCTGGCTTGGTGGGCACGTGAAGCCTCTGGGACAGTGGAGGGCTTGGGAAGACGATGGGTGCCCTACACTCCTTCCCACGTACCTTGCCCTGTGCATCTCTCCCATAGGAATGTTCATCTGCGGTCCTCATCATACACTATCATAATAAACCAGTAACCAACGAGTAAATTGTTTTCCTGATTTCCGTGAGTTGTTTTAGCAAATTAATGGAGCCCAACGAGGGAGTTGTGGGAATTTCCTATTTACAGCCAACTGGTCTGAAGCGCAGGTAACAAGGTGGACTTGCAACTGACATCTGAAGTGAGGAGGGAGCCGTCTTGTGGAACCGAGCCCTTAACCCATGGGGTCCGATGCTGTCTTCAGATGAACAGTGTCAGAATTTAGTTAAATTATAGAATACTCAGCATGTGCCACAAAATTGCTTGGTGTGGGAAAAAGAGTCATCTGGTTGTGATGTGAGAAGAGTATGAGAATAAAGGAGAAATACAAAGGAAGAAGGGTGAGTTTTTCCTACTGAACCCCACATGTAACAATGATAACTAATATTCATTGACTAGTTGGTAAACATCAACCAGGCACTCTTCTAAGTGGTAAATGAGAGAGAGATTTATATACACATATATTCATATCTATATACTTGTATGAATACATAGCCATATTTATGAGGACCAAATGAGTATATATTCACATGAATATTTATTTGATCCTCATAAAAATTCCATGAAGTGAGTGGCTGTTAGTGTCCTAATTTGAAAAATGGGGAAATTGAAGAACAGAGAGGTGGAGCAGCTTGCCCGAGACCATTCCTCTAGCAACCAATGGCTAGGACAGGAACCCTGATATTCTGGCTCCAAAACCCAACTTCTTAACCTCTGAACCACGCCTGCCAATACAACAATAGCAGGAAACTGAGATGACTCTGCAGAATCCCTGCTGGCAAGATGCTTTTTCATTTAGCTAACCTCAAGGTGTACATAGCCTTGATGAGACACACAAAGATGTAAACAGATAACTATAATACAATGTGCTGGGAGCTGCAATACAGAAACATTTGTTGGAGTTTCTGGGAGTTTATAGGAGCAGTGGGGATGGGCAGGGGCAAGCGAAGAGGCCTGGAAGGCAGGAGGTATGGGCACCTCATGTAATAGTAGGAAGAGATTGGCATTGATCCAGCCCCTCTTTCTTAAGTGGTCTCCAGTTGGTGTGGGTCCTGAATTTAAGAACAAAATCTGCTCAAGTTGCACAAAGTAGCTAGGCTGTCAAACATATTTTATAAATTCCAGATAGGTTATTCATTGTTTTGGTGCGGAGACCAGTTTTATATTATTTTTAAATTTTTTCTTGTGGTTCTACAAAGTGAAAACAATATAAGAATCTCACATGAGAGTATCTTCCTGTGATTTTGTAATGCTAGAAGAGGTGACTGAGGGAAAGAATCCCCTTTAACTTTTTTATGACCAGACATAAGGAGAATCAGCTAAATCTTGTAGAATATAACCAACCTTCCATATTTTCTGTAGTTGTCTCCTTTGTTCCAACAGGGGTTACCTCTTCCTTTGGTTCCTTGGAGTCTCTGTGGAGAAGAGATTCATCCAGAGCCCACAAAACCAGATCACACAAGGACAGGACTGAGGTTCCATCTTTGGTATATACTTTGGAGGCTGCTCGGGCAAGGCCAAGTTGCTCCGTGCATTCTGTGAGGAGCTACATAACACAGACTGTGAGGAGCTGAGAGGAAGAAGTGATGGCACTGGGAATAATCATGAAGAGCTTGTTATTTTAGGAATCCAAGAAAGCCCTTTACTTTGAGAAAATAGAAAGCTGAATAACTGCCCATTTGATGTTTGATTAGAGACAATTTTTAATATTAGATTGTTCTACCTAATCTCACACTGTGAGTCCATTCCAGCTGTGAAGAGCCTTAGCTCCAAATATTTTAAACAGTAGCTAATGTATATTAATATATTTTATTATCAGAGGATTTCCTTAAAAAAATGTTCAACCCAGAAATCCACTTTCAATTTTGTTACTTCATAAGGTATAAAATAGTTGCAATCATCTTGATAAACTGCTTTAAAATAAATGAGTAGTTGATTTTAAAATCAAAAGCTGGCACATTTGCCAATTACTATTGCCATTTTGCAGATGGGAAAACAGGCTAAAAGAATAATTTTGCCAAGCATCACAAAAGCAGGCTGGGGATCCTAGCATGAATCTTGGAGTTGCTAACTTTTGTACTTTGCTTATTCCATTGAACAACAGTATCTTAATTTTAAAAATCTATTTGTATTCAACCAGAAAGGTGAATTAACAAGTATATGTATATGTGAGTGTTTGTAGGGAAGTCTCCAGGGCAACTGCATATCATATATAATGCGGTTTGTAAATTAATGTCATTAAGGGTATTGACAAGATAAATGCTAAAGAACAGAAGGACAAAGCTAGGTCGGCCTTCGGGGCTTTCTGCAGTTCCCGTGACTACAGGAAGCAGCCATCTCCTCCTAGGATGACCCAGCTTCATCCTATCAACACATCATGGCTCAGATCCTCCAGCGATAAGTGAGGGAATGAGCCGGCATCTCCTAAGGTATTCAGGGGACATACAACTAGAAGCTGGAATGGGAAGGGAGGCCAAAAAGGCATTCTATCACAGGAGTGAAGAAAATCTGCTAGGTAGCTCTGTTCTCCTCTTGCTTTTATATATCTTTGTTCTGGAGCCAAACTAATAACCATATTCTGATTTCTCATTTTCCTAAGACCATAGCCACAGAAATGCAATAAAAAAGAATGTATTTGAGAAAACAGAGATCTTGATCTTTATCAGTGTCACCTGGTGACACTGGCTAGGGACATTTATCACTCAATCCCACCACCCCCGGTCTTGTCAGAAGAATCGCCATCATCATTACCTTTGAAAAGGCAAGACACATTTAGGTGATAGCCACTTACTGTGGGGAATGTTTCAGCCACAATTAGCTTCCCATTCCGATATCCATCTCCATTTTTGTATGCAATTATTTTCACTGCCTTCTGGTGCATAGCTGCCACACCACTACGAGACACAACTTCTGTGCAGGTCTTCATCCGTAAAGACAATAAACGTTGTTCATAATAACTTAGAGTTTTCTCAGCCTCGTCAGAAGATAAATCAGCCTGATTAAAAAAAATCATTGGTCTACTCAAGCTTTTTTTTACTTCCAGTTTTGTTATTCTGGTACATTTCTACCTCTCCATTTGATAAATATGTGCACATGTGCACACCACCTAAATTTTGAAATGTCCACTTCACGTGCTATAGGTATTGGATGCCATAGAGGGAAGGACACTGAGTCAGAACTCAGTTCTCTTCCGAGCCTGTCACCGAGTCTCTAGGAGAGTCTGGGCCCTGGGATGTGTTTCTGGCCTTCGCCTGTGACAGGAGATGGGGAAGGAAGCCAGGGCCAGAGAGAACCTGGGGTGAAGCAACAATGGCAGTGCAGATACTCTCTTCACCTTTAACTGGAGGGTGATGCCCTGCTCTGGTGGCAGATACTGATGGAGGAGGAGGGAGAGGAGTGTAGCCCTAACCACGTGGTAAAGATTGTGGTAAACACCACACTTCGCCTTTCCCTTTCCAGCCCTGCACAGGAGGCTGCCCTAGGGGAAAGCTCCGTCTGAGATGCTGTGACATGGGGAATTATTTCCAAACAGCTCCCAGCAACCTCCTCAGCACTACCCAACTATTGCTGGAGCAAAGGCAAATGCCTCAGACTTGCCCAGAGGATGGACTTCTTTTCTTCTTCAGAGCTGTTGTTTCAGTTGATGTTTATTGTGACTGTTGCTGTCCCATCCCCCACCCTCCCCTGCAGTTGTCTTGGATTGAAGGGCCCAAGGCCAGGCAGAGTGATCGGGGAATGGGGTGGGCAAGCCCTGCTGAGCAGACCAGGGCTGGGCGGAAGGTTGCCCACCTCTTAGGGATCACCCCTTTTTATACAGCTGTGTAAGGTCCCCTTAGCTCTTCTCACTTCTAAACTTGAAAGACAGGATTTTTTAAATGGTGCCATGGTAAATTAAGATCACAGGAAAGCGGCAGGGATTTTTTTCCTCCATAAGCTATAAATAATATTAGACATGGATGCGTGAATTCAGGCACCCAACCTGAAGTCATTGACAACAACATGTCAAATTCTCCCTGAAATGCTCCATACTAGTAAAAAGGAGTTTACTCCGTGGAAATAAGCAGAAACGCTGCTGTGCTAAGTAGAGATTTGCAGTGACTTCCTCGTCTAAAAGCCACACAACAGAGAGTGGAAGGTGTCAGTAGATGATTAAAGCCGCAGAAGTGCCCAATTAACTTCAAAGAGTGTATTGAACTATTAATAGACAATGTATTTTAAATTACAATGGGAAAGAGGAAATCAATGCAGGTGAAATGGTAAAGGTGCATCAGAGGAAGATGAATCGGATGAGTGGAGATGAACTTGAGTGCAAGGCAGATAATGAATGCATCAAAGGTGCCAAAGTGATACCACGCAGGTATCAGCAGAACTCAGATCATTACGCACCTCAGCCACATGGACGGCCTTGAAAGGCCCTCGCGAGAAGGGCTTCTGGGTCTCGGAACCCGAGGCGCAGAGGAAGGGCGTCCCTGGAAGCACCTGTTTCAGCCCCTTCTCAGCTCTCGTGGATCGTCCACATGCTAAGCACAGCATAATCTTTTTCTTTCCAGCAGGTGAGAGATGATAGTATCCCTAAAAAGAGGGACGAAGATGCTTTGACCTAGGCACATCTAAATTACAACAGCATTTTTGTAGAGTGCTTTACAAGACAAATAAAGCATTTTTATAATCACCGGATACTAAATTAGAAATCTCAACATGAATGCATTATTTTGCTCCCTAATAATTTTATATATCTACACATGTATGTGCATATATATGTATATGTGTATATGTAATATACACGTCTGTCTGGAAAAAGTCCAGACATTGTTAATGTAAGAGAATAGTTTGCATGACATCAGTGTTACCTGGCAGCCAAAGAGAGTGGACTGGAATGCACATGTGTGAACAATGACGACTCCCTTATACAAGTCAGTGGGGACGGTAGACACTTTTGAGTGAGTATGTATACTGTGTGGCTTTTGTATTCAAAATGAATGAGCAAGTAGATCAACAAATTTTGCATTAAGCTTGAACATTTCTCTGCAGAAACTATTTGGATGATTCATAAGTCCGCAGCTATGGGCAACTGGTAATTGGCAGCTTCATCACAATACACCTGTTCATGCATCATGTCTCATGCAGAGTTTTTTTTTAGCAAAACATCAAATCACCCAGGTGACTCAGCTCCCACACAGCCCAGATTTGGTGCCATGCAACTTCTGGATTTTCCCCAAACTAAAATCACCCTTGAAAGGGTAGAGATTTCAGACCATCGATGAGATTCAGGAAAATACAATGGGGCAATTGATGGTGCATGGGAGAACTGTGTGAGGTCCCAAGGTGCCTACTTTGAGGGGGATTGAGGCATCATTGTCCTGCATACAATGTTTCTTGTGTCTTGTATCTTCTTCAATAAGTCTTTCTATTTTCATCGTACATGGCTGGATACCTTCTGGACAGACCTTGTGTGTGTGTGTGTGTGTGTGTGTGTGTGTGAATAAAAACAAACATATCTCCAAACTCTGTTGACTAAAACAGCTTAGAGACAATAACAATTCAACATTATGTGTACAACTTTTGCCCAGAATCAGGGGTTCTTGGTGGAATAGGTACTTCCACATTTGTGGCAAGAAACACACAAAATAAGCAAGGGATGCCATGTGGCACCCAGAAAGAAGAGTAGCTATCTAAAAGTAAAGGAATCATGTCAAAAACACAAAGGCAACAACATGAAGGGCCTCCACTGGCCCAAAGCGGAGCTTTGCCCCAATTTGGGAGCAACAAAAAGAATGATAACCGAACCACGTAGAATGTTTGAACATGTAAAAATCCCATGAGTTCACAATGATGCTAAAGATATAAGTAAAAACTAAACAAAAAACCCCCTAGCAAACAACAAAACCACAACTTATTGGAGTCCATTGAAAGTAAATGAGCACCAATTTGTAACTCTGTAATTTGGCCATTAGAAAATGTGGCAATTTATTTGAAAGATGGCCACAGTAAAATGATCCCATACTATTTTGCATACCCTTCTAAAATGTGACTTTGCTGCTTTTCCAATCAGGAAGTAGAGTTTCTTTCTCCTTTCCTTGTATCTGGTCAAGGTCATATGACTTGCCTGGGCCACTGTGGTACTAGCAAATATGATGTAAGCAGATGCCCAAGAAGTGCTTGCCAATGAAGCTTGTTATCTTTGGGCTTTAATTGGAACCCTGACACCTCAATGTGAACACACTTAAGCTAGCCTGCTCAGGAAGCTTTGGTGAGAAACAAGGCCCCCAGCTAACAGCCTGCGAAGCACCAGATGCGAGTGAAGACATCTTTGACCATCGGTCCCCACAGAACCACCAAAGTGCTCAAGTGTCACTGGTGACTACTGTTGCATCAGTGACCAGCAGAACAGCCCACTTGAGCCCAGACCCAAATTGCTGACCCACAACCAAAAAAAATGGTTGTTGGCTTAAACTACTAAGTTCTTAGGTAATTTGTTATACCACAATAGATAAATGAGATAGATAGAACAAATAAGCATTTATCCTACCTTCCCTTACAAACTATATTTTTGGGTACTCAAATACCTAATTGAAGAGGTCAAGTTCCTTACATTAAAAGTTCAGCTAATAAATGCAGGGAAAAACTAAAGAGTTAGGCAGAATTGACCCTTTTGAAATTCCTAATGAAATAATTTATTTAGGCAAAGATCACCAAAGAGTGACAGACACTACAAGAAAGTCACTAAGAAATTTTTTAAAAATGTGGGATTAGGGTGTAATCACCTGAACCCATTGATAGCTGTTATCACTAAAAAATGGAAAATCCAAACACTGTATGCCTACATAAGTGATAATTATGAAAAATGCAGTAAAATTTACAAAGATTCTTATTAAAAAAGCTGAACATAAATCTAATTACACTTCTAGTGCTAAGTTTCTTTTACAGGAAGTATAGAGCCTTGGAAGACAGGTTAAAGGATGCCACATGAAGCAAAGAGAGAAATCCAAATAGACACATTCTATAGGAGACAGCACTCAGGTTCTGTAACTAAATGTCATGCTGGGGCCTTCTCAAACCAGCCAACCTTAAGAAGAATTTTTTAGAACCTGTGAAATGTAGTTAAGAATGGGGCATGTGAAGAATTACTGTTCATTGTTAGATGTGATAATGGCAGAATGATTGGGTAAGGAAATGTTCAAATATTTCAGAGATGCACGTTCAAGTTTGAGGTGAAATGATATCATGTCTGGGGGTTTGTAAATGTTTCCAGACCTTGATAATAGTTGAATTTTGATGATAGGTGTATGTGAATTCATTGTACAAGCCTCTCTACTTTTGAATATGTATGGAAATTCTCATAATAAAATTTTAAAGCAGTTTCACACAGACTCTCTAATTGGCTTTGATCCTCTCAAGGCTAAAAGTTAAGTGCAGTCAGAGTTAATATCACCATTCTCAATTTACATAAGAGAAAACAAAAGCTCAGAGAGGGAAGTTTTTTTTATTGTTGTTCTGTTACAGTTGCTCCAATTTTCCCCTGTTGCTCTCCCCTGCCTCTCCCACCCCCATTGTTCCCACCCTCACCAATCCCCACCTATTGTCCATGTCCATGGGTCATTTATACCTGTTCATTGATTAGACCCTTCTGCTTCTTTCCCTCTTTATTCCCCTCCCCACTGCCCTCTGGTCACTGTCAGTCTGTTCCTTGTTTCCATGTCTCTGGTCCTATTTTGCTCATTTGTTTGTTTTGTTTACTAGGTTCCTCTTATAGGTGAAATCATATGGTATTTGTCTTTTGCCACCTGGCTTATTTCACCTAGTATAATACTCTCCAGTGGCATACATGCCGTCACAAAAGGTAGGAGTTCCTTCTTTCTTTCTGCTGCATAGTATTAAGTTTTCATCTGAGGATACCCAGGTAGTACACGGCAGAACTGAAACACAGAACTGTGACTTCTGGTTCCAAGCTCATGGCTGTTTTACCTTCTCCCTTTGGTTCAACTACTCTCTTGAAGTACATAGATCTACCTCAATTCAAAGCCAGCATTTAGATGATACTTTCAAAGATGTAATTCTCAAGTTTCACTATGCATTTCTCTATATGCACATCTGATTTCCATTTGTCTATAAGTTACTGGAAGGCTGAAAATTAAATATCCCCTCTTAGATGGAACTGAATGAATATTACATGAAGAATCATTTAGACAGAAAAGCATGGGGTTCATGATGAATTGTGTGCTGATTCACTTATTGACTGGGATATTTCTGTAAAGTAAAACCTTCTCCTCCCACAGTTTGTAATCCTGAGGTACAGTTCATAAAGGAAACAAATAAATAGTTGAATTTTTTATTTTCCACTTTACTAATGAATTGTTTTTATAGCCTCACTTAATTGTGTTCAATGAATTGTTGTTACTGATGTTTAATGTCAGTATGAACATATGGATTTAAACATATCTGATATGTGTCAATACACTGAACTCATTAGCATATTGGTGCTTCAAATGGTCAATTATTGGGTAGTGGGAGCCTTTTCCAGTTGATTTGATTTAAGATAACCTTACTAGTCTGGCATTGCATCTGCTAAAGGTATGAGTTCACAGACACAGTAGAACACAGCACAGGGTATAGATAGCACAGTCCAAACCAAGAGATGCAAAACAGCATGGTACATTTAGACATTTCTTATTCAGGAGAGCTAGCAAATGATGGGTGAAGCAGCAGCAGCAGTTTAGAGACTCTAAAGAGCTGAGTAAAGAGGGTCTTAGAGGGTTTCATGAGAGCTGTATGAGGTTTCAAGTACGGTGTTCAACAACAGCATGGTGGCTTGACCCACTGACCCACAGTATCTCAGGTATTTGTGAAGTATGGGGCAAGTAATTCTTTACTAATAAAAAATGAAAGGACCAAACTTGAGAAATTATTTTCTTTACCAATTAAGAATATATTTATGCCTAGGCCTATGCTTGGTCTAATTTAATTTAGCTGAAGTCATTTAGGCCCGTCTGCATGTTAGTACACTTTCTGGAGCGGAGCGACAGCTAGTGTGGCCGGCACAGCTGTGTGAGGGTGATGTGTGCCCGCCCTCCCTCGTGCATGTTCCGGTGAGCTGATGATGAACCAGAGATGGTGTTGATGATGGGGAGCCATCGGAACAATGTAAGTAGAGAGTAATATCAATACTGCTTCATCCTTTCCTAATCAGAACCCCGGAGTCCATGTGATTTCTTCCCCAAATCAGTGCTCAATTTGTGTGAACATAGGTTTTCTAAAAAAATAATTTCTTGCTTTATCGAATTACCCCATTTTTAATTTTTTTCTTTTATCCTCAGTAGGAAGGGACCACTTACGGGTTGATCAATGTCTTCTTTAAACACAGAAGATGTACAAATTCCAGCATGATTTGCTGCTGTGATTTCCTTATCCAGTGCAGTGCTATGAAAGGCCATGAAAGCTTTTGTAGGTTCGATGTAATTCCACTTTTGATTGGAAGCCCCATTGTTGTAGGGTTTATATTTCTTAAAAAAAGAGAGAGACAAAATCTGGAGTCAAATGGGAGAGCTTATGATTTGGTTATAACAGACAGAGGGTCATAAAATATGTAAATTTGGTAACTGCATTAGGTTTGGGTTTTTCTGTTTTTGTTTTTACTTAACAATATTCCTGGAATCTTTTTTGAACATTTTTAAGGATATATACTATTTGATCTTATGGACAGTTTATTTTACCACTCTCCCCAAATAAAAATGTAGATTCTCAAATTGTCCTTACTATAAGCAAAAGAGCAATGAAGAATTGTACAGATGAATCTTTATGTACATCTATAATTTCTTTAGAATAAACTCCTCAAGTACAATTGTGGATCTGAAA
This sequence comes from Phyllostomus discolor, assembly GCF_004126475.2. NCBI lineage: Eukaryota > Metazoa > Chordata > Mammalia > Chiroptera > Phyllostomidae > Phyllostomus > Phyllostomus discolor. The sequence continues at coordinate 144,384,857 of NC_040908.2, forward strand.
AGAGAATCATTTAAAAATGTTATGATATATCCTATAAAGCTTTATTATGCCCACATACTTTCTAAAAAGGTTATTTAATTTACGCTTCTACCAATAGTAGAAGCGTAAATTAAATAAATGAAATGGCCTCTTTTCCTCATACTCTTGCCAAAACATCATCAATTTAGTAGGTGAAAAGTGATACCTTGTTGATATTTTAATTTACATTTTAGTGGTTATCAAGGAGGGTTTTAAAAAATGTGAACACACTCAGTTTTATATATAATAGAAACAGCATATTTATTCAACTTATATAACTTGGCTCAAGCTTAAGTAAAGAAATAAGTAGTTTCAGTTTCAGAGACTTTAAACCAGTAGGTTGGTTCTAACCAAACACATCGTGACACCTGAAGGAACTTTATAATGGATGACACTGACTTTACCAGGAGAGACTGATAGTAAAGAGGAAAATAAATGAGCCTTAAGAATTGATTTAATAGGTCAGACAATGGAGCATCCCTCAGAGATATGAAAACAAAGACTATATTTCAAGGAACAGGGAGGGGGTCTAGTAACATTAACCTAACATGCCTCATTTTTATTAATTTGCATGAACTTTAATATTTTCTCACAAACTGATTGCTCCAAGAAATAAAAATAAAACACCAGCAACAACAACAAGTCTTGAAAGGTAATACAAATTACTGTGGGACCAAACTCATTTCTTATAAAATGGAAACCTTAAGGGAAAACATCCATATCTATAATTTTATGAAACTGATTAAGGTACTAAATTTGCATCTGCATGAGGTTTTTATCTCGCCGCCAACGAGGCACCTGACAGGGAAGAATGTGATGCTATATATACTGTGTCTCCTAAAACAAATTTTAAGCCCATATTTATCATCAGGATAGAAGGCTTAATTAAGCTTTGATATTTGTCCAGATTGCTATGTCCCAATTTTGGCTTCAGGACCTGCTAAGCAAGTTGCCTCATTGCTATTAAAAACATGGAATAAAACAAATGTTCCCTGGAGACAATATATTCTGTTCCACAAAAAGATGATAAGTATGGCGCAGGATACAGAAAGTAAATGCAGAGCAGGGATGCTCCTAAGCTTTCTCTCCGCTTAGCAAGAAAAGAAACCACATAAACACGCGCATATTTAGGGGTATCTTTGGCTATAAGTAAGTGAGGGTGACAGACAAACATGAAAAAAGAACTCCCAGGTGTTTGCCTAAAACATCAAATGAAGTCAGACTTCTTTGGAGTCTCCAAAAATTGTTTGGCTGTCGTAAGCATTGCAAAGGTGTGTTAAAAGTGTATTTCAAAGGAGTGTGTGTGTGTCTTAGAATTCACACTGCTGACTTCACATCCGTCAGGAAGACCCCTCTGACCATGTTCTTTTCCTCCAGTTGCCAGGCAAAAGGGGCTTTGCATATGTTCTGATCACTGAACTGAAGACACGCGGTGTGTCTGCAGCCATTCCACGGATGGTGCCCACCACTGAGACCGTGAGCTACGTGAACGCTGGTGGGACAATTGTTCATGCTTGCCATTGGAACCGATTTAAGTAACAAGCATAGCTTCTGACATGCAGCAAGCCCACAATCACCATCTGTTGGCTTAAACTAAATTAAGAGCTACAGGAACATGCCCAATTTGAAATCTAAGTAGACTATTGTAAATATTTTAGCCATGGCATTCAAGATAGAGTTCTACGACATCCAGTTTCTTTCTCCACAATAAGGAGGCATGGAGCTTTGCTCGCATTTAACTAAATAAAGGGCTATGATGACTCTTTAGCCTACGTATGTCTTACCTGAACAACCACGGGATAGCCACGGACTTCGTTTCTCGTCTTGGTCATAGACGCTGCCAGCACAAAGTCTGGGTTTCTCACCAAGTGAAAGGTCCTTGGGAAGACAGGATCAGGCACATTACAAAGTGGTGCCACGACCAGCTTAGAGCTCCCCTGGTGCCACTTATTAGTGTGTTACTTCTTGTCTCCATACATGCTCTGTGACAATGGATGTGAATGCTTCAAGCATTTCTTCCACTTCTACAGTAAGCACGATATTGAGCTTTCTCATAGAGAGTGCTGGAAGGACACTGCAGGAGCAGGGGGCTCTGCCACTCTTTCTGGCTGCTGCATGGCATCCATGGTCAGGAGTGGGGTAGCCAGTGATGCTCTGCCCAGCCAGGTGCCCAGACTGCGTGGTCCCTCAGCACCTTCACAGCCCTGAGCTGGCCGTGTGAACAACTGCTTGTGGCTGTCCTGACACAGACACTGCACATCCCAGGGCTTCTGCCACACCCGCACCCCCACTCCCTTCACATGTGCATGTGCCCAGCAACCAGTGGCACCCCCATGTATGTTCCAGAGGGCTGCTTCCTGCTGGCCCAGCCACCAAAGACCAGGTCTGGCCAAACAAACCAACACGTATCTTTGCCATCCAGAGGGTCATAACCATACCTTTTCCAATGAGTTTTGAATTCCAGCCTTGGCGAGGCGCCCCAGTCCAAGTCTGTCCTTTCTTGCATAGTCTCCCTCAGCCTTAGGGTATCATATAGAACTTATGTGTTTTTAAAATATACAATAATTACTCTTTTATCATTGTTTAATAATTATGTTGAACTTCCCCTGTTTAAATCACTGTGTGACTCTGTCTCCAGACAGTACCCAGACTGACATACTCTCCTCACCCATTTGGTTGCTGTGCACGGCAGTGTGTCGGTGTGATTGACAGCGTGGATTCTGGAGCCACAAAGCCTAAGTCTGAGTCCTAGGTCTACCTTTCAGTAGCTCTGTGGCTCTGCTCAACAACTCTGTGCCTCAGTATCCTCGTCAGCAAAGTGGGATAATTAAATACTATCCCTAGGACCATTGTGGGAATTAAATGAGTTAATGCACATAAATTGCATACAATATTGTCTGTTACATAGTACTTAGCATTAACTATTATTACTAATGGTTGTGAAGTTTTTTTTATAGATGTACCTCAATCTTTTTTTCTAAAGGAGCTTTCCCTAAAAATCCAAGACACATAATGAATATTTTCACATGATTTTATATTGTAGCCAACATAAGGCCTCCTTGACTGAAAAACAAAATGAAAATCATTTTGTAAAACCCTCACATGTTTTCCTTGCATCACTTAAAAGCAAAAATAAACCAAATATTCAAGGCTTTTGTCTGTATGGAAAAAGCCAATCAATTCTTTATATCCGTGAACACAGTTACATTACAGACCAGCAGTGGTATTCCTGCTGTGGAATACATGACTCCCCCTGAATACAAGATTTAACAATGTGGGAGTGGAGAGGAAGGGAGTGGGTGGGAGGGGATCTGCTATAAAAGTAATATATTTTTTTCTTTAGAGACTGGAAAAATTCCAGATATCTAATTCAAATCTCTGAACATAAGGCAATAACATATCCTCAGTGTAAAGAATTTACAAAGTATTGGGAACTACAGCAAAATTATAACAGAAGTTTAAACATTCCTCTGGCTTCAACAAGATAATCACTATTAATCTGAGAGTGCATTTCTTCTTTCTATTGTTAGTTAATGAAGTGTCATTTTCAATCTGAAGTGGGTACTCAATTTTATCAAATACCGTTTTAGCATTTATGAAGACGGCACACGGCAAGAGAGCTGCTATTCTACACTGTTCCTCTCTGCAGCCTCAGCATGTTGCATACTTTGCACCTTGCATCCTTATTGGCACTCAAGATTATTCAAATGAATGATTGAGTGTATCTTTCTACAGTGACCTATTGAGATGCCAAGATTAGTTACCTAGCCATCTCTGTTTTTGCTGACTAGGACGGCCGGACTAGACATAGCGACTTCCCCAGGCTTCAGTACCATGCTCACTCATCATGGTGTCATTTTTCCTTTTCCTTTTTGAATAGTGCAGTCGACTGGCACCTGCCCACAGCACAAGGCTTGCATTCTGTGGGAAGCTTGAGCATGCAGCCTTCCACACAAAACCCCCCACATGCCAAACAATGAAGTGATAAATGACTCCGTGTCCAGCAACAGCCAGCATGATACCACTGCTTCTTCCACTAACCTGTGGTATGAGTGCATACAAGTCCCTTAATCTTCTTGAGCCTCAGTTTACCTAGCTTTGGAATCATGTCACTAGGACTAGAACATTTTTATGATTGCTTTCAGCTCCAAATTCTGTGATACTGCATTTTCCCCTCTATAACTTTGAGTACTGTCGAGGGGATTTTTCACCCCTGAGGGTTCCTTCATATTTTTTCATATCTCCCTGTAGAGACCAACTGATTAATTCAGGTAATGCCATAGTGGAAAATGGCAGGTGCCAGATTATCTCAAAAGTTGATATGGACCACTGTTCTGCGGGGCTGGAAACCAAGTGACCATGCCTTTCAGTGCCCCCTTGGTCACTTCTTGCCCATCCAGCCTGGATGGTGTGTTATACCAGCAAAGCCTGAATGACAGGCCTAAAGGTAGGTCATTCTCAGCACAGTGACAGCCACTTCAGTGCTGCCTGTGAGCCACTGTGCCTACACTCCAATGCAAATTCTCAGTAGACATTTGCCTCCCTAAACTTACTACCTGGGCAAAATAAGGAGGATCAAAAGACTGTGGTCCACACAAACAAATTTACTGCAGGTTCTGCTTCACAATACAATCCAGGATCCCCCAGGCCTCACCAGTCAGTCAGGACAAATGGGTTTCCATATCCAATTACGTGAAAGAAAACAAAGCAAAATGCCAAGGGAAAATGTGGACAAAAGCTCAAAGTTACTCTCTATGCAGACACACTTCTGCCACAGGACATAAATTCCTCTGCATCGTGCCCACAAGTCATCATCAAGACTTCTGCAAACCCTCCACCAAAGTGTTTATGGGGGTCTCTGGGTGGTGGTCCATGTACTTAGAAGCAAATCCCACCCCACTCCTCCTCCTCCCTCACTGCTCCACCTCTTCTCTGCAGACTGAAGTTTCTGACTGGGGAACAGTCAATACCACCATCTCCCACTAACTGTCCTTCCCTTCCACAGCTTGATGTGGGGAGGCGTCAAGAAGGCAAAGTTGCAGACGGTTTTGGAAAGTGGAAGGACATTGGAAAAGGCCATTCTCTTCTTTTATGTTACACATGGATAGATTTTTCCAAAGCAGTGCTGGTTACAGTCCAGTGTTTCAGAGTTAGAGACAAATGTCTCTTTCCATTTTTATTTAAATAGCCTTCCCTTCCTCTTGCTTCCTTCGCGATCCTCAGGGTGAAAAACAACACCAGTGACAGACACTCAGGAGGACTCAGAAATTGCCCTCTCTGCCAATGATCAAGTGTTTCTGAGTTAAACTCATTGTGCTTGGCTTTTTCCTGCCTTTGAGTCACTTCTCATTTCCCATGTGTATTCACCCCGGCTCACCGGCCCTGCGTGAATCCCCGCTGGAGCTCAAGCATGACTTCCACAACGATCCAGAAAGCCAAGGCAATGAGATGCACCGCTCAAATCTAGAAATGTAGAGAGGGGGTAGCACTAGCTCTGTAGGGGCAGGGATGTTTACCTGTTTTGTTCTTTGCTAAAGTACCAGCGCCTAAAACAAAGCTGAATGAATGCATTCCAGTCCCATATAGCAAGTCATTTGCAAGGACAAAAGCGTGCTTCCTAGCTCCTCGCTGCAAAGACGGCTTAGCTAGCTAGGATGAATGGGGCCAAGGAACACACTCACCAGGTCTGTCTACATGTTGGCTTTTCGGCCCTTTCTAAAACAAGCCCAGCAAGTACTCCTTGCTGGCAGCTTTGCTCATCTCAGACAGCGAGCAGATGAAGGCTAGCTCCCTTCCCTCCCACGCTGAGCCCGCTGCTGCCGCCTGCTGAAGCTTATGCAATCTTTCTGGAAAGTGATTCCTAAGGCTTTTGTATCACATACCTTTTGAAAACCCAGTGAAAATCACAGCTCCTTTTCAGAAAAAAAAATATATTGCAAAGATACACAAACACAAATTTTATACAGCATTTCAAAAGATTGAAGAGGCCCCTGGAGGCCCACCATATTACACTAATGGTAGAATCTGCAGCAAACCAATCTAAAAACCAAGGAGTTATTTTCTTTCTTGTTGAGGAAATGTTCAAACATTCACAAAAACAGAGAGAAATGTGGAAGAAACCACCAAGGACCCAACAGCAATCAACATTCTGCAATTCTTGTTCCATTCATTCCCCTCCCGACTTCAAAATTGTTTTGCTTTTGCTAGATTACTTTAAAGCAAATCTGAGATACCTCTTAACTTTTCCACAAATACTATATATGTATTCAAGTGATACGCATTTTTCTTTTTTTCTAACATTTTATACCATTAAACCATTATTGCACCCAATAAAATTAACAAGCCTTCCTTTATATATGTGGTATGCAGACTGCTTTAAATTTCCTCTGATTGCCTCAGAAATAACCATCTGACAGTGGCTGGCTTGGATCTGCATTCAAACAAGGGCCACCCATTACACTGGGTGGATATATGTGTAAAGGTAAGAATTTGTTTTCACTGTGTGAGTGGAAGCCATATCGGTTTGGTTATTTGGTGGAAGGAGGGGAGGGAAAGCATGCACGTGGGGAGGGGCAGGAGATTGAAGTACGAAAAGCAATTTTTTAAAAATGAGGACTTTTTAGAATTCCTACTAGATCCTTTCAAATTATAAAGTTAGGTGTGTACCCAATTTTCTCTTAACTGACCTCAATGGTCAGTTAAAACTATAAACCCAGGAAGTCAGATTTCACATTTCTTTTCTGAATCAATAGTGGATAATTTGTGTGTAGACTATTGAGCATTTACATTTGCTCTCATTCTCTTTCTCTTTCTCGAGTACAAAAAAAAATTATTGGCTATGTTAAATTGAAAATCCAAAGTCCTCATATATACACCAGCTTGCTCTGTGGAGACCATGCCAAATCTCTTAGACCCCATTCACTTTTTCAAATGTTAACCCCAAAATATAATGGGTTCACCTGCTGTCTTCCTTGTGTATCCAGCGTTGGAGGCTGTCGTTGGCTTTTTTCTCCACCAAAACCACTTCCATGCCTGAATGCAGGTTGGGACCTTGCACCCCCAAGACTAGCTGAGGAGAGGCATAGCTTATAATCTGCCCATCTCTGTATTCAAACTGCTGGTTGCAAATCTTGTGCAATTTATTCTGCTTTGGAGAAGGGCTGAGATAGAGAAAAATCCCATTAGGTGCAGAAAATGTCCCATGCATTTGATGCACTGGAGATTGCAAGTTCTGTTGGCAGGAGACTGCCGTGAACCAGATGCACTTACAATGGTGAGTCATTATTGTCAGGACAGTAGAACGCTGTTTGCACCGCCAAGCTGATATAGAAAGTAGAATTCTGAGTTTCTTTTGTAACATAAATAGGTGTTTATCCAAGAGAATATGAGAAACTCATCAGCAAAGAAAAAAGACATTCAGTTGAAGAGATAATTTAGTTAGAGGGAAAAAAAGAAGCTGGAAAAGAGGGAATATGTATTATAAAATCAAAACTAAGAAAAATAAAGGAGTTCTGTTTAAACCATTGTTGTTTCTATCCTCTATCTACATAATCCCTGGCAAATAGAATATTAGTCTCCAAGTTTGTTAATTTTCTCTAACAACTCAATATCATCATAGAAAATAATCACTAAAGTTAATTTAAAGGAATCGCTTCCTAATGATCTTGAGCAATTAAGCAACCTTATTAAACATTCTAAACATCATAATGCATTGGCAATTAAGTTAATTTATAAACACCTATTAAGCCCCTACTATGTGCACAGATTAATGCTAAATGTTGAAGTGTCAAAACTGTGTAATACACAGAGGCTGCTGTAATATTAAGCAAAGGTTTAAAGATTATAGAACAACACAAAGCACTATAGATGCCTGTCATTTCACTGGACGTTGACTAGAACAAAATTAAATAAAAAAAAAAAAAGAAATTGGCCCTGGCTGATGTGGCTTAGCAGACTGAGCCCCAACCTGAGAAACAAAGGGTCAAGGGTTTGATTCTCAGTCAGGGCACATGCCTGGGTTGCAGGCCAGGTCCGCAGTAGGGGGCATGCAATAGACAACCACACATTGATGTTTCTCTCCCTCCATTCCCCTATCTAAAAATAAATAAATAAAATCTGAAAAAAAAAAGAAATTGCATTTTACTAATTTCTTAAAGACATCAGGGCATGTTATATGTTTATTCATAAGTTCATTTACACATTTATTCAACAAATATATACTCTGTGCTAAGTTCTCAGGAGACAAAGGCAGAGGAGCTTTAATAGAAAAGATCGGATTGCGGATGGGGGAGGTAATGAGCCAGAAGTTATGGGGACTTCTCTTCCTGGCACTGGAACCCTAGGATGAATGCTCTGATGTGGAGCTGGGACCCCTTGCTCCTTATGGGGACCTCCACAGTTATAAGAATTCCTTGATCCTGAGGCCAGCCAAGATGGAGGCATAGGTGGACGCACCGAACCTCCACGCACAACCAAGATTGGAACAACAACAATTTAGAGGCAGAATAACACCCAGAACTGACAGAAAATTTATCTGAATAGAAGTCGGACAGCCAAGAAGTTGAAATAGACCCTTTCATCCAGACTGGTAGGAGGGGCGGAGACGAGCAGCCAGGCGTGGGTCGAGGCATAGAGAGCAGAGACAGTTGGGTGCGTAAGGCATCTGGGACGCGCAAGATCTCAGCAGGTGGACCCTGTATATGCAAGCAGCAGCTGGTAGACCCAGTGAGGCGGCGATTGTGGAGCAAGGCAGAGCATGAAAACCAGGATCCCAGAGAAAGGACTAAGGTCCCATGGAGAAAGGAGCGACCGCCATGTTCCCTCTTGACCCCGCCCCCACAGACAACGTCATAATCTAGTGACTGGGGTACCCAGCCCTGGGGAACACCTAAGGCTCCGCCCCGCACCGGAACAGGAGCGACCAGACCAAAAAAAAGAGAGAGAGAGAGATGGCTCAAACAGAAGAACAAATCAATGCCCCAGAACTCATCCTTTTAAGCAACCAAGAGATAGCCAACCTATCAGATGCACAGTTCAAAATACTGGTGATCAGAAAGCTCACAGAATTGGCTGATTTTGGTCACAAATTAGATAAACAAATGCAGGTTACCATAAAAGAAATGAAGGAAAATGCACAAGGAACCAATAGTGATAGGAAGGAAACTGGGACTCAAAACAATAGAGTGGACCAGAATGAAGAAAGAAATAACCAAACAGGAAAGAATGGAGAAATAAGAATTCAAAAAAATGAGGAGAAGCTTAGGAACCTCCAGGACATCTTTAAACATTCCAACATCCGAATTATAGGGATACCAGAAGGGAAAGAGGAAGAGCAACAGATTGAACACATATTTGAACAAATAATAAAGGAGAACTTCCCCATTCTGGCAAAGGAAATAGACTTCCAGGAAGTCCAGGAAGCTCAGAGAGTCCCAAAGAAGCTGGACCCAAGAAGAAACACACCAAGGCACATCATAATTACATTAGCCAAGGTAAAAATGAAGGAGAGAATCCTAGAAGCAGCAAGAGATAAGGGGACAGTGACCTACAAAGGAGTTCCTATCAGACTGTCAGCTGATTTCTCAAAAGAGACCTTCAGGCAAGAAGGGGCTGGAAAGAAGTATTCCAAGTCATGAAAGACAAGGACCTATATCCCAGATTACTCTATCCAGCAAAGCTTTCATTTAGAATGAAAGGGCAGATAAAGTGCTTCTCAGATAGGGTCAAGTTAAAGGAGTTCATCATCACTAAGCCCTTATTTTATGAAATGTTAAAGGGACTTATCTGAGAAAAGAAGATTAAAAAAAACATGTATAGTGAAAGGACAGCAAACTCACAATTATTAACAACCACACCTAAAACAAAAACCAAAAGAAACTAAGCAAACAACTAGAACAGGAACAGAACCACAGAAATGGAGATCACATGGAGAGTTAGCAACAGGGGAGTGAGGAGAGAGGGGGGGAAAGGTACAGAGAATAAGTAGCATAGATTGTAGGTTGAAAATAGATAGGGGGAGGGTAAGAATAGTATAAGAAATGTAGAAGCTAAAGAACTTATAAGTATGACACATGGACATGAATTAAAGGGGGGGATGTGGGTGGGAGAGGGTGTGCAGGGTGGAGGGGAGTGAAGGGGGGAATGGGACAACTGTAATCAATAAAATATATTAAAAAAAAAAGAAAAGATACACCAGTGAACAAGAAATTACATTACATAGCTAAGGTGAGAAGAACTTTCCCATCAATATTTGCAAGTACTTCAGTCAAAAACACAAGAAAGACATAAATGCACATGTGGATGTAAGTAGCAGCAAACAGTAATGCACACCCAAAGTGAAGAATTCTTAGACCAGCCAGAAATCTCTAGATGGAATTCGCTGCACCTTTTTACCTGGATTTCTTCTGTGGATCCACATTTTCAAAGGGCTTTTCCTCCATTTTCTTTGGAGAACTGTCACCTTCATCAAGGCCAGGAGAAGTTTCCTGCCAGGCATACCTGGGGCGTGTGTGACAAGCCTTCATTCGGAGATGGGCTCTCGCGTGTGAGTCTCTGTCAAGGTTCAGAAACAAAAACAAAGCAAAAGGACTCTGATTTTTGCTCACAGAGTTTTCTCTGAGGGACATCGGCAGGTCTGTGAATCAGATTTCCGTAATGACGCCTAACACTACAAATCCATATCCTGCTAATACATAATTTAGATCTTTTAATATAAAATCACAAGTAAAACCCCTCAATTACATAATAAACAGCATTCATCTTTGTTAGAATCACTCAGAAAAACAATGGGGCCGCATATTATATTTCCAAAATTATAAGATTAAGACTACTCAGTAGTTGAAGAAATTTGTAATGAACATGTAACAAGACTCCGTGTACCTATCCCACCAGCGCATCCTACTTCCATCTGGACCAGTGCAGCCTAGATTGCTGGGTTTCACAAAGTTTATTCACTAGACACTGGTAAAGGAATTTTAACTAACTTAACTTTTGCTCTCAATAGAGAAACCTAGGGAGACTCCAGTAACATTGGCATATAGGTGCTAGCTTTTGATAGAGAATAATGCACTCAAACACTTTGAGTAGATGGTCAGCATTTGAACAACTGCGCCAGCCTTCTGGCTTATTAAGACGAAAATGTGCAAGGGAGCATAGTTTCCACACAGATCTGTGTATGTGTATCAGGTTCCAGGCCACCATTTAGGGCACTTTTGCCTTCTGTGGGACCATGACATGATAGGACAACTACTCGGCTGAATGTGGGATAAATACACAGGCAAAGCAGCAGGCATATTTCAGCGCTCTAAAAGTGCATGTGTCTGAATCAAGTTCTCTGGGGGCGGCTGTGATGAGCGAGGGCTGGCGGTAACTTGAGGTAACTGTAAGCAATATCCAATCACCAAAATCTTCAGGGACGGTCCCAGTGTTAGCAGAGCACCACACACTTTTCCAGTGTAACAAAAGTATTACATGTGGATATGAAATTGGTGGGTAACCACGGCCTTATTCAGAACTTCAGCACAAGTGGCTTCTCAAATGGAAAATCTCAGTAACTGTTTAAAAAAACAACAGTGCCATCTTGTGTTGAAAATTAAACGACAAAAAAACAGCTTTTCCATGAAGTCCATTTCTTGGAGGAAAAGAGAAGGGGGAAAAAGTCATTTTTAGTTTTAACATAACGTAAACAATATTCTTGCTCCGAATCTAGATGTTTCATTTTCTAACTTGGAATTTATCCATGTGTTCTTGGGTTTCCAGACAAATGGAGTATAGTCGATTTTCAAGCAGCCATGTAAAAATCCATCTTGCTTGATTCATTCATTTGTTTATTCATGCATTCATAGAAGTTATTATTAATTAGCTAGTTATTCATTAATTTAACTAAAATTTATTGAACATCTACTACATGATAGATGCAGATTTCTAAGTGATAAACAACACAAATTAGCAGAGTTCACGGATTATAATAGAAAGAAGAGAGAGATTAAGTGAATAAATAAATAAGGTAAGTGCCATAAGTGGAATAAAACAGAATATTATGACACAAATTGGCTGGGGTGGGGTCTACTTTAGTAACGGAACCACAGTAGGCTCTTCGGAGAGATGATGTTGGAGTTGAGGCCTGGACAATAGGAAGGAGACAGCCATGTAAGGATCTGGAGGGAGAGCATTCCGGGCAGGGAGAAGTATGAATGGAAGGGCTCTGAAGTCAGAATATGATTGTCTCATTTGAGGAACAGAAACACTGGCATGACAGGTATGCATGTACTGAGTGAAGAAAAGTGAGGAAAGTGAGAAAGTGAAGAGAAGTGAGAAAGGCTGTAGGAGAAGAAGAAGCTTAAGGTGTGGCCAGGGCCTGCCTGTAATGCCGTGAGGAAAAGAGAAAGCTCCCCACCCCACCCAGAAGCGCCATGTTCTGAAAGCCTTGTCCTCCACAGGGCATCCAAGCAGAGGTTGGTGCTCCCAGAGTTTCTTTTGCATTGTGCTTCCTACCTTTTTTTATTTTACCAGAAATCCATACATACATACATAGAACACAGCTATCCAAAGGGTTCCTTCCAGATGTATGTTCTAGTCTCTTGCTTTACAGGTGTCCCTTCTGAAATCATCCTACTTCCCAAATACGTGAAAACTGCCCAACAAACATGTCTAGGAAAGTCCAGGGCAACTTTATAGTGACTTTCTAATGTAAGGTGATCTAGAATCAAGTCATCAGAAATGGTTCAAAGAACTAATTAATGAAAGTTGGTCTGGAAAAGAGACAACCCAGTGGGCTAATGATGGTGAGCTTGGAGTATTTTAAGGACTCCTAAGTAGAAGAGAAATAAAGCATAGCACAGAGATACAGATGAAACCATAGGACGGAGATGTTCTAAATAATCATTTCAACATTAACACGGACTGCCTCGTGACACGGTGATCTCCTGTTCCCAGGAGCAGTCAGGGGGAGACTACACCAACAGGGCCTGCCTGGGCCGTGTGGGAGGTTCCTGGATCATGTTTGGAGTGGACGCAATCGTTTGTACCTCAAGGACTCCGAGCCTTGAAGGAACCTATGAACCAGAACACTGTGAATCTTTGCTCTTCAAGAGGTTCCTTATTTTTTCTTAGTTTCCGTTTTGGAAAAAAGAACTCAGAGACTAGATGATACATTTTTTTTAGGAGAATGAAAGGGAGTGTTGGGAAAGTTTGTGGTCAATTTCCTAACCACTGAGAGAGATACCCTCTAGGTCAAATCATTCTCTCTGAAAAGGGCCTCTGTCAGTACCGGGACACAGGACCATGGGAGCACTCATCAAAATATGGGATTTCATCCCTAAAATAAAAGTTGATGTTCTTAAAGATAACTAAGAATAGAAAGAGCCTTTTAAACAGTTTATAACAATGATATATAAATTAATTTTTATTTTCACAGTTATTGTGATAGTAATTCATCAGCTATTTGGGGTTTTATAATTTGAAAACGTAATCATTTATTTATTCAGTGAATAATGGTTAAAGACAATTATGCTGCTCTTCTCAGAAGATGTGTGGCAGAGTTTGTGCCCTCAAGGAAGTCCCAGGTTGGCGGTTGTTTGCATAGCAAGGGGGTGGGGGCGGAACACTGCTACCCACAGTCTCTCTCATGATTGATTTCAACTGTGGGAAATCATTCCACGGATGAGGACGGGGCAAACGAAGGTACTCCAGGTGGAGAGAAAAGAGTACGTGGCTCCGAGGCCTGCAGTCGAACTTAAAGGGAGCGTGCCACATTCCGGGGACAGCTTGTAGCTGCTGAGGTGGTGGGTGGAGCTCAAGAGGCAGGAAAAAAAATGTAGACTGGAGACAGGCCCAAGGGGACAAATGAAGGTCAACTCCAGGCCTGGACCAGGGTCAGAAAGGCCTGGGGAATCCAGGCTAAATTTTTTTTGTCTGCATAGGTAGCCATTAAAGAACTGTACAGAAAGGACTGTGTTCTAGAAAGATCATTGTCCATAGACAGAACTTCAGGTGAGTTGGAAGAAGGAGATTATGGAGGTCAAGACCAATCCGGCAGCTGTTCCATAGATCCAGGATGATAGCTCCACATTACTATGTCCCCAACTTGAAACTACATGAGAGAAGAAGTGTTTCTCAAGTCCACATTTATGGAAGCAAAACATGACGGACTCTTCACGTTAATGTCCGCAATTCTAAGAGTGCGGTCTTCAAAAAATAGAAACATCATAACAAAGTCACTGAAAGTAGACCATTGTGATGGTTGAACCCTGAAGCTCCAGCTCTGTCCTTTTTCCAGGAAACTAATTAAATACCAGCCTTTCACCTGACACCAGTTTCACAGATTTGGCGTGGCTTCCCTGCATGGGCTCTGTGCTGTTAATCAAGCTAATGAGCTGAGTTTAAATACGAGGCAGGTAGCTTTTCTGGCCACGCTGATTACTTACAGAATTTCGCTGGAAGCACTTTCCACTGTGAAAGCATTTTTTTGCGTTTGCTCTTCCTCTGGTTCTATAATTTGCTTCTCTTCTTCAAAAGTTGCTACAGGTCTACACACAGCAAGCTTGGCTCCAGACACAATGTCACTTTGGACTTCTAAAACAAGAGCTGAGCGGAAATGCACAAATTGCAAGAGCAGCTTAGTTAGAATTGCAGAGAGCGAGCAATTTGAAAATGCATGCTAAAATAAAAATGCAGAACATTTCCAGCTATTCGGAATAAGAGCACAGCCTAAGAGTAACTGATAGTTGCTTTTAAAATGAATATGTTGGATTTCACTTAAGTTCGTAGATTCTTTCCTCTCGAGACATTTAGTCAAAAATACTAACACTAAGTTTTTCCAATAATAAGGAAGTAATTGTAAATTCTAACTATTTAAATGGGCTACATTATTTAGACATATGTCTCTAAATCATTCTCTAATGTGTCCTGAACTCCTCAGTGACAGTCCCCAGTGCTTTGAGAGACACATGCAAAGCTGTCCAGTGTCCAATCTATGTAACAGGGTAATGTTATGAACTGTATTAATAGTTTTCCCTTTTTTGCCATTCTATGTATAGAATCTTTGTCCTGGTGCCTGAAGCAACCTTACGGAAAAGGGGAAGACCATGAGGAGATGAGACCAGTTACAAAAGGAAAGCAAAGGTACAAAGATAGTTCCGACTTTCAAGCAGAGCACAAGATAATGGCTGTGCAAGTCAGGATGGAACCGGCATAATCTGGGATCTTTACAGATGCCTTCAGCTCCCATTTGGCAAATCAAAGGTTTAACCCATTCTTGGGGTTGACCTGGAGAAAACCCGTTATTTCTGGGTCTGAGCGGATTTGAGGCAGGAGACAGAGGAAGGCACTAATGCAGTAGTACAGGTACCATGATTCCGCCTCTGGGCTTCACTTTGGGTATCTTAGCTGCCCTGCCCAAAAGAAACACTGGGGACACTGCTGATTTTCAGGACACAGTCACAAGTCGCCTCTCAGTCAGTCTTCACCGTGCCACTAAAGTCTGAACCTGGAAGTGGTTTCTGGGAGGAGCGACCATGACCCAGGGTTTGCTCAGGGCCGTGCAGGGACGCTTCCCAGAACAGGTTGCCAAACAAAGGTCAAGGGGTCCTGTAGCAAACACTTACAGAGATGGCTACCCAGCAGCAACCAGGCTGCAGAGGGCCAGGGGGGTCAGAGGAGAGGTTGGGGCGGGCAGGGAGCAGCACCCACCCAAAGCGTTGTCGGAGCTGCAAGAATGGAACACATGGCCCAGCCACAGACTTCAGCAGCAGGGCCCAGAAGCAAGAGGGTCAGCACCCCAAGTGCCTTCCTTCTGTCCTAGAGAGGAACTGAAGTGGGACTGGAAAGTGGCAAGTCTGAGAGCCCTCACCACATTGCCCCCCCCAACAAGGGGGCTATTTAAATTAATCTATGGGACAAAATTTAAACCTAAGTGAACATTTGTGTTTCTTTGATGGGTGTGCATGGGCTGCACGAAGAAGAATCAATTTGTTAAAGGCAAAATAAATTATGTTTTAGCCCTGGCTGGCGTAGCTCAGTGGATTGAGCGCGGACTGGGAACCAAAGTGTCGCAGGTTCGATTCCCAGCCAGGGTACATGCCTGGGTTGCAGCCATGACCCCCAGCAACCGCACATTGATGTTTCTCTCTCTCTCTATCTCCCTCCCTTCCCTCTCTAAAAATAAATAAATAAAATCTTTAAAAAAATAAATTATGTTTTCTTTGCACAACCAAAAGGCAGTGTGAATTAAAATATGCAGCTCTGTTAAATTAAAAAAAAAACTAGTCTAAAGAGCTAAATAGCACGAGGCAGGAATGAAATATGACCTCTTTAAGCAAACAGGTTTTTTTTTTTTTAAAGTGGTATCATCAGGTGTTTTATTTTGGCCTTATATACTAAGGTAAATAATTACAGTGCTTACCCTCAATCTTACGTGTACTGCAGAAGGTTTGGATTTTAGAAATATCTGATGCTAAGTTCCTCAGGAAGATTTGCTTCTTTTGATGAGCAACAGACATGTCAGGGTTGATCCACGGCTCTCCGCGTGAAACATACACCTGTCAAAGCAATGAGCCTTTGACCCCATCTGCGATGGGTCACAGCAGCATCACTTGGAATAGCCAAGGCTGAAAACAGTCAAAACTTCCTACAGCAGGTGAACCATTAAACTGTGGCACCATGGATTAATACTGGATTAATGCATGGATTTAAAAGACAGAAACTATTGATAAATGCAACAAATTTCATGGATCTCAAGAGTTTTGTGTGAAAAAAGCACTTCTCCATACTATCTTTGCAATCTTTTGTAAATCTACAATTATTTTGAAATATAAAGTATTTTAAAATAATTTTAAAGGAAGGAGGAAAAGAAGGAAAGGAGGAAGGAAGGAAGGAGGGAGGGATAAGGGGAGGGAAGAGTAGAAGGGTAGGTAGGTGTAAAACAGGGATTTGCAAAACTAGGACTGAACAGAAACCAAGCTGCCACCATATTGTCAGAACTCAGTTCAGGCTCTGACTGTGAAGACCCCGTGAGGGTCTCGGACAGAACTAGCAATGACCGGTATCGGAGGCAGCGTAACACAGCAGAGTCTATGGTGCTTGGAGACTGGCAGATCTTCTTTGGAATTCTAATGCCATGTCTATAATTTGATGCAGTGCTCATCACCTGTGTTAGTTCAGAAAGAATTTAAAGTAGATCCATTTAAAGACAAGTGGATGAAGCCACCGGAGCAAAGAAGCATGAGTGTAGGAGGATCAGAGGGAGCCAGGAGTGACTTATAAGATCCTGTATTTTTGCTAGACATGAACCTGTCACTGCTTTGAACAGCCCACCTGAAGTTAAAAACATGAACAGTTAGGTGATTGTGTCCAGAAGAGAAAAAAGGAATCTGTTGTTCAAAAAGGAAATTTGGGGAAAGTTTTTCCTGAGTCCTCATGCAAAGCATGTGTGTGATGACCAGCGAGAGGCCTCACAAAAGGCAGCACTGAGTTCCTTTTTTCTCTTACTGACTCTTTCTTCCTTTAAAGAATAATGTATTTATTTAAGGACATTTATGAAATACATATAAGCAAAAAGAACAGAAAGTATTACCCATAACTTCGGTATCTAGAAATATCCACATTAACATTTTGGTGCATGCGCTATAAATTCATTTATACCACTGGCTGTCAAACTTTTGCTATAAAAGTTCAGATAGTTTGTATTTGCAGACCATATGGTGTCTACTGAATCTCTGCCGTTGTAGAGCAAATGCAGTCACAGACAGCATGTAAATGAATGGGCATAACTGTGTTCCAATAAAACTTTATTTAAAAACAGGCAGCAGGCCAGATTTGGGTCGCAAAGAATTTCAGGCATCAGTCAGGGCAGGTTTTCTTTTCAAATATACACCTGCAATTTCATAAATGGGGGAAAAGGCTGGGCTGCTAATGTCCTTCTCAGCCTTCTCCAGCTACCCAAATAGGGTGTGTGAGAATCTAGATATAATTTTTTTGTCTGAAAAGGTGCGTTATCATTAAGTAGTAGGTCATTAAACTACTACATTTTTGAAGGCCCTGAAAAGAAAAGAGCATCTACTGCTTTCAAAGTGGGACAGAAATCACAAGTGGTTAACAATTTGGTCTTCTCCGGCTTTCTCCTTCATTTACAGAATGACAGCCTCCATTGCATAGGGCTGTGATGAGCATTAAATGGGCTGATTCATACGTGGCTCTGAAAGTCACACCTGACACAGTGAGCTCTCAACAGTTAGCTACTAGTATCACTCTCTGACAGTGGCTGAGTTAGGATAATTCTGAGAGAAAAAATAAGAGGAAAAAGGGTAAATGTTTGAAGCCTTATATTTTAAAACATTTTAAATGTTATTCATATATTAATGTTTCCAGTTTCTCATTCATGTCTTTACCAGTTCATCTCTTTGAAGGTCTTTTAGGGTAAAGATTTCCTTCCCCTTTTCACTGAACAGTCTCCGAGCTGCAGAAGGTAAATTTAAAACCTCAGTGCACCTGTAACAGAAGACACAGGAATTGACCTTGCGTACAGACAGCTTCCGGCAGAGAAGGGAGAATAAAAGAAATCAGGGGCCTGAATCGCTACCAACAACTCCTTCGCAGGGCCCTGTGTGTCAAGGGCAGGGCTCTGGAGCCCGTCAGACACCTTTTGAGTCTTCTCCCCCCTTTCCAAGCTGTGGGATGTGGGTGTCACTTAAACTGTCTGGGCCAAAATTACTTACTTTCCAGGGTTGTTGTGAGGACAGCTAGCTAATTTTTAAAAAGTGCTTAGTATAGTGCTAGACATGGTCATTAAACAGGTGGACCTGTCACTTCTGACTTCTTAGGTCTCAATATGCCCACACTTTCCCTTTTCTTGTTTCCCGTTTACCTAAAACAGCCTCCTTAGAAGTTCTACCCTTTCTCCAAAGCCTCAAAAATCACACTCATCGCCAACCAGTTCCTCATCTCCCTTCTCCGGAAGTGATTTGTATAGCCTTTTAACATCCTCTGAAATAAGGATTTTTTGCTTGGTTAAACATTTAACAGAGATTTTTCTCCCCCAGACAAGCACTGGGCCGGCCCTGTGGATATCAAGATGAATGATCGGTTCCCCTGTTTCCTGAGGAGACCCCTCCCTAGTCACGGGGAGAGGCAGGTCAGCAACTGAAGTATAACATGGAGTAGTGGGCGCTGTTATGGGCACCTGGCCAGGATCCTGTGAGAAGACAGAGGAAAAATGATGAATTCCTCCAGGGGAGCCTTGTCTACAGAAGTAGCATTTGGACTGGGCTTTGACGAATGAATAGGCATTCATCAAGAAGGGTTAGGACCTAGAGAAGTTTTTTATGGCTGGAGCTGAGCGTATGGACCGGAAGAGGAGCCAGATGAAGTTGGAAAAGAAAACAGGAACTGATGGAAAGCAGTTAGGTAGCCAAATGAATGACCTTGGCCTCTATCCCATAAGCAGCAGGAAGTCGTTGAAGGTATCAGAGCAGAGTGTGGTGTTAACAGATCTGCTTTTTAGAAAGTCACCTGTCACAAAGGTGAAAGATGGACGGCAGGTGGCAGAGGCTGGAATCTATATGGCCAGCTTAGGCTAGAGGAAAAGAGGTGGAACGCTGGGGGAGAGGAGGTAGAGCTGAAGGAGACTGATGAGGCTTTTCTAAAGAATGCTGTCGCGATGACCCTGCCATTGGAAGAAGGAAGTGAAAGGCTCTTGCTAAATATATTTTATATTAGAATGTACTGCCTGTAGCAAATGAATTAGAAGGGATGTTAGGCTCATCAGGAAGACTTGGCTGTACAAAGAATACTTCTCAATTTTATTTCCTTAGGCGGGAAAAGGCAATTGGGCAGATAATTAGGCCTCCGTTTCTGTGAGAGGTCTTAGAAGGAAATAAGCCAGTGGGAACTAACTTTCTGCTTCTCATGTCACAAGTCTGGAAGCTGGTGAACCGAGGAGGACTGGGCTGAGTTTCACACCTGCAGGGGTTGGCGGGATGGGAGTAGGAAGGTCTGTAAGACGATGGAGCCCCAGTCACAAGATTGGCCTGATTCTCTTGAGCATCAACCAAAGACCCAACTTCATTCCTTCTGCTTTCCCCAAATCAGTATCTTTCAGGTCCAAGCAGTTCCAGCCCGACCTAAGAAGAGTGGCATCATCAGCTCTGCTCCCCCTCAAATTTTCCCAGAAGAATGTTTGGACTATGCGTGCATCCTGTTTTGGGACACTAGAAAGTGGTCGACGAATCTTTTTTCCTTCCTATTCTCAAACCCTAGTTTTAATAGTGCTGGATTTGATTCCCAAACTCTTCAACCCACCTCAGGTAGGTGGGTTGAAGAGTTTGGGAATAAGCTGTTTCTCTCTATTTCTCTAACTAGTTCACATGTCAGCCAATATAAATGGGAGGAGGTGAGGGAAAAAATGGCTCTTGATTGCTTGATAAGGAACATGGACTCTGAAGTCAGATCGTCTGGGTTCAAATCCTAGCCCTGTCACGCACTGGCTGCATGACCTTGGAGAAGTCACTAACATCTCTGAGCCTCATTTTCCCCTTTAGTAAAAGACAGATATAGTAGTACTGAACTAATAGGGATATTTTACAGATTAAATGCGTGATGCCTCTAAAGCACCCTCACGTAAAAATCAGCAACAGTGTAAAATGGACCAAGCACTGCAAGCATTTCATGTCTACTCTCTCAGTGAATCCTCATTTCTGTGAGGCCCATTTTACTGATGAGGAAACTGAGCCTGGAGATAAAGTTCTTTGCCCAAGGTCATATAACTAGTAAGACAGCTAAAACTGAAACCTAAATCTCTTTGCATCTTTCACCACCTCATATGACCATCTGAGTGGCCATCATGAGAGAATAAGAAGATATTCGATCTACAATGTGAGCAGACAGGCTGGGACGCTGAGCAAGCAGTCTTGGACTTCTCTGTTCCGGGCAGGCAAAGGCCGGAGGAGTCGAGTCCTCTGCATCTCACACCAGGAGCTAGGATGGGCCATCACATGGCCTGCTCAGATTTACAGAATCCAGAAAAGTAGAGTCTTCTCTCTCTTTGCTTTCTCAGACTGGGGTGGAGGAGGAGCATCAGATGGTATCAGCTCCCGAGACTGTATTTCTATACCACCCAGGATGCCCTGAGAGCAAAGGGCAGGAGAGAAGGTCGGAGGTGTATTTCCGGTTCTGTGGATACCCTGCCTTCTGCCAATCACCTGTGAGGACTCCCTCTCCCCAGGAGTCCCACCCCATTGTCCTGGTTACTTAAAGCAGTAACAAAATGTACAAAAAGCTGTGGGAATGTGCTTCCTTCTTTATCTTCCTGCTTTCTATCTATTTTTTTTATCTCTTATTTTCTCTCCTCTCCATGCCGTCTTTCCTGACAGCTACCCTTCATGAGGTTGTCTCTCTTTCCTGGTTATAGATCAAGTGATCCTTCGATCATTTCCACGTCTGTACAATTAAAGCTGCCCTTTCTGACTGTTTCAGTAAGCAAACTCTCTTCCCAACAAATCAGGAGTCTCCTGAGAGCAAGGTACATCTTGCCCTTAAAAATATATATATATTCTGTAGAATATCTAAGACTGGTTGGTACACATGATATGAACTCAACAGATACTGACAAGAATAAAATTCTTTCTCACCTTCCTTTTAGTTTTTCATTCAACGATCCTGTTTAACAGAGAGGGAAAGAACCTGAGAAAGGCAGTGCTTTGCTGAAGTTTTCCAGCTAGCTAATGGCAAGGCTGAGATAAAAATCAATTCCCCTTACTCTTAACCCAATAGTTTTTCAAATACCCCATGTTTCCTGCAACACTAGGTATCAACAAAAACATTCTATATTACTATTTTTAAAGGGGCTGTTATGCTATTAGATCTTTCTTAGGCTTTTTAAATGGAAGAACCAACAACAATAAAAAAAGACCCTCAAAATTGTTTTGTGGGAATTATTGAATAATTAAAGGGTAGCATAATTTCTTTTAAATTCTGTAAGACTGCCTCCTCATATTCCACAAGATACATGCTGCAAAAAAGTCTATACTAGGTGCTCTACCTTGAACAGTTATCAAATTCTATGGGAATAATTTTTGTTTTGGTAGAAATATATTGATCAAAATAAAAATTACAACATTTCACAAATGAGATATATGTTACTGACATAGAAAATTTGATTTAAAGTAAGTTAACTAGGTTGCCCTCAATTTGGTAAATATAAACCAAAGAAAAGTGCTATAAATTTATAAAATATATTTTAAAAAATGGGAATAATTTATATTTACGAAGTTGGTAGTTCAGAAGCTTGGGGAAATTGCCTTGGAATTTTGGGGATATTGCATTAATTGCCATTGGGTATCATGAACTCACATAGTTGATGTATTTCACAGATTAAAGACTTTAGAATTATTATATGAACAATGATTTTCTTATGTGGGTACATATGTATTTTGTGTTCTGCATTACACATAATCAATCATTCAGGCATTTGAATGGAAAATATCTTGGCATTTGGGATACTACGTATTTACCTCTCCAGAAGTTGATGAAATTCAGTCTGGTTTGTTTCTGTTTCAGAATGTTTAGTGACATCGTTTTTCACATTCTCTTTCATTTCTGTGTCAACAGTTCTGAAACAAATGATTTAAGACTTGATTAATATGTCAGTATGTATTGCCAATGATCTTTCAACGTGTTTAAATATGTAAAAATATCGTGGTTTTAATTTATCATAATTTTCCCTAAGATAATCTATCTTTCTTTGAAAAATAGGGTTTCAAAACTATCACAATGAAATATTAAGCTTCAATAATATTTATACTATGAGCAATTTATACAAGAAAATAAATTTTTAAAATTATAACTCTCTTTTATTAATGCTGAGCACTCCAAGATATGAATTTATCAAGTATAAAGAAAATGTGGAGATGTAATTTATTTTTTTCTGGGATGCTTTATTCATATATTATTCACATGTATATGTTTACTCATATAAGCCATATATTATAGGCAATCAGTCCAAACCTAAAAATTATTAAACTGAAAAATACATAATAATCATCATAGAAAAAAGACACTTGCTTAGACTATATATCTCTTCAAACTTTCAAGTTAGGAAGCTATTATGTATATTTTTAAAATCTCTACATTTTATTAAATGAAAGACATAGTGGTCAAATACAATTATTATCTCGTTAATTTATTAAAATTGTAATCAAATAAAGTTAACCATTAATTAATTTATTCACTTCATAAGCACAGATCTAGGGCTATCGTATTCCCCAAATCATGTGGTGAATAAAGTGACTGAACACTTGGTCGACCAGGACACACTGTCCGTGGTCACCCCATAGCAGACAGCACCTATATGGTGAAGAGCACATCTGGTCCTCTGTCTCTGGGATGGAGACATAAGCAGATAATCACAAAGAGTGGCAGGAGCTCTGGTGCTGGAAAGCAAAGAGGTTCACAGAAGAGGCAGCCAAGTCAGGGATGGTGAGGAAAGTGTCAAGTTCAGAGTCAACATCCAGTGATGACGTCCAAACTTATTCTCAGAAGATCTTTATTATTGAGGCAGCTGGGAAGTGTGGGTAAGTGGAGGGCACTTAAAAGCAAAAATTGGGGGGAGGTGTTGATAAGAGATGCAGCTAGAGAAATCAGCAGGGACTGGTCAGAAGAGGCCATAAAAGGAGCTTGAGTGAATGCAGGGATTATAACTTACTAGTACCTTTCTCATTAAAACTATGTGAAATACAGCTTTAAATTAAATCTTTCCTCTTATAATTCCTTAACATATCACTTGCAAAATTTTCTTTGTTCAACTTTGTTTACAGTTCTGAGAGATAAAATTTACCTGTGACACAGAAATCATGATTGTCTCGATTTACATAAATTTGACAACCATTATCAAGACTATCTGACAAGATTTTCTCACTCACTAAGATAACCATCCACTAAGCAACCAAGAAATGCCATTTGATTTCCGTTTGGCTTTGTGGATGGAGGAATCAATGACGACGACCAAACCTCATCAAAGTGTCAAGAATGCATGGGGGGAGGGGAGGGAATTTCAGGGGAAAATAGTAAGGGTTTGCAGGAATGAGTATAAAGGACACATGGACAATAAAAACGGGGGGGTGGAAATGGGAGGGAGGTGGGGGGGCTGGTGGGGTGGGCTGGGATGGAAGTAAAAGGCAGGAAACTGTACTTGAACAATAATTAAAATAAAAAATATGCAGTGGATTATGCTAAAAAAATGCATGATTAAATAACTAAAGGGTGGTATGCTACCAGAGCAGGATTTGCTTAAAGTGGACCCATACTTCATCACTCTGGGCTGATTTTGCTTATAAAGACACCAAAGAGCCCACCCCTCTTTCTTCTTTTAAATAAGTTTCAGGTTAATACAAGCAATTTTCCCCTACATATCATTTGCCTTTATTTATTCTGGAAGAGGAGATATCCGACCTGGATATGTTAAAAGCAGCACAGCAAGGTTTCCACTGTGCATGGCTCTGGGTGCCCTTGGTATAGCACACAGTGTGAACACAGCCTCCCTGCAATGTCAGCGAGTCTCTCTCCATTTACACTCTCTGTTGCCAGGACTTACACCCACCTCGGGGGGAAATGCTATAGTGATGGTCCTGCAGAAAACTTTCTGAATCAGCCAAGAAAAATGAAAACACATTCAGCAGAGTTTTAGAGGCAAGTGTACGCCAGTGTAATTTAATTATCTGGGAATAGTTAATTCATGTAGTGAACAAAGCGAATATTTGATTAGCCAGGACACACTGTTCCATGAGCATGGACAGCAGAGGCTTTTGCGTACTCTCTGCTAGAGCAGCTGTCCAAATGAACGAATCCCTCAGAGTATGCTGGGACTACCTTATTGAACCCTGCATTTCAAAACCGTTAATGAGAAAAGACAAAATCCGTATGTAATTTTGAACCACAAAGATACAGAATAAGAAAAAATAAATGTAGGAGGGGACTGAAATTATTTGTTAAGTTGGCATGCTAAGAAAAGTCACATAGAACTTTAAGGGCTTTACCCTCACATTTTACATCTAGCAGAATGAGCTAATTATGAACTGTATGCGTCAAAGATTTCAATTTCAGGCTTGACTTTACTTTGGAGATTAATTTTTTACTTTATCATCTTTACAAGGCAGTTCAGTGGACAGCCGATCCGAATGTTACTCATTGTTCAGCGATGTATGAAGTGTATTTAATCAATTTGAAGAAAGTTATATTAAACTATTATCAGCAGCCTCAAATATTCTAAACATCTCAAAGGAAAGGTCAAGAGGTAATATCACTGCTAATCATATGAGAAACAATGTGTTTAACTCATTCTTTAGATCAGAGCTTTGCACTGATCTCTGATTCCTTTTGTCATAAAATGAAAATACAGCAGGTGATTTTTCTCCAGTGCTGGAGAAAGCTTGGTTATTTGGGAATATTTTATTCAAATCTCATAATGTAAGCAAAAGTACAGATCAATACCTTTCTACAATGATAAAGTCAAGGATATAAAATTATATAAAGTTATATTTTGAGAACTATATTTATTTGTGAAATATGCCAAAGATATAGACATAAATAATTCTGTATAATAATGACTTTAATAAGGAATTGTGAAACTATATTTAAGAGGCAATTTATGAGCTCAGTAATTTCAAAATACATTAAAAATCAAAATCATTAATTCAAAATAGACATTGATAGAAAACCTTTTCAGAACTACTCATTTCTAACTCATTATTCTATCCCATGCCTAGCCTAAGTCAAGAGTTTGAATATTTCCTGACATAGAAACTAAATGAATCTTAGGATCTATTTTTATCTCCAAATATCAACATGGGAGCCCTTTAAAAAAATAAACACAGAATTCTCTCAGGAAAACATCTGTAATGTAGAAGACAAAAATCTGTAGAACTTAGAAAATGTATTTAATGGGAAAAATGAGCATGCTGTTCTTACTGCAGTTTTCGCCCAGGTGAGGCGTCTGGACTGATTATAGCAAGGGCTCTGCTTTTATTCTTGTCTCCATTCCTCAGAACCCTGAGTCTCACAGGCCCACACTGCTGCGGTGACTTGCAGACGGGTTTCTTCATGGGAGGACTGTTCGGAACAAGCATTCCTTCTATTGGCCAATCAAACTCCTTCAGAAAGAAATGCCAAAAAACAATTGGCAATAAATAAGAAGAGTTACTTCTCGATATAATAAAATGTAACATGCTGCTTATACTTTTAGTCTTTCCTTCATCCATCAAACGTGTGTTGGCAACCTAAGATATTCCAGACAAGTCTAGTTAATGTTTTATTTGAATATAGAGGAAGGATAATAATTTTTTAAGTGTAGGTAAAACCTGTATTGTGTTACAACATGGAACATTTATTCCCCTTCAGAGAAGCATCATTCTAGGAAAATAGAAGTGAATTAACTTTGTTCATGTGTGAAATATCTTTAATATGAGGAAATTAAGAAGGTAGGAAAAGTGGCTTTACAACCTGAAATAATATGATCTTAAACTAAATCTACTTAGCAAAGAAGAATATATTTGGGGAACACTCAAAAAAACATAGTGAGATAATAAAACACATTTCAGATGCTTTAGTACCAGGATTCAGTTAATTTGTATTCATTTATTTATTAATTCATACATTATCCAAATGTCGTTTACTGTGTTCCAGGAACAGTGCCAGACACTGGAAATAAAACTATGAACAAGATAAGATACTCCTCGACGAAGAATTTCTAGTGGTGCTCAGAAAGTTAACCTAGAAATAAACTGGCAATTACATAGTGTAAGTACAATAGCAACAGGGTATATGCATGAGGTGTGATGGGCCCACATACGAGAACCTAACTCAGAAATGCCGCATACTCGATCTGAAGCCTTAGAAGGAGTTAGCGCAGTAAAGGGGGTAAAATGATGGGGCAGTGTTTGTATCAGATGTGAGGATTAACAGAACAGGATGTTTGGAAGAATAAAAGAAAGTAAGGGTGGCTCCCAGGTGTGTAGCTTGTGTGACTGGTATTGCCACTCTCAAAAACAGATGTTTGTGGAAGAAGAGTAAATGAGGAAAGGCATGATCAGAGGTGATATTAGGCAAGGTCCAAGTTCTTTCTTTCTCTCTTTTTCTGTCTGTATAAACAATTGTCCTGACAGCAATTAATTCTCCATTAATCTGCAGTAACCACCCGGTAAAATATCACAATTCCATGTAAGTGTGGGTCTGTTTTGTGTGTTTTATTTTCTTCAATTTGTCAGTTTCTCCATCCCAGTCGAGTACCATGCTGCCTTTGGAAACTGGCTGTCTTCCCTGCATTTATTGAAATGTGCTGATATGATTATCTATCTTGTCATTGGCTATGTGTTAATCACAGTAATTGATTTTTAAAATTTTAAACTAATCTTGCATTTCTAAATCAATCAAAATTAGTCACAGTGCATTATCTTTTTAAGAGATTGCTGAATTCAATTTGCTGATATTTTCCTTAGGATTTTTGCATGTAGGTTCATAAATAAAATAATGTAATTTTCTTGTACTATCTTCATCAAGGTTTAGTATCAAATTTATCTTAGTCTCATAAAGTAAATTGGGAAGTGTTGCTTCTTTTATAATATTTCTGAATATTTGTTTCTTACATGTTTAGAATTTGCCAATAAAACTATTTGGATATGGTGTTCTCCTTGTGAGAATATTTTAACTACTGACTCTCTTTCTTCTGTGATTACTTGGCTACTCAGGCTTTCAATTCCTTCTTGATTCCATTTTGTTAAATTACTTTTACCTAGAAAAGTGGTTATTTTATTTATGTATATTATTTATCATGAGGCTACTTAAACCATATTTGTATTATCTTTTAAATCTCTCAGCATCTATATTTATATCTTTAATTCCTAATATTACCTTTACTCTTTTTTTGTTAACCAGTTCAGCAAGGTATATCCATTTTATTAATATTATTAAGAAAGAATTTTTGACTTTGTTGATTCTGTTTCATGTGTATCATATATTGATTTCTTCCCTAACTTATTATTTCCTTTCTTCTAATTCTTTGAGCTCATCCCACTATTATTTTCCTTACTTCTCAAGTTGAATGCAATCTCATTGATTTTTAACCTCTGTTTTTCAATGTAAATATTTAAGGTTATAAATTTCCTTCAAATACGCTTTAGGCACATTTTCTTTGGTTCTAAATATTTGCCTTTTAAATTTTCATTATGATTTCTTAATTATCTTATTAGTTAAAATATCTTTTTAAATTTACCAATATAAGACCTTTTCTAATTATTTTAATTATTTATTTCTAAATTAATAAGAGGCAAAACTTGCTTTCACTTTCAAAACCTACCAAGGACCCAGCTACATTTTATCACCTCCAGTCCCATCACCTTGGTCCAAGACATTACTTCCCCTCACCTAGGGTTTGCAAAAGCCTTCTAACTGCTTATCCCTGCTTCTACCTTAGCCCCTTTCCGCCCTGTTATTCTAGTGATCAGATCACTATTTTGATCCAAGCCCTCCGGTAGCTTCCCATCTGAGAGTAAGAGCCAAAGGTCTTACAATGGCCTGAGGCTCTGTGTGACCTGCACCCACCCATCTTCTTTGTGTGGCCTCATTTCCTGCTGCTCTCCCCCTACTCACCCCATTGTTCCTCAAAAACACCATCTCAGGATCTCTGTGTTTCCTGGCATGCATGTGCCCTGGATTTGCTTG
The DNA here is from genome assembly GCF_004126475.2 of Phyllostomus discolor. Classification (NCBI taxonomy): domain Eukaryota; kingdom Metazoa; phylum Chordata; class Mammalia; order Chiroptera; family Phyllostomidae; genus Phyllostomus; species Phyllostomus discolor. Next base: position 144,413,576 of record NC_040908.2, read on the forward strand.
TTCAACACTTTACTCAAATATTACCTCAAAAAAGCCTTCCCAGACTAAATCAAAATTTCCAAACCCTGCCCTGCCCTACCCCATTCCCCAACACTCCCCATCCCCTATGTTTGCTTCTATTTTCTCCTTATCACTGACCAACATCCATGAGAACATCTTGTGAATGGTTACAAGCTTGGACTCTGAGACCCAGAATTCCTGTATTTGAATCTCTGACCCATCCCTGGGTGTGTGCCCTTGGGCAAACCTTTGACCAAAGAGGGATAGAAGCTGATGGATAAATTCTTCCTTCTTTCTCCTATAGGAGAGACTCTCCTAAGAACACTGTTTAAATGGCTCCCTGGGGGACAGTTTGATGACACATTCTCACTTTGGCTTTCCTTCCTTCCCTGTGTGTCCCTTACTGTTGCTCCCGGGACTGCGTTTCCTAAGAAAGTAGTAGCACATGAGCCTTTTGCTGCAGGCTCTGCTTTCTGAGAAGCCCAAGCAAAAGCACCATACTCTCATGAACTTAAAAGTGGAAGAAGTTTCCTAAAGGGGATATGGGTACAAATACCCAAAGAAGGGTGATTCGTGTTGAGGAGGCAAAAAGCTCCATCACTACAGAGCTGGTCCTAGTGCCTGGGCACTGTCCAGTGAACATGACAAAGATAAAGGTGCATGTGGGTTGGAGAGATGTGCTGGCATGTTAGACCAATACAGACCAAGGCACGTGGTCTTTTGTTTATGGAAGGTTCTTCATAGACATAGAGCAATAGGTATCAGGAAAATGAAGGACAACAAAAAATCATGGATTAAGCCTACTGGAGTGTTATTTCCTGCCCCTCTGTTTTCTCCGTTGGAATTCTTATGTTCCCATTCATTTTTTTTTAGTCCTTTTCTCTGTGTTCACACCACTCCATGGCACAGCTGCATTGTCAGGAGACCTTGCTGCACCACGGTGCTTGCTTCCATGGATAATTCTGTTTTATCTTTCTCATCCCTCTCTTATAACCAGAGCCCCCTGTGCTTCTTTGGGAGTCCAGCTCTTAACCAATGACCTAAATTCTTAATCAAATTGGCCTTCCTTCATCTATTTATTATTAATAAGCTACTGATTCTTTAATTTTCTCTCTTGGGCCTTCCTACATATCCATCATTCCCCTTTATAGTTATAGTTAATTATCATCATATCTTAACAGATTAATAAAATGCACACTTTTAACTTTTTTTGTTTAACATGTACCCCTCCAGATGGATATATTTTAATTCAGTAATTTAGAAATTTTAAAATCACTATTCAGTTGCTCATTCCAAAATTTTAAGCTTCTTTGGGCTCACTTTCTGTAATGATTTCATTTTGGAATCCGAAAATCCTTTGCTTCTTACCTTTTACATGGTTAGAAATACAACTTCTCAATTTACAACATTTCTCCAAGAGTTGAGAAAATAATTTGAGTTCCTGGAAACTGTTCCAGTGAACATCACAGAAAAAACAAAATAATTCATTGATCTTGTTTTTAGTAGGTCTTGCTGTATTTTTAAAATATAGACATCCTAAGACATAAAATGTTCCTTGCTTACAAAACATGGTATTGATTGCCCTTCAGGCTGAATAATACGTAGCAGCAAGAACAGCATGGAGTCAGTTCTCAGACCCACTGCCACCACTGAGAGGCAACTATTTTGGTATTAATGTCATCTCAGTCACCACAAAAGAACTCCTGTTGTCCCTATTTCCCCATCTCTTCCCTTGGTTTTCAGTCTGCTCTGAAAAGCTCTTATCAAGGAGTTAACAGAAGAATGTGAGCCTCACACAGGATAGTGTTTCTTAGGTGGTTTTCTTAGATTCAATATTTTGACTTAATTTTCAGGCTCATCAATCAGCCTGTCTACCTTCCCTCTCATACTGACCTTATAGTGAGTGGACTGGCTCAACAAACAGCCTTGATTTCAGAGGCACCAAACTTTTCATGTGAGTTTCTTCTTTCTCCCTTCTCTGTCCTCTATTCACCAAGTCTGCCTTCTTCCTTTTCCAGTCCCTTCCTTTCGACTCACAGCCTATATTTCTTAAACTGTAAACTCCATGAAGGTAGAGACCATGTCTCTCTCCTTCCTTGCTCTATCTGCATTGCATAAATATATAATGATTAATGATTAGATAAGTATTATAGTAAATTGGAAGATTAAAGCTAGAATAAAGTTAATACATATGCTTACAGTGACCACAGTGTTCTGAATCCTACAATATATCACATTTTTCATTGCAATTTATCTAAATGGGAAGTCTTCTTAAGAAAAAGTAATTGCATTTAATTATACACACATAAAATTGTATCTTTACTTAAGAAATAAATTATATGGAAATAGAATCGCAAGAAAATATGGTTCCTTCATATAAGATAAATCCAGATTTTAAATGAAATAGATCACATTTAATTTGAATGAGAACTGAGTTCCCTGGTTGGTAAGCATTTCCTTCTCTTCCTCAAATATTTCAAGAAATAACAGAACTCTTAGGCTGAGCATTCTTGCCACATATGATCTATTTGTCAAACCTCAGCTAATTTAATGCCTTCATCCTTTCCCTTTGGCTTACACATGAGGGCCTGCCTGCTTCTTATTTGCTCCACTCAAACACTGCTGCTCTATTTGAATGGCTAGAGAACTTTGGAATAATCTATTTTCATCTCTAAGAATACTTAGTTGTCAAATCCCAGACTACTGGCAAAATTTTAATTTTTTTAAAATTTTTATTATTTATTTTTTTAGAGAGGGAAGGGAAGGAGAAAGAGAGAGAAAAACATCAATGTGTGGTTGCTGGGGGTCATGGCCTGCAACCCAGGCATGTACCCTGACTGAGAATTGAACCTGCAAAATTTTAACTTTTTAAAGGTTAAAAGGACCTGGTTAACTTAAGTTTCCTAATATAATTACCATTCATTATTTAAATTAATGAATTAACTGAATTACTTTACTTGTATACCAAGGTTAAAAAATGTAAGCATGATATCTGTTAAATTTGCAGTCGTTATAATTTCCTGTCCTTCCCTGTATAAGAAAGCACACTACGTCTGAGGAAGCCCTGTCTTCCCCCATCCTGTTACATGGGTCGGAAACTTGATAGTTTAATGACAGGTGCCCAAGTTTCTGCAAATTTTGAAAAGTCTTTTTCGTTTTAGCTCTGTATTTTGTATACATATTCAATCAAATTGAAGTTTCGAACTTCAGACCGGAACTGTTGTTTGCCCTCAACAATACACCTTTCCTTTCCCCTTTCTCACTGTAGTTTCTGGGTAGAGATGAAAGTTCAATACCATTGGGAAAAGTGGACCATGGCCTCTATGTGGCTACTTGTTTTTCACCTTTATAGGTCTCTGAGGATGTGCCTCTTGACCTCTTTGGCCACTGGACAACCTGCTGGCACCTGCTCATCACCAGTTGAGGAGATAAGTTATTCTCCCTACACCCTGGGTTTTGGCCTCTGCCCTTCCTGAATCTCTGAAGTAAATCTTATAATTAGAGCAATTCTTGTTTTTTTTTCTTGGTCTAATGCTGGGTCTATTGGTCTTCCTGTGCCCTCCTCCACCCTGGCCTCCACGTTGGCTCTCATATTGCTACAAACCCTGAATCTTAGACACATAATTCGCCTAGCCACTGGCTCAGGTTACCCAATACACAGGCTCTGGTATTTTAAAGAGCTCCTTTCTCTTTCAACAAAACTCAGTGTTCTGGACTGTTGCTTCACTGCAGTCTACATAGATGGGCGTTTGGGGCCCTACACAATGACTTCCTGGTTTCAGACCCCAGCAGCCCTTCCCCCTAAAGGCCGAGACTCTGATTCCATCAGTGGAGAGGCACAGGGAATTGTAATTCCAGGGTAAAGGAAAAAAACCTTGATTGAAGCCATAAAATATAACAAAACAACTAAAAAATAAGGATAAAATATTTTTTCAAATCTTTTAGAATGTATCATTGACCTAACAATAAAGCAAGACATACTAGAGGCCCAGAGAAGTAAACAGAGTGCTGAAACTGGACAGTATCTTACGGGAATTTTCCAAACTCCATTGAATCTCTGCTTCCATGGTCTTGCAGGGGAAGGGCACAGGAGAGAATTTTCAGGACCCAGCAAAGTTGGGAAGCCTAACAGGAGAATCTCTTTGCTCATAAAACAAAATCACAATAGGATAAATATCATTGAAAAGGCAAACAAAAGTCACTATCTCTGTAGGTGGTCTAAGTAAAATAGACCACCTCAAGCACTCTCTCTGTGTAAAAGAGAAAAATAATCTTCACACTACAGGATTACCCTCACTTGGAATATAAAACACATGAGATAGAAATAAATAGAAAATTAATAACATGAACAAAAGATGTTTGAAAATATCATGTAAAAATGCATTGGAAAGAAGAAAAGAAGAGGAAAGCATGAAAGAGAGGATAAGAGACATGGAGGTCAAAATGAGGTCTTAGCATGCAGTTAATCAGAGCTCTCAATTAGAAAAATGGAGTGAGGGGAAATAGGAGAAAAGTATTTGAAGAGATAATGAGTGATAATTTTCAGAAAAGATGCAAGATACCAATTCATAAATTCAAGAACTGCAAGCAGGAGAAATAAAAAGAAATCCTCTTTCAGACATATTAAGGTGAAACTTAAGAATACCAAAGAAAAGGGAGGATTTTAAAAGCTGTCAGGGAGAAAAGACAGATCACCCTCAAAGGAATAACATTTAGAGAGATAGCTGACTCCTCCATAACCACAACGAGAGGTAGAAGTCAGTGGGGATATCTGCAGAATGAAGGCAAAAGGAGCACATCTCAGGTAAGTAGAAATGAAGTTTGCTACCAACAGCTAAAAGAAGGGCATACTAGGCAAAAGGAAAGTAAGCCCGGCTAGAAACACTGAGATATAATATGAATTTATAAGAAGAAAGAAGAGAACTTTAAGGTAAAGCTAAGTAGATATTAACTGCATACAACAATGTCAATATCTTGTGGAAATTTTTTAAAAGATAAGATTAGAACACACAACAATACTAGAGTATAAGTTACAAATGAAATGATTGAAGTTCAAGTATTCTAATGTTCTCAGTTATTTGAGAGAAGAGTAAATATATTTGTTAATTTTAGATTTTGATCATTTACATATGCAAGTTAAAATGTTTAGATTAATAACAAAAATAAAGGGTAGAAATAGAGGATATAATTTCCAAACTAATAGATGAGAAAAATATAAGAAAACAACTCAATCAAAAAGTGAGAATGGAGAAAAAAATGAAACAGAGAAAAATCAGAACAAATATAGAGCAAGTAACCTAAATATATGTCATTACAATAAATAAAAAAGACCAAATTGTTATGTAGAGATAAAGATGCTCAGATCATTTTTAACATGAACTATATGCTGATTATTGGAGACATCTTAAACAGAAGAATATACAAACAATGAAAGTAAAAGGGTAAAAATAAGAAATACTAGGTAAACAACCAAAAAAAGCTGAAATATTTCTGTTAGTATTGAATAATTGAGGCTTTTGCTAGAGCTTGAGAGAGTCTACGTGATGATAACATTTCAATTCGCCATGGAGATACACTATTTCTGAGTGTGTTTGTGTATCTAAGAATTAAATTTCAAAATACATAAAGTAAAACATAACAACAAACAAGAAAAAATAAATTCATCTCCATAATGGAAGACTTAAATGCATGTTTCCAATTAATTGATACAACAACAGAATTAATTAATCTCTTGCACCTAACAGCTGAAATCAAAAGCTGAGTGGAAAATGTTATGAACACTGGGCCTTAAAACTTAAGTATCAACAACCATGTCTTATACTAAGCAATACAACCTCATTCAGTTGGCCGCTGGGAAGGACTGGCCACATGTAGGTAAGCTTATTCCAGAGAGGATTTTCAACCCTGGAATGCTTCCACTGGCCCGGCTTACTGGTCCCTGCGTGTTTTATGGCCCACCTAAGAAAAATAAAAGACAAAAGAAATTTAAAAGGTCAGATATCACTTCTTGAAATATTTATCGAGTACTCATTATGAACTAGGCAAAGAATTAAAAACCCAAATCTAATAATTTACTGTGTACAAGAGACACAAATAGAAGTAATATTAAAACAAAAGAATAAATTTTTAAAAATCAGGAAAAATTGGCAATATTATAATTGACGGTGAAATTTGAGGCAGGCAAATTAGAATAACAGTCATTTATAATAACTGTGACATAAATAACAATACTAACAAAAAATTCAAATGAAACTTTTTAGACATTCAAAGAGGAACCAACCTAGACCACCTACTAGATTATAATCTAATAGATCAATTTTTTCTTAAAGTAACAAATAAGGATCCAAAATGTCTGACTTTGGGTGGTGGGCACACAATATATACATACAGATCATGTATCACAGAAATATGTACTCAAAATCCATGTGACCTTATTAGCCAATGTCATCCCAATAAATTTAATAAAAATCAAAACAATTTTCATAAAACTAAAGGAATCAATATTACTAAAATAAAAATAAAATATATGACTGTTATAAGTAATAAATGTAAGTATGACTTTTTAAGATACATTGTAGTTTGTTAAAAGAAAATACATCTTTCCCAACAATCTTAGAGCATTTATAATATTTGCCACTAACCAAGTAAACTTCAATTACAGTTTTAAAATGAAAATTGAACAAGTCAATCTTTGTGACAAATGATAGAATAAAATTAGAAATAAATGAAAGTTTAAAATTTATAATTTCAATCACAAGATAATATTAAAAACACATTCTCCCTCCCAAAATACTATTATACCAGATAGGAAAAAAAAATAACATGACCAATACTATTTAGAAAGCAACAAAAAGAACAATCATAAAGACTTAAAAGATACATCTAGAATTATAGTCAAAGGTAAATTCATAATGGTAAATGCTTATTTATTAAAAAGTAGAGAAGGAAAATTAATAAAGTATTAAACTCAATTTATTTTAATTTATTTAAATTATCTTATGGAAAACAGATAAAAGGAAATAATAAATATTCAAATAGAAATAAATAATTTAAAAATTAGAACATCAGTAGAATGGTTTAAAGAAATGCTTTTGAAACTTTTATTTATTTTACCAGCTGTTTTGCATATATGTCTAGATTAATAAAAATATAATACAAACTAAATAGAAAAATTCAGTTAAATATCTATCATGGAGATTAGGAGTATATTCTGCATGTGCATGTTAATCAATGAAAAATTTATTATTATTATTATTATTATTATTATTATTTTATCCTCACCGAGGACATTTTCATTGCTTTTTGAGAGAAAGAAAGGGAGAGAGAGAAACACTGGGTGCCTCCCCTCTGCACCCAGACCACGGCTGGTACTCAACCCGAAGGGAGACCGAACCCACAGCCTAGGTATGTGCCCTGACCAGGAATTGAACCTGAAACCTTTTGGTTATGGGATGACATTCCAACCAATTGAGCCAAGCTGCTCAGGGCTCAATACTAAATTTCTGATAAAATAAATGAATTTTAAAAAATACCTCACAGATTTGAAATATAAAACAGAAAACATGGCCTTGCTCATATGACTTCACAGGTCATGGAACAGATAATTTTCAAGCAATATAAAATATTCTAAACCATAAAGATAGAAAAAACTAGCTAATTCATTTCACGAAGGGGAGATAAGCTTCATAATAAAGTCAGTCACTGGTCATTTAAAAAGTAATACAGTAATCTTACTTAAAATTAAATATATAAAATTTTTAAATCATTACTAGCCAAGAAATTTAACATGGTGGCAAGAGAATAATCACTATAGTTAAGTAATACTGAGTCTAGAAATAAAGTGATAGACATTTATTAATCTAGTAAATCACTGATTAATGAATGAGAATACAGGGGCAGTCCCATAATCTGCTAGCACACATGATGGTCATCTGAGCCTGAAAATTTTCCGAGACTGCTCAGCCTCATCAGAACCACCTGCAGTATTCAAACTCATGTTCAAGGGCCCAGGTTTCCCACAAGCTTGCTGGAAATTCTTGGAAGCTGTACACCAAGAGGTGGCAGTGGCGGTGGCGGTGGCAGGAGAGACTGTTCTTTAGCAACACAGAACCTGCCTCTCTCTACTGCAGAGCTGTCTGTGCTCTCAGGCCAGCGCCTCTGCTTGTACCTAGATTCCCATCCTCTCTCATCTCGAAGTGTTAATTTTCCTGCTCTTCTGAGTCCCTTCATCTGCATTATGTCTCACAGCTTGATGTCTTTAAAAAAAACCCTTCTCTATACCTCACATCTACCTCCAGTTATTGCCTTATTTCTTGTGTCCCTTTGTAGCACATTCCTTAAGACACTCATCTCTTGTTCTTCCTTGTCCTCATAAACCAATTCAAATTAGATTTTCATCTCTGAAACTCCAATGAAACTGAGCCATCAGTTTTAACATGACCAAAATCAAAGGTCTTTTCTCCAGCCTGAACTAACAGCAGTGTCTGACAAATGACCACTTTCTTGACTTGACTTCACTTCCATGAAACCACGCTCTCCTGGCTTTTCTCCCAGGTGAGTAGCCAAAATTGTTAGTCTCTTCCTGTGCACCAGAGGATTTGAAATAAATGCTCTGAAAATCCAGGGCCTGCCACTTCAATCAAGTTTTTAGATGCCCATTGGTCTGATGTATTGCTATAAGGTAAAGGACAGGTCGTTGATGAAAAGATTCATCTTCCTGGCTGCAGTGCCTATGTAACTTCAACCCATCCGAGTATCTTTAAAAGGAACTGGTCAAGTTCAACTTCCAGGGCTAATAAACATTCATATAAAGCAAAGGCCATTAGATTGCAGAGTTCCAGCACGGCATGAGCTTCTGTGTAAAAGCAATAGGCCTCTTCATATTCTGTTTTATAAATGAAGAGCTGACAGACCCATAACTGTAATGGCACCAGCGAGCCCAGCTACACTGACTGCACATGTGCATAACATAAATCAGGACTTTACAGCACCAGTAAGGACTCTGAGAAGCTTAGTTCCCGAAAGCCAGCACTAGGTGGAGACAGTGATTCATGCAACGCTTGCATGCAGCCTTCTTCCTGTCCCTTAAGAACTTAGTTCTATTTACCGGTTTCCATTCTTCTCTTCAGTGTGGAAAAGGGTGTTGTTAAACAATTGGTATTTCAATAGAAACATTTTATAAAACAAAATATCTCACGCTTTAGAAAAGCCTATGTGAAAACACATACGCACATGCCCTACAAGGTGGCCAAATGAGGTTCAAAAGCAAGTTTATACATTTAAAATAACGTCTTTATTAACCCTGCCTTTCCATTAAAGGTAAAATTCTATATGTAATACTTCATGAGTATTTACCCCAGAGTATGATCAAAGCTATAAATATCCTCCTAGGCGTATCTTAAAAGATCAAAACTTAAAATTTTTCAATATTTTGGTTGACAGATAGCTATCTCCTCCCTTAAAAACTGAGTCCAGGATTGATCAGATCAATTCCAGTCTAATTAATGAAATCATGAATACACCAGAGTGCTCTCTGTTCAATTAGTTTTATAAAGAAATGAAAGACAAAGCGCTTTAAATAATGTTCTTTGGAGTTCGGTGCCTTTGATAGAAAGCTACTATTTTGCAGTCTCGGAAATCAAGTACAATAAAAACAAATCTAAATGTGTCCCAATAAAAGGGATATGGTCTTTTCTAATGTTATATCAGGAGGTCAAAATTACATTGTCTTCAACAATGTAATGATCATATTGATAAAATATATAATATATAATTTGGATCTGATACAGTAGATTATAAATATTCTGGCAAATTAGAACCTAACTCAGCAGTATTTAACAGACATGCATATAAATATTAAATTCCCATTCTACAGTTGCCAAAAAAACTCTTTTTGCTTTACACTATGACCTCTTTATTTAACTGGTCACTTTTCATTTTTTGTTTGTGTTTTTTTTTAAGTTATCTAAGCCACAAGATTAGAACACTTAGAATTCATCTATAATGAATTTAAATTGCATGGTTCCTCAGAAACAGTGAAAGCACATTATTCATACAGAACAATAATACATTCCATACATTTATTTTGATAGAAATCAGTTTATAAGAGTAATTTTAAGTACTCAGTCTCTGAAAAAAAGAAAAGGATAGAAGGAAGAAATGGGCTTCTTGCAAAAATAATGATATAAAAACTATCCACTTCAATGGAATTTAATAATAGCCCAAAAAGTTCCCATGGACTTGAACCGATTTTGGAGTTTTCTAAAGGTTGAGTCTGGTAGACAAGGGAAGAAGTCATTCCAAGTCAGGAACTACACACACAGACGAATCTGAAACGCTATATAAAGGTTAAAGATTAGATACACAGTGAGGTACCTGGGTCCATCAAGGACAGTTCTAGTTTTTCACCAGTAGTACCACTGTATGGAATATTTCAGGATACATTTATTTTGCAATTTACACTGAATATTAAAAATAAATGTAATAGTTTATGTAAATAATTACTTTTAAGATTTAAACTTTAAATAACTTTACCGTAACAGAAACAAGGCACTGAAGACTGCAGTGTTATTAGTTTACCAGCCTAAATTCACAAAGATCAAGTCACTTTTGTATATCAAATATTATTCTACTTTATTTCTGGAATATGTTGTACAAACTAATAAATGCACTTGCAGTTTGTTCTTCTGTCTTATATATCCCCATTTGCCTGTGTCTTTACATTACTTTGATAACTAGCGAAGTATTTGAGATAGAGCCAGGGTTTGTTTTTTGTTTGTTTGTTTGTTTGTTTACATATCAATTTGTAGTTCCACTTATTTATGCATTCTTGCTCCTTGTATGTGTCCTGACTGGGGAATGAACACACAAGCTCGGCATAAAGGGATGATTTTCTAACCAACTGAGCTACCCACCAGGGTGGAGCCTGGATTTTAACGGCACCTAAAAGCTAAAAGGGAGAACTCTATGATCATGTTCCCATTGTGTGGAACTGGGGATTTCTGAAAATGAGAAATGGTTCCACCAACTATGCTGAAAACAATTCTTATTTCATAATAATTTCCAAAATTTTATATTATTTTCCTCTCAGTGGAAGACCATTAATTAAGCCTTTGCACAAAACCCAAAGTTACTTCAGGAGATGAGCTGTGAAATGCGGTGGGAACCTATAGTGCGTTAACAGTAATTGCCAGCAATATGCGCTGCTATATATGGCTACAGAGGTATTCATAAAGTCGAACCTGACCTCTCTTGCAAGTTTGCTTTTTAAAATAAGTCTGCTCTATTTGTTTTGTTTTTCTAGTTGGTTGAACTTCCTGGTTATTTAGATTCTGGATACACAGAAGTAATCTATATTCAGCATTAAAAACCTATCATTATCTCTCATAGAGAGTTTCATACTTGTGTAAAAGCAAGGCTGTCTTTGCAACTGCAGTAAGATCTCCATCAAGTGCAAGCTTTGTAAATAAAAACAAACTTCCTTTAATAGTACTTGGTTATGGTCGAGCCCCTGTAATCTTTGAGTTCTTGAATCTGCTTATCAGCTACCTGAACCATGATAAGTTGGTATCTCAGATCTTTGGCGGATCCACTCTTTGAAGTTTCTGTGTCATTTTTTTTTTACAAACAAGGTAAATGAATAACTGTCTATCGAGCACCTGCTTTTTGTCCCCAGCAATATGTGAGGCACTACAGGGAATCCAAAAGAAGTTAGAGAGGGCTTTTCCCTTCAGAAAAATCATAGCATTTTAGGGAGAAGAAAATATTTATATACACACACACCTGGGAAAGCTTTTTGAAAAAAAAAACACAAGATAGTATGTAAATGAAAAGATGGCACTATCAATAAGAGTTATAACAGGTAGAACTAAAAATAATATAAACTCTTTATTATGGAGTGAAACTGCTGGGCCCTGGCTGGTGTGACTCAGTGGAGAGAGCGCCAGCCTGCAAACCGAAAGGTCTCCAGTTTGATTTGTGGCCAGGGCACATGCCTGGGTTGCGGACCAGGTCCCCAGTAGGGGGTGTATGAGAGGCAATTGATCAATGTTTCTCTCCCTCTCTTTCCCTCCTACCTAAAAAATAAAAATATAAAATTTAAGAAAAAGAAAAGAAACTACTGGGAGTGGAGAGCCGTTGAAGGATGCACGAATATTTCTAGTTATAGAGAATAAAGAGTTTAGAACAATGAAAGGGAAGAAGAGAGAGATGCCATTTCAAGAGCTAAAGAAGAATACACTCTTTGGTATTATGTAATAACCGCAAAATACATGTTTTCTTCAAGACATAGAGTTATAGCTAGATGAGAAAGTGATTCATATCTGTAGCCTTTCATTTTCCAGTCTCAGGTCTAGCCAACTCTTTTGCTCAAGTACAGTCAGTCACCATTTAAAGTTCTCAAGTGCCTCTATTTTCCCATAGCAGGAAGGAATAGTTACCCCCCAAATCAGTTCTCCCTTCCTTTGGTACCAATAGATTTTTAGATGGGCATAACACTATCCAGCTAAAGGGAAGATTTCCTTGCATTTGGGTGTAGCCATGTAGCAAACAAAGTTCTAGCCAAATGAGCTGTGAGTAGATGTGACGTGAAGACCTTATCCTTAAAGCTATTAAACATGTCCTTTTTCTCCATCCCACTGGCTGGAATATGTCAAGAGATGGAATAGCCACTTTCAACCCATAGGTGAAAGCCATATGATAATAATGGCAGAGCTGCCTACCAGCTCCGAGGCACCACCTTACCTATAAACAGTCATACAGAGAGGAGTGAGCTCCTACAGCAGCCTAAAAGTTTTGCAGTGTTTGTGCAGCTTAACCTACATGACCAAGTATAGCCTTGGTCATCTCCACTGCTCCAGTCCTCTTATTTTCCTATGCTTCCTCTGAACCTTTTACCACTTTCTCTGTTATTTACTTCTGAGGAACTTTCACAAGTTGCTGTCACCATTGATAATTTATCTCTTCTATAATTCTCACTGCTGCTTTCATTAACTCCTGTCCTGTCTTTTCCTTCCTTGGACCTTCACCCACTGGTTTATCCAATGGTAACCTTCTCTGACTTCTTCAATAAATGCTCTCAGAGGCAGTGAGTGGTCGCTCTTCAGAAACACTGACATTAAAAAGACGGACCCCAGCTGCCTGGTCTAGGAGGCACTGTGTGCGTTCCCAGGGAATCATGGGGTGCACTTGGGTGCACTTTAGTCATCACCCCGTCCCGACTCAGGATGAGTCCACAGAGACTGCCAGCCATGAGGAAGTAAATGGTAGTTTTGTGAGTATTCCCTCCTCAGAGATATTTCTCTACACGGCTATTAAGGTCTACAGATTGTCTATTGTGAGTCATATTTTAGTTCTGCATCAGGAAAAGATCCTGGGAGACAGCTGAGAAAAAAGAACACGCAACTGAGAGGAACAGAACACAGTGGAGGTTCCAAATGAAAAGGACAAGAATGGTTATCTAGAGAAAAGGAATGATGAGGTTTGAGCGCACTAGAAGGAAAATAAGTATCAGTAGGAAGTACACAAAGGACATCAATTACAACAGGGCTCTTTTGCCTAAAGTCAGTCTTGTGAAGGAGCATCCCACACATTTTCACATTATGTTGTTCTGTGCCAGGGATCCGAGGTTGGGGGTGTGAAAATATTACCAGTATTTGATCAGCAGGAGGGTGAATCCAAGGATGTGAAACATGCAGACATAAAAAGCTGACTGTATTTATTGGGAGAAAACCCCAGGTCTACACAATTCAAACTCATACTGTTCAAGGTTCAACTGTACTTCCTTGGACTAGAAATTTAGAAATATAATTCTAAGTTGAAGAACATTAACACTTAAAATTCTTGATGCATACTGCCATATTGTTTTCTAAAGGGGTGGTGTTGATTGGAATTCTTTTCTACAAAAAAAGTCATTTGGCCAATATCTGTGGTTTGGGTTATAGTGTTTAAAATTACTTAACTCTGATTTGGGAGGTGACCAACATAAAAATAAATTCTTGAACAGTTGTCTGGGCAGCCACGTCAATGGTAGATTGTCTACTTACTCTGATGTGGATCCGAAGACTTAGTGAGACCAACCCAGATGTCTGGATTCAGTGCTTCTGCATAGTGAACTTTTTCCAACAAGCACCACTTAATTTTCTATTCCCCTGTGAGGTGTGTGAAGACAGGGATTGTATCCCAGAGTCTAGCACAGTATGTGAAATGTAGGAGATGTAGGAGACCCTGAATAATATTTCCTACATAAATAGAAGAGTAAAGCGTAGTGGAGACAGTCATCTGTTTCAGAGTTCAACCCCAAAATTAGAAGTCCCAACTCTATATTTGCAAGTAATTCATTCCTTATGATCTTTTGAAATACAAGCATAGCCATCAAGAACCTACATATACCATATGCACATATAACCATGTGCTAAGTTTTGTGGGGACTTAAAATGAAGTATAAAAATATAATGCCTGCAGTTGCTATTTCGATGGAAAGACAGGATATACACAGTAAAATATAATACCATACAGCTGTGCTATCCATTAAGGTAGCCATTAGCCACATGGGCTCTTGAAATGTACATCTCAATGAACTAAAATCAAAGCAAAAACGTATTCCTCTGTCATGCTATCCACATTTGAAGTGCTCAACACCTCAGCACTGCAAGACAGTGTAAGAGAAATTAAGGAGATCTGAGAGGCAGATAGGTGGTCAGAAGCTGAGAGTAGGGGGCGGGAATCAATGAAGGAGAACAATTTGAATTGACTCCACAGGAGAGAGTACTTCATGAGCTGAAGAAAAGCAAAAGCATCTTGCAGGAAATTTAAAGAATGATTTGAGAAACCAGTGGGTTAGGAACATGCCTGCCATATAAATGTCCTCAAATGACTAAATGGGTCTGTATTTTACTCCTTCACGACTAAAATATTAATCACCCATAAAATGCCTTCACGCAAGACTCTTCATATTCACAGTTTATTGTGCTAAGTGGCAAAAGTTTAAATGTTAGATCCCCAAATAAAATGGTGTTCAAGGATCCCTGTGGGGCAATGCTAGATGTAAACTCAACAGATCACTTCCTTTTCCTCCTGCTGCCTCTCATTCTCCCTCCTTCTTTCCAACCCTATCACTGTGGGGGCTGCAAGACGGTAGTGTGGCCTCTGTGTTCCAGGCCCTTGCTCACAGCACCCTGCAAGTCACTGTGGAGAGGCCCCTGACTCTCAAGTGCCTTCATGTCAAATTAGGCCACAGTGGAAGTATGAAAGTCTAGTAGATATTCCTTAGTGGGGCTAGCTGGCCCACCCAGATGTACGTGAATAATTGATAAAAAGTTGCATAAATCTTGGACCTTTGTGCTGCTCTGTAAGTGTGGGAAAACCCTGAGCCAGCACATGCCAAGGGAGGGTCCACTGCATCTCACCTACTGCTTTTATTTTTGGAAATATACATTTTTACTGTATTTTTCCATTACCACTTATCCCTCTTAAACCCCCCTGCCCCCTGCAATCACCACACTGCTTGCTGTCCATGTCCATCAGTCCCTTTTCCTTTTGCTCGCTCTTCTACCCCCCAACCAACCCGCTCTCTATGAGTCTGTCTCTATTTTGCTTGTTAGTTCAGTTTGTTCATTAGATTCCACATAAGAGTGAAATCACGGGGCATTTGCCTCTCTCTGGCTGGCTTACTCCACGTGGCACAGTGCTTTGTGATGTTTTCTCTCTCATCGCTGTGTCCAGTGGAGGTCCGGGAACAGTTCCCTTACCAGCCTGCAGACCCAGATGACCCTTCTCTTAAATCTGAAAGGCATCTGTGGGCTACTTGACTTTATCCATCATTTCTCAATGAGGGAAATGAGGTTCTAGCCCTTACGGGAAGAGCCTGCAGGAAACTCAGATCCCTGCAGCTCCATGAATCACAGGGCTCATACAGGGGAAACCCCCTTTAGACATATACAGGGCCTTGAATGCCCAGAAAGTGACTTAGTTTGTCAGAAAAAAGGTTCCCAATCAATGTTTGTTGAGTAAATGGTTAAAGTCAGGATGCAAGGTGGTCCCCTCTCTGTACTTTCACAGAAACAGTGAGTTTTCTCTGACAGTCAAGAATCAACAGTGACTTTTCATCTCTGAGCCTTTCAAAACACTGGTAGTCCTTTATATTTCCCTTCAAATGCAGTACATTTCACAAAGGAAACTCTTAATAAACCCACATGTGAACAATCCTAGGTTGGTCACAGTGTGATACTGTGGATACAGAAAATCCAGTTTGCAGGAAATGGGTCTATTCGACTAGACTGTAACCTTCAGGGGGGTTTGCCTGGTTTGTTTCGGTTCATCTGTAGTGCCTAGAACAGTACCTGGGACAGAGCCTGCACTAACTAACCTCTTTAAAATGTAGCACCAACTGCAGAGCTGAGCAATCAGGGGCCTTCGCTTTTGCCCTCCTCCTGCTTTACTCAGCGTGTGGGGAGTGCACGGGGTCAGCCAAGGGGACACGGGCTTTCGCAAAGATGCGGATAATAAACAACCACCTCTGTAAAATTGGACAAGGACCTCTTTCAGAGCCTTTAATGATCCATCTCAGCAGTAAAAACATTTTCCCGAAAAATGTGACTATTCATGAGATATCTTAAAATGGCAAAAAGGTAGGGTGTTTTTTTAACTTTTAGTCTAAAAATGACATAAAATGTAAATTTTAAAGATAAAGTTTAACATTTAAAGGTAAAGTTAAAATTTCAGGTGAAATTTTAAAATGTGTCACTCAACACATGCTCTCTTGAAATCAAAATAAATTGCAGCTTCAATTACAAAAAGAAAATTCTAAATTCACCAAAATAAAGCACTTTCTCTTATTGGGACTCGACCTGTCAGCAGAGGTGCCCACCAGGCATTTGCCAGCAGAGCACGTGGTTGACAGCAAGCAGTCCACAGCCAGGTCCCTGGGACGAAAACTTGGCTTCACCTCTGACTGGCAGGGTGACCTTGGGCATGCTACCCTTGGGATTATGGGATACCGATTTGGGAGGGTTCTTGTGAAGACGAAACCCATCGTTACTTGTAAGGGAACAGAATAGAGCCCAGCTCACAGCCAGCACTCTGGAAGGCTGACTTCTAGAGCTAAATGTCATGTTATTGTTAAATGACATAAATGGTGTGTGACACATAGCATGAGCTATTCTTACCATATGCCAAATTATATTTACTCTCAAAAACAGGCACGGTCTCTAAGTGTTGTTCAATTTAAATTTTAAATGCTATTCTCTAAGCTAACTACAAAGCAACTCTGGTAATAACAGCAGATTTCAACCACCTCAAAATATTTTTAGCATGCTACCACGACCGATTGGGGCTATTGTAACATTCATTTGATGGGAGTTTTGTGAGTCGGCAGGTGGAACGACTGTGTTTTAATTTTGTCTTTCCTGGCTGGTGAAGATATATGTTCAAAGGTTCAATCATTTAAAACCTGTGCTGAAGTTATAGAATAATAAGAAAGGACCTAATCTCCATCTGCGCTGGAGTGCTGCATGCAACCCGCGCACTGAAAACCCAGCGCAGCTGGAGCACGGGACCCAAGGACAGCCACCTGGAAATAGGGGTGTATGGACTGCATAAACTATAATCACAACAACAACAATACTTAATAATGCCTTTCACCCATCTTTTAAAGTGGAAATGACATCACTTATATCTGTTTTTATTTAAGAAAATTTTTAGGATTTTGTCATTTTCCTTACAATAGGTAAACTTACATTCTTAACCTCAAATGGTCACATGAAATAAATTACACGTGTGTAAGCTCATGCATGTGAATGGCTTGGTAAAAGGAACCCCAAAATTGTCCATATCGGGGGTCTTACAAATAGTTTCTATTTTTCCCATTATCAGTATTGCTGTTGTTTTTCTTAAAGCATCTTCTGTTAAAAGACACTTTACAACTTCTTTAATGGTAAGTTAAAGTTACATACCGTCGAACAATAACCTTCCCATTTTAATATTACAACTTCAATGGGATCTGTGAATATATTATCAGAAGTGTCAGCCTCACAATGAAATTAAGTTAATACACATTATCCACCGAACTTCACAACATTACCTTCTTTTTCACACAAATCAGACTGATTTGAAAGATAAGTATTTGTTTGAAGATTAATAGCAACATTCTTTTGTTTCATTTTATGCAGCTTTTAGACTGAAGGAGGCTTAGGAATTAATTGCAGGCTTCTAATAAACACAATGATGTAATGACGTATTTCACATTACTGGTTTATGTTTGATTCCAAATAAATTGCAGATTTTTTTTTCTGGTGTGATACTAAAACAATTACCATTTTGCAAAAAGGATAATTAGTCTGCAATTTTTTCACATTAGATCATATATCTCTAAAGAGTGCCCACGGGTTTGATAGTATTCAGCTGCTGTGTATTTATTTTTCATTTTTCCTTCTGATGCACCGCCCCATCAGTGCTGACATTTAAATGAGTGAGTATTCAACACAAATGTGATCATTTGTACAGCATCCAGCGAGGCCCCATACCGAGATGATTGCTTCTGGGAGCCATCCACGGGTTCTCAAATAGGGGGAAAAGCCAGGCAAAATTTTATCAATTTACATTTTTATGTGATTAATTTTTATGCAAATAAGGGCCCGACCGTGCTCCCATCTCACCTGAATCATTCGGATCATCAAAGACAAATTGAGCATCACTTATTTAAAAAATAGGCTTTAAACTACTCTACAGCTGTGTTGGAAATGCTGTGAGCGGGGCATAAACTTCTCTAACAAAACAGACTGGATAAGAAAACGCCGTTTTTGTGCATCTTGTACACAATGACGTAAACATGAAACTTAACAAAATAAAAAATGCCCTTTGCTTTGAACAGTCTCTGGTCTTTGTAAACATTCAGCAACGGAAACGACAGTGTATGTAGCAACAGACCTTTCCCCAGTTTCTAAATGCGTTGTCGGAAGTGTTTTCCATTAAGCAAAAGACACTGACCATTACATGTCTTTGCAAACTTTCTACTGCTTCTGAAGAAAATGACTAATTAATACCGTAAATGTGCAGGGAAAACAACTGTTACAGAACTAAATGACAAATCTAAGTTTGTGGTTAGGGGCTTGCATTGTCAATGTTATGTAGCATAAAATTGACATAGCACTTTTAAGTTTATAGAAGGTATTGCAAAATTCAACAATCTTCCACAAAAATAATGGAATTATTTAGTTTGCATTTGAGAGCCATTAGAAATTAGCATATTGGATTTTTTTTTTCAAATAATAATATTCTTTAGATATATGAACTACAAATAAAGATGTTTCCTATGATATCTGGAATCAAGCTAACAGTACAATTATATAAATAAATAGTCACAGCTTACAAATGTCACCTAAACGGTAACTGAATTCAGTTTGCTATTTTTTAGGAAAAGCTTTTTTTCTCATATGGTATCTTTTAGAAGTGTGCTTAGAGTTGTTGCTTTCTTTAAATTTTTTTTCATTGTTGTTCAATTACAGTTGTCCCCACTTAGAGATTTATATACACGACTCAGTTATCAAAATCTTCCCAGATGTGTCTCTTTCTCTCCCTCTTTCACTCATGAAAATAATCGACAGAGCAGAAATAAATTGTTGACAATTCTCTGAGAATGGAAACAGACCACAGGGGGTAAAAATCTGGTTATCTGAATGGGCGATATAATCGAAGGTTCAGCTAAGCTAAGGGAATTTCAACATAAACAGTGCTCGCATTTCCAAGAACAGATTCTCCTTCATATACAATAGTGGAGGAATGCCAATCCTTTCCTTACTGCTGTGAGAAAAGTGCTGGACAGGAACAAGATTAGAATCTTAAAAGCTGTCCTGGGGAGCTAAATTACTGTGCAGCGTACAGGTGAGGAGGTAAAAAGAGCAAAAATAAATGGAGTTTATTCCATGGTTTTTAGAGTTTATTTCACGACTGCAGAAATAAAGACACCTCCCTGCGTGTGAGAGAGCTGTGTGTGAGTGTGTGCGCCTGTGTGCCTACAGGCCTATGTCACTGGCCTCCTCTCTCCCTCACTGAGAAAAATAGGCCATTCGACACCACACTCCACAAAAAGGAGTCCCGTTTATATTCTCACTGTCTCGCTTCAGAAATAACCTGGGAAAAACAGGTGTTCCTATAACAAAAAAAATTCTCTAATTCTAGCCTGGTGTGCCATTGATGAGAAGTAGGAGAATAACCAGATTCATGTGTCACTCTCGGTGCACGTACACATCTGTCTAGTCTGGTCTTTGGATGAGTCATTTCAAACCGGCCAGCACAGAGCATCCTCTGCCGTGATTCAGTCAGAAGGGGAAGCGATCCACATAGCTCAGAACCTAGACACTTCCATGCTTTCAAACAAAGGTGGGCATAAAGCAACCCCATCCTGAGGGTTTATAAACTCTACCCCTGACTTCAAGCAGCAGTTGTTTGGGTGAAGCAGGTCACCTGGCACCAACAAAGCTGTTTTTTTTTTTAAGTCCAGGATAGTGGCCAGTGAAATGTGAACACGAGCCTGTGTCTCACAGAAGTAAACTGGCCCCTCCCAAATGACAAGGGGCACTGCTTCCACATGGGCCAATTGAGGACATTCGAGGACAGTGGGACAAGGGACTGGAGAAGGAGAAGACCTTCAGGGATGACGATTCACAGACTTAGGAAAGAAATCAAACTGATCCTAAAGGGAGCGGGAATCCAGGGCTCCTGGTAAGCTTCACAGGGTGTCACGACGAATGCATTGAACCTTGGCCAAAATTTTTGCATGGAAATCAGGTGATCTCTCCTTGCATCCAAACACTCATTCTTTGGTATTTGTGCCAAAAAAGGGGACATTGACTCCCTAATTTAAGGGAAAAGCCCAGTTTTTGGATTCTGCTTCCCAAACCTCAAAACTTCAGCACAGGAAAGAAAGTCACATCTCATCTGGACAATAATTGTGAGTCTTATCGATCTTCGGGCAAAGAACTGTAGGAGAGTCCAAAATTAGAAGAGAAAATGTCAGCATGACATGACTATCAAATGTGAACATGTCCAGTGGAAAGCATTCACCTCAATTCCAAAACTTAAAAAAATTAAAATACCTATACATACTCCCCAGAATGATTGTGTCCTTTTGATCATGGAAATAAGATAATCCATTAAAACACTGGTATGTGTGGGTTACTTTTTCTTTCTCCATCTATGGCATACCTCTTTATGCTAGTTTTTTTTTTCATTGAAATATAATTTACATAAAGTAATGTGCAATTTTAAATGTCCAGCCCAATGAGTTTTTACATGTGTAAGAACTCCTTCTTTCCCCTTCTGTGGAGAAGCACAGCTCTCTTTACTGCCGTCAGAGTGTGTGGAATATCAGTAAGGTAAGATGGGGAAGGTGAAGTTTAGATATTAGATATTAGAAATTAAGAAACTTTCCAGAGGTCAGATAAATGACAAGCCTGTTTCAAACCCATGATCATCTGACTCCAAAGACTGCATCTTTCACTCTAAGCCACAGGGACCATGAGAACATGGAAATCAACATTTATGGAAAAAATCCAAAACTAACTTATTTATTTAAAATGAATAGAAAAAATATTTTATGAAAGAGTTTACTAAAATGGACATTCTGATATATGTACCTTCAAAGGCATGTCATAGTTTCCTTTGGGGAGAGAAATTAGTGTTAGCCTCAGCTGTAGGTATATGGTTGAAAACTCAAGTAATATTGCATTAAAAACCAATAAAAATTAACTTTCTGTTATGCATAAATCCAGAGATTAGAAATCCAAGGTTTGTATGAAAGTTATTCAGTCATTAGAAACCCAGATTCTGTCTTGTTTTTTTCTCCACTATTCTTGTATCTTTTCCTTCCTTGTAGCTGGCTCATAATCACAAAATGTTTGCTGCAGCTCCAGCCATCATATCCATTTTTTAAGCAGCAAGAAGATAAGAGGCAAGAGTAAAAGTTTATCTGCCTAATTCCTTAGCTAGCTCCTTATAAATAGCTTTCCCAAGGATTTCACCTAATGACTTCCACTTTTTATATCAGACACCACCTATATCTGCAGTAACAGTAGGGCATTTGGTACTTGGGCTAGACCCATTTCCACCTTTGATAATTAAAGAGGAGGAAAGAGTAAAGTTCTGTAGACAAGTAGTAGTTTGTTTTTCAGGAAGGGGAAAAATTAATCTGTTTAAGCATTTGCAGTATATGACTGTAAGAAACTCTAAATATATAGAAGATTATAAACAGCTCTGCTCAATACCAGAACTCATTGCACTGAAAAATACCATCCAAAAGAAGGATATTCATTCTGAAATTGACTAGTGAGAATAACTCCTACTGTGTTAAAAAAGCAGAGTGCTGATATATATATATATATATGTGTGTGTGTGTGTGTGTGTATTCACTTACAGAAAATACTAAATATAATTGGGTGATTCAAATAAATATATCCTGAGTATTTACACTGACAGGAATTGTTCTGGGCACTTGGGATAAACCATGAACAAGACAGATAAGTTTACTCTACTGTGGAGCTTATAACCAACCAACAAACAAAGACGATCTGAAAATAGTGTTATACAGAGAACTAGAATATGCTAGCATGATGGAGAGTGACTGTGTAACTAACTTACATGAGCTTTCAGAGAAGACTTCCTTTAAGAGGCTAAAGTTAAGCTGAGGTTTGTATGACAAGAAAGGAAGAGCCATGTGAAGCTCATGGGAAGAGCATCTGAGGCCAGAGGAACAGCTGGTGCAAAGGCACTTGACAAAAACAAAAGCTTCCAAGAGCAAGCAGAAGGAAGGTAGGAGGCTGAAGCAGAGTGGAGTGGGCGCAGCACTCATTGTAGGAGGTGAGGTCATAGAGATGGGCAGAAGCCAGACCATGTAGGGTTTGGGAAGACAACATAAGCTGAGATTTTATTCTAAACATGATGCATAGTGTGCAGGGCAGGAATGGCATGATGTGGTTTTATTTAAAAATAACAACTGGCTGCCGAAAGAGAATGAACAGCAGGGGAGCAACATGGAGGCAGAAACAGCAGTTAAGAATCAACTGCTATAGAACAGGTGATGGCACTCAGGACTGGAGTCTAACAGAAGTCAAAGTCAAGGGACAGACTTGGGATCTGCACTTAGAAATAAGTGAACAGAGTCATCTGCTAAGCTTGATGATAAGCTGGGTCTTGGGATAGGGCTAAAGATGAAACATAGTGAGGTGTCTGAGCATTAAGCTTGAGAACATGAGTAGACGGAGGTGACTGGAATAGGAGCAAGACTGGAAAAGAAAAAAAAACAACACTCGGAATATGCTGTCTGAGATTCCAGTTATACCTCCAGGTGGAAATGTCTGGTATGAGACAGTATCTGTGAGTCTGCAGAGGTTGGGACTGCAGCTATGGGTTTGGGAGTCACTGCGATCTGGACAGTATTTCACGTCCCAGGAGCAGGTGCAATGGTTCACCGAGTGGAGACGTAAAAGACAAACAGCAGAGAGACAGACCCCTGGGGTCCTAGATATTGAGAGTTAGACAAAAACGAAAGACAGACAAACAAAAGCGCAGGGCCAGGGAGAAGAAAAGGAGTGTCCAGTGAGGTAGGAGAGAAACCAAGAGAAGTTTTCACAAGGAGGAAAGAGTGACATGTGTCAAATGCTTTGAAAGATCATATCAAAAACGACCAGTGGAAGGCCTATGTTATTGAAAATAGTTATTTTTTTCAGTATTTAATTTAATATGCGTAAAGTGCTCTTCCAGAATCAAGATCACTTATATTTCTGAGAAAAACAAGACAATTCGAATGAACACAGACCATTCTCTGCTCCCAAATTCAACCTGAGAGCCCTATCACTATCCTTGGGAATTCTGAGAATGAGCCTGAGAATCTGATGTCTTCTTTATCCTCACACTCTAATACAGAGAAATGCACCAACATCACATCAAAATGATCAAAATAAGTACATTTAAAGTTCACCCAAGTGGATCTGTGCTCATCGCTGTGCTCCACACATCAAAACCAAGTGTGTTTGTGCTTTTTAGGTCCAAGAGAGCACGACCAGGCAGAATGTGTTATTTCTACACAAATCTATTCAAGAATATACTCAAAAAGTCTCAGATTAAACATCCTCTTTAATTATAGGTTATACATGCAAGATATTTTTCATACCCTTACCTGGGAAGTCATTTAAAAAACTGAGTGTCATGAGATGTCAAAAATAAAGCGGGTTCATGATTGCTCTTATGAAATGATGGACAAGAAACCTCTCAGGCCACCAAAAGTTGACGTGCACAGGGGGAAAGAGGTCAGAGGAAGACGTGTGTGTCTTTGTTTGGAAAATCTGGGAGTGAGCAGTTATGCGTGCACACGTGTGAGTGCAGGTCTGAGCCCGGAGCACTTGAAATGCAGAATTGAAAGGGAGAAAACTGTACTTGAACAATGATTAAAATAAAATAAAATAAAATAAATAAAAATAAAAAATAAAATAAAATAAAATTTAAAAATAGAAAAAAAAAAAAGAAAAAGAAAGAAAGATGATGCACCTCTACTCCAGCCAGTCCCAAAAGAAACTGTTGACACGATGTGGATGTTTTCTTAAGTGATGCTCTGAAAACACAAGGCACCATCAGTGTTTCTTCAAAATTTAAGTAACAAAGGGCAGCCCAGAGCTGAAGCTTCAACTATGGCAGAACCTATGCATGCAGTTGAATATGCATATGCAAAGTGTGTTAGCTACTTTAAGAGAGACACAAATACAAATATTCCCATTTCTATAAGATCTTATTAAAATATATACTCTCCAAGGGTTAAGGGAGGCACAGCACTTTTTGGCATCTTGAGCGATTTGTGGTGTTGAGTTGCACTGGAAGATGCTCCCGGCAGTGCCAAAGCCGTGCTGTCATGAAAGCACCTGTAGTACAGGAAGGCCCTTCTTTAGGGGGTGTATGCCCTCAACAAAGAAGCTGCAGCCAGCAGTCTGAAGAGACAAGAGGACTACCCATAAATATACGTGAAATGCCGTGCTGATACTCAGCAATAACCAGGGAAGAGCAGGAATAAAGAACTAAGGTTCTATGGTTAGCAGGTAGGGCTACTGGCCAGGAAACATGGCCATGTGCACAAAATGACTTTATTTGTATCTAAGGCTAACAAGGTCTGAGACATTTGGGTTCTGCTAATAGTAAAGCACATGGGTTTTTACAATACATTTCTATGTTTATTTGCTTCTTATTAGCTGTATTAAGCTACTTACACAGTGGAATTGTGTTCAAACAGTTATTTAGTAAAGACATACCACCAACAGACAGTTTCACTAATGCTCATCACGCAAGTGCAGTGAAGCAAACTTATGTTCAAGCAAGTAACATAGGTGAGAACTTCCCATTCTTGTGACATTTTCTAGGCCACTAGACTTGAAATTATGCCATTCCAAAATAATTCTGGGGTGGGAAGTTTCCTAGGATAATGCAGCCACACTTAAGTGAGAGTTACAGGGAGAAGCTGATGGGAGAAAGCTGTAATATTGCTGGCATAAAAATAGGCACTGCCAGGGAATGAGGCAGCTGACAAAGGGGCTTGCTGAGAGAGGGCTCAGGGGCATCCCTGGTACCCATGGAGAGGCTGGCCTGAAGCAGCAGGTGCTAGGCATGATGAGAGCCCAGGACCTCCAGGGCAGGCAGGGGGCAGTGGCGGGAGAGGGCTGCCTTATGGAGGAGGGAGGGTCAACACCTGGGAGTGCACGTGGTTGCAAAGAGGGCCAGCACAGCGACAAGGGGTCCAGTGCAAGGCACTAGGCTTGGGTGGGCGCTCTCAATGGCAAAACGTCAAGATTCTAAAGATGGAATAGTATTAGTGGTAAAAATGAGTAACACTCCTCAGTGACTTGAAGGAAAACTCAAAGGCAGCTGGGTCAGGATGGCCCGGACGAGGACGCTTTCGGTGAGAGGCTCCTTTGAGACCCCCCGCGCCATGAGGCTCTGCTGTCGCTCAAAACCCAGCCAATCCAAGATATAAACCTGCACACTTGACCTCTCCCTCTTTCTCTCTCCTCATCTCCTTTGTCTTTTCCAGCTTGAAAAAAAATATGGGAGAGGGACCTGGTATGCGTGAAACCAAAAGAGGTTTATTTAGGAAAGATTTTTTTTCTCAATGTGATGAGCAATTTGTATTCTCTCAGATATACATAGCAAACACATTAGATAAAGAGAAAAGACAGGTTTTTATAATCTTTTCTGGGAAAAATTTAAACTTAGTGAAAATGGAAGATAAGGATAAACAAGACGAGGGAAAACTGTATAGTTCATCTATGTTTATTATTCACTCAACAAGCATGACTTGGCACCTACTATGTGCTGTACACTACTGGATACTATTGGGAAAACAAAGATGAAGTGATCCGTTCCTCCCTCAAGTTTTCTAAGAAAGAAATATTACACAAATAAAGTACAATATAAAATGCCCTCTCTTAAGGTATTATAAGAAAGACATTTAAAATCATGCTCATTTTTATAAGATTTATTTGAATATAATGTTAACTGTACAACATGGAATATCAAGCCAGTTACAGAGAAATGTTCTATATTTCGTCTAATAAAAATGTATCCATATGTAAACCTACAACCCTGAATGCTACATTCAGGAGAACAAGGCCCTGAAATGGGACGGTCCAGCTGACGGTTAACCCCCTTGGTGAGCAAATAGTGACTGAAGATGAACCAACACAGCTATTCAGCAGGGTAACCTCCCTGCAGCTGAGTGGAAGATCTGACCTCCAAGGCACCCTTTGAACCCAGATTCAATGAGGCAGCTCAGCCAAAGATGGATCTCAACCTCACTTCTCAGACTCAAGTTGTTCAAGATAGGACTCCAGAGCAGGCTGCAGCGCCCGTTCTGAGAAAGAAACTGACTCCTAAATACTATCCAGTTGTAACTGATGCTCCATGGCCCGTCTCTTGCTCCTGTCACCGTGGTGATTTGCTGGGTCATCCCTCCAGCAGGCCTCAGACAGGCCATGAGGGTATGGAGAGATACAAGGCTGAAGGGAGACTGAAATTTTTTATTACAAAGAAGACTGAAAAAGTCCAAAAGCTAGACATCTGGTTCTAGGTATTTTGGAAGACAGTGTGTAAAGTTTTGGGGGAAGTTGCTACTTCCTGATTCTCAATATTAGTCTTCATATAGAAATCTAAAATGAAATTAGAGAAAAAAATTGTTTTTATGTATTATATTCTAAGAAGAAGTCAAGTGCTGAATTTTATCCCAGAGCATGATACTCAATTCATGGTGAATTCAATCCAGCTTGCATATTTAGTAACTAATTCTAAATCACTAATTTTGATTTTCAGTCACAGAGTTGGTTTAACTTTCCTGAATACTAACTAAGCTTTATTTAGTTAAAAATTAAAACAAATATGGAATGTTATATTAAAAATTACATAAAATTACTTTTCCAAAATATATAAAATCTACTAAATATTTAACAAATAATACCATGAATGCTATAACTTCTTTTCCAGAAAACACAAGAGGAGAGAATACCAGCATTAACCCAATACCAAACCCAGAAAAAGATCTATTCAGAAAAGAAAACTATAGACCAACATTCCCCTTGAATATAGATGCAGAAAATCATCAATGAAATAATCACCTAATCAGATTCAGCAATACTAAAAAAAGGTGAAACCACATATAACCAAGCAAGAGTCATCAAAGGAATTTAAGATTAAGCATCATTTGAAAATCCATGTAATTTGCCACATTAACTGACTAAATAAGAAAAAAACACACAATCATCTCAAAAGGTGCAGAAAAATCATGCAACAGAATTCTAAATGCATTCATAATAAAATTTCATATCAAACTAGTAATAGAATAGGACTTCTTTACCCTAGTAAAGGTACCTTCAAAAAATCTACAGCTCACATTATGTTCAATGGTAAGAAACTGAATGATTTCCCACCCAAAATCAAGAATAAGACAAAAAGATGCCATCTTGTACTATTCCTATTTAACAGCACTGGAAGTCAGTGCACTAAGAGAGGGAAAGGAAAAAAACAAAATTTGTGCAGGTTGGAAAGAAAGAAAAGAAGAGAACAGAAAAAAGAGAGAGAAGAAAAGAAAGAAAGAAAGAAAGAAAGAAAGAAAGAAAGAAAGAAAGAAAGAAAGAGAGGCAGGGAGGGAGGGAGGGAGGGAGGGAGGGAGGAAGGAAGGAAGGAAGGAAGGAAGGAAGGAAGAAAGAAAAAAAAAAAAAAAGAAAAAAAAAAAGAAAGAAAGAAAGAAAGAAAGAAAGAAAGAAGGGGAGAGAGAGAGAGGGAGGGAGGGAGGGAGGGAGGGAGGGAGGGAGGGAAAGAAAAAAGGAGGGAGGGAAGGAGGGAGGGAGGAAAGAAAGAAAACAGTCCCAGTGTACAGGTAACATGTTTATGCAAAAAATCCCAAAGAATCCACACCAAAGCTCTAAGAACAAGTAAGAGTTTAGCAAAGCATAGGATATAGATCAATATATGAAAGTCAATCACATTCCAGTACATCAGCAATGAACAACTGGGATTTGAAACTAAAATAAAACAACACACTTGCAATGACATGAAATACTAATAGAAAATAATTAGGTGTAGATCATTTACAAATGTGTGCAGTATCTATATGCTAAGAGTCTCAAAAGACTAAGGAAGGAAATCATACATATAAATAATTACATGAAGAGATACATCATATTCATGAACTGGAAAACAACATTGTTAAGATGTTAAATGTCAATATTTTCAATGTGCCCTATAGATTCAGTATCATCCCAACAGAGATCCCAGCAAGCTTTTTGCAGACTTGATAAACTGATTTGAAAATTCCATGGAAAAGCCAAGGAACGAGAAGAGCCAAAACAATTCTGAAAAAGGACAGTGTTGGAGGACACACACCACACAGTTTCTCAGTCTCGCTATAGAGCCACATGATCAGCAGAGTGTGGTAGAAATGAGAGGACAGAACGCGAATCTGCAACAGCAATGGCCGCACACAAAAATAGTCAACTGATCTTGAACAAAGACAGGAAGGCAATTAATTCAATGGAGAAAGTATAATCTTGTCAACAAATGATGCTGGAACAATTGGGTATCTCAATGAGACAAAGCAAAACAAAAACAATCTTGATAAATACCTTACACCTTATAGAAGAATTCAATAAAAAATAAGTCATAGACTAAAAGTTCGTTGTAAAACTCTTAAAATATCAAAAAAAAACCCAAAGAAATTGGCCATGAGTTCTTAGGTCATGACCAAAGGCACACTCGATCCTTAAGTACATATAAATTAGATACGACCATTTGAAACTTCTGCTCTTTGAAAATGTTGATGTGAACAGAAGACACAGACTAGGAGAAAACATTTGTAAATTATATATCTTATAAAGTTCTTGTAGACAGAATCTGTAAAGAAATCTTAAAATTCAACAATAAGAAAGAAAAACAACACGTTTTCAAATGACAAGTGATCTGTGCGGACACTTCAGCAGAAGAAGACATGGAGATGACAGAGGGAAGCACACCAAGAAGGCATAACATCGTTAGTTAGGAAAATTCAAATCAAAACCCCAGTGAGATACCACCACACCTGTCAGAATGGCTTACACAAAAGAGAACTAACCAAAAAATACGTAACACCAACTGCTGCTGAGGATGCAGGACGACGGGAACATTCACTCATTTTTCGTGGGAATGCCAAAGGGTATGGCAACTTTGGAAGCCAGTTTGGTTGATATATATTTACCGTATGACCCAACAACCACAACACTTGGCATTTGCTTGAGTGTTTTTGTTCACACAAAAACATGTGTGGAAATGTGTACAGCAGCTTTATTCATAATCACCCAAAACTAGAAACAATCAAGATGTCTTTCAGCAGGTGAACACATAAATTCTGCTGTCTCCACACAATGCGGTGGTATGTAGCAATACTGCGGATGCATCTAGCAACATGGAGGAATTTTTTAATTAATTTTTCTAAATGAAAAAAGTGAAACATAAAAGCTGTTATAGTCTATGATTCCATGTATGCCATGATGAAAAAAGCAAAGCTGTAGGGACAGAAAAGGAATCAGTAGTTGCCGGGGAATGATGTTGAGGGGAGCGGCTGATTACAAAGGAGACATACAAGGAAACGGTTTAGGGTGATCGGACTGTTCTTTATGGTACTGGGTGGTGAGTACACAAAACTACGCATTTCTCAAAACCCACAGAAAAATTAATTTTTTCTGTTTGAAAATTAAAAACTAAACATACAAAACAAAATCAAACAGGAATTCGGGGAATCTCAGTGGAACGCAGACTGTACTAAACCAATCTAACTGCATTATAAATGGATAATACAGCCTCACGGAAGAGGTGAAGAAGAAAGGAGCTGACCTAAATAACTATGGAAAACAAGCGTTTTTTCTAGATTTTTAGGAGGCTAATAACAAAAAAAGAAATGTACACAGACATTGCACTCTAGTTAAATTTGTTTCACATAGTACTAAGGTTTAGCAGATATGACACTCTTACATATACAGGGTCTGGCACAAATAATGCCCCCTTTTTATTAAAAAATCATAAGCATGTAATTCTGTAACATAACAATATCACACTCAAGCACACCATATGGCACTTGAGGTAAAATTCTCAAATTAAAAATATAAATTATTATACCCGTATTATACCCTACCAACCACACTCAGGCAGGTGTTAGTTATGCTAGACTGCATATGTTAAAGTAGAACAAATGAGAAAATACAGCATACATAATAAGTTTCTCACTGTTGAGGAAAGAAGTTTCAAATAACCTTATGAATAACTATGATGGGAATATGAGAACGAACCTTGCAGTGCAGGATCAGTCACACAAATCAGTGTGAATGTTTTACCATATACACAGAAATAAATGTAAGTCCACGTGTTTACAAAGATAGTCTGCTTACATGTTTCCTAGGTCTGTCGGCAGAGGTGACCTTGGAGATAGACACCCCAATGGCAATAAGCACCATTAGCATCCAGACCTTGATTTCTAACCAGCTTTCTCTAGTAGGAATGGCTGTTTCTTTTTTTTAAAGATTTTATTTATTTATTTTTAGAGAGGGAAGGGGAGGAGAGAGAGAGAGAGAGAGAGAGAGAGAGAGAGAGAGAGACATCAATGTGTGGTTGCTGGGGGTCATGGCCTGCAACCTAGGCATGTGCCCTGACTGGGAATCGAACCTGTGATGCCTGGTTTGCAGCCCGCACTCAATCCACTGAGCTACGCCAGCCAGGGCAGGAATGGCTGTTTCAATGGCTGAGCAGGGAACACACGAGACAGTCTCGGAGCATCTTGCACCCCCAGAAAATAGGATGAGTCAAAAGGGGTGGGGGAGCATGGTGTATGTCAAAGGGACACAGAAGCCAAACTGAAATATCTCCTGGTGGCTAAAATGAATAATTGGAGCAAAAATAAATAAATGGTAGTGTTGGGTTACCATTCAATTAATAAAATAAATATCCATGGGCCCATATGGATATAATCAAAAGGCTGAATAAGAAGTAAAGGGAAAGAATGGGTTAATCCTCCTTACAAAATAATCCCAATTAATAAATGTTGAAAAAATAAGTGAAATAAAAACTCATCATTAAAACATCATAGCAATATGAAATGTAGGCAAGATCCACTAATAAGAACTAAATTAATGAGGAAAAACTTAAACTTGATATTTGCATAACCTCAAGGTATCTCGACTCAAATACTTGCTCATTATTGTGGTATCTTAACTATGTCTACAATTTTTGTACTAGTCTTGCCTCCAAGAAGCAGAGCTTGAGGAGAGGAACTATTTGAGGAGGCATAACTATTTGTTTCTAACAAATAGAGTTGGGAAGGGAAAAATAATAACTTCACAGTGGAGAATCTGGCAGACACCATCTTAACCAAGTTACCAAGGTTAACAGTACCAGTAATAGGTAATACAGTATCACAAAACACTGATCTAAAGCAATAAAAAGGGGAAATGGCTTCTGTGATATTTTTCTCTGCAAAATGTGTTAAGTCTAATCATAAGAAACCTCAGACAAACCCCAATGGAGGAACATTCCACAAAATACATGACCACTATGCAGAAGGGTCCAGGTTACAAAAGATGGGACAATACTGAGGAACTTAGGAGAATAAGAAGACATGACTACTAAAGACGATGTGGTATGCTAGATTGGATCCCAGAATTTGAAAAGGAAAAAAAAAGACACTAGCGGAAAGACCAGGGAAACCGGGATAAAGCCTGTAGTTTAGTTAGTATTATTGTTCCAATAATGATGGCTTAGCTGTGATAACTTTACCATGGTTAGGAGAAGCTGAAAGATATGGGGACATAGGAACTTTCTATCATCTTTACAATTCTTCTGTAAATCTAAAATTATATCAAAAACAAAAAATTTAAAAGCATTACAACTTCTTCCAATATTCTACCTGAAACTACTAGCTTTTGTTTTCCAAGAATGCACAAGAAATGGACCAGAATTCTGGTCATTGCGAGAGGGAGAACAGCAAACATAACGCTAGCCTGGCAACCCGAAGCCCTGGACCCCCACACCAGCCCCATCAGTGAGCATGATCCCGGGTAACTTAGGGATTCCTGACACCCAATCCTTATTCCTTACAATAGGAGTTTCTTAACCCTTAAAATAATGAGTCTGGACAGACAATGTGGCCCTTACAGACATCTTCTATCATAAAACAAAGAAAATGATGGAGGGAGAACTTACATTTCTAAGAAAATACAAAACTCAAAGTATCTTCAGCATAAAATATATACCAAAAATACAAATGCCCATAAATTAAATAATTGCCGGAGATCTTGGGAGCACACCAGAGACCATCTCTCAGTGTCGGCAGGTTAGATCACATTGCAAAGAGCACTGATGCTTGAGACTTGACTCGTTTCCCCCTTGGGAGAGAAGTTAGCCTACCCCTCAAGTCACCAACCATAAAGAAAAGGTAAGTCCAAGGTCATGGCACCAAATAGGAGGTACTGTCCATCCTAGCTGTGAAAGAGAGGTCAGGCCCATTGTGACCCAAAGGGGCAACACCAAGGCCACTGTTGCATGAAGAAGCCTGTTAGGAATAATGCCTGCTCCTTCAGACACACACTGAATTGCTTAATTCCAATTTTTAAGTTAAATTATAAGTCCATTCATTCAAGAATCACAATGCTCTATGTTAAATGAATACCGAAAATATCCAGGCAAGAGTATAATTGTCTTCAACACCATTTGCCGTCTTTATTATAATATTTAGTCTCTTTTTCTTATTTAAGCAATTATCAAGGCGGCTATGGCTGCACAATAAGGTCTTCGAAGAGGAGGACTCTTTGCCCTCCAGTTACTGAAAGCAAGCTTATTAAGAATGACATAGGAAGAATTGCAAGCACTCATTTTCTAAATTTCAGGGCCCTTTTCTGTGGAGTCAAAGGGTACTATAAAATGTGTCAGGGAACCACACATGCGGATATTCACATTTCACTTAGAAATCCATCCAGACTGCAAGTCTCTAAGTGGGTCTCCGCGAAAGGCAAGGGTTCAGAATGCCCCCCTTTTCCCGAGAGAGAGCAGGTTTTGACTGTGGAACATGTTGCACTAATGAAGCTTCGCTGGCAGCTGGCAAGTGAGTGAAGCTTCTGGGTAGCAGAGTGATTCTTCCTAATACTGCACTAAAGAGAGCCAAGCTTGAGCCGTGTTCCGATCACTCGGGAGGAAAACCAAAAGAGTACAAGTGAATACTATTCTTTGGTACTTATTTCTTGTGATATGGTTTCAAACTTACAGAGAAGTTGCAAAAAGAAAACAAAAAGCTCCCGTGTTTCCTTTACCCAGGTTATACTGCATATATATGTATTATATATGTAACTTGTGAGGAGAGAATGTGAGACTACACATACCCTCATTCCCATCACACTTTCGTCCACTAGTATTAGTATCCATCAGTGATTCTTGCTCGTATCAGTTATCACATGACAGTTCCCAAATGGTGATTTTTCTAACTCCACCGTTCCTTCAACCTTTATTACTTGGCATTTTACTCTGAGGAAGAGCCAATTTTCATCTTTTATTTATTTATTTATTTACTCATTTATTTATGTTGGTATTGACTCAGGATTCTTATTTTATTCAACGGGTCTATAATTTACTACTGTCATTATGTTGATGCTAAAATTGTCAACTGAAGGCTTTTTGAAGGAGCATTTAAGGTACCTTGAGTTTTCCCAAGTTTGCTTTGGAAGCCAGTGGTCCCTCTGCCTTCAGAACATTTTGAGGCAAAAAATTGGGTCCTCTTGTTTGAACAGAAACACTAACAAACCCTTCCCCTGCTTAGAAACTCCTGTCTAGACACATTACTCTTTCACAGCCCCAAATCTCTGTTTTGCTCCCTATCCAGGGCTGCAGTTAATCACATGAAGGGACAGATGCTGAGCAGCCTAAGGCTTTCTCTGCCACCGCGGCGAGGCTGAGCTCCACTCAACAAGCAGGTAGTGAGGGGAGACAAATGTTGTTTGACAAGGCAGCACATCCCAGCACCCAGGGACAGAAAACAGACAGGCCACTCTGTGTTCCCAGGCAAAGGCAGAGGGATATCAAGCAGATTGTTTCTGACAGAAATCATATCACAGCCGCACTTCCAGACAAAGTCTGTGTGAATGAAATGATACACTTTCTGTTCCCCATCTTCCCCTTTAACGAAAAGCGAGGATATCAAAGGTACATCGAAGGTGACAGCTCAATGCAAGGTGGTTAGCAAGATTTTGTAAGCTTCGTTTCCCTTTGGAGATGTTAAAGAATCAGTAGCAGTTCATAGGTCTGGACGCTCTAGCGATTCCCCTGGATTCTAATACATTTCCAGGTTCCTAGTTCCTACCACATCAGTCTTCTCTGTTCAGGGAACGTTGGGTCAAAATAAAAAAAAAATAAACTCATGAGGAGCCTTTATTTCATAGGAGAAAACAGAATCATTAAATTAGACTTTCCTAAGATATATGAAGCAATGATTAGCTGGAAATGCAGTTTCCCAGATGTAAACTGATGCTAGAATATAGGCAAAAGTTATTTTTAGGGGCCACCTGACTTATTCTCATCACTAATGGATATAGAAAAGACATTCAAGAAAAAGTCCTCCTCAAATAATATAATTTGGAAGGGAAATAATATTTTTATCCAATGACAACCTACTTTGTCAATGCTTTCCTTGTGAATTGCCAAGAACTGTGAGTTAGAATGACTCCTTTAACTGTAACTAAATTATATTAACATAGGCTTTTTAAAACAGTTTTGTTTTTCATCAGGTTTGTGGAGGGTACTTAGATGTTATGTTACAGAGACAATAAAGTTAACGTGTAAGTTCTGACCAGCTGCTGTTTTCAGAAGTCAACCAGTCTGACCTGCTGGGAGCCCGACTGTTGGATGGCAGACCCACAGCAATGACCATTCCCAAAGGAAAAAAGGGAGGGCCGTGGCACAGACACTGCGGGGATGGGGGGCGGGGCTCCATTTCTGACCAGAAGGCCCAGGATACGCTCTACCCAGAGAAGATGAACAGTTCACCTTAGTGGAAGTAGTTAGCAAGAAACAACCTGATGCTATAATTTCTATTGCTTTCAATCATCTTTCAGTTATTCCTCTAATTTTGTTACGCACTATCTCCATGTTTAGCATACAAGAGTTCTATAAATCAAAACTCACAATGTAGACTTTTGAAAGAGATTCTATTTTGTCATAGAAATTAGATTATAGTTGGGGAGTGTATCCTTGATCAAAAACTCTCACCAAATGAATCATTTGTAACCAAAATTATATCCTAAGAAGAGCTGTAACAACCATAAATTTCAATAATGATTTAGAATAGTAAAATTGTTTCCCAATCTTAAGCAATTATTAATGTGCAATATACAAAAACCATTGAAAAGACCCTTACAACTTATACTTTATGAAATAAACTTGGCCTAAAACAAATAAACTGTAATAGAAATAAATTAATAGCTTCACCCATCAACATTGTCTTTTTTGAATTTAGATGTCCTTTTTTTGCATAATTTGGATGTCCCAGATGTTTAAAAATTTTTTAAACACATTTTATTGTTGTTCTATTACAGTTGTCCCAATTATCCCCCCTTCGCCCTCCTCTGCCCAGCCCACCCCCTGATTCCACAGTCATTCCCCACCCTGTTGCCTATATCCATGGGTACTGCATTCGTGTTCCTTGACTAGTCCCTTCCCCATCTTTCCACACTTGTCCACCTCCCCCTACCCCTCCCTTCTGGCCACTGTCACTCTGTTCCTTGTTTCCAAGCCTCTGGTTCTATTTTGTTCATTAGTTTATTTTGTTCATTAGGTTCCTCTCACATGTGAGATCATATGATATTTGTCTTTCACTGGCTAGCTTATTTCACTTAGCATAATATTCTCCAGTTCCATCTATACTTTTGTGAAAGGTAGGAGTTCCTTCTTTCTTTCTGCTGTGCAGTATTCCACTGTGTAAATGCACCAGTTTTTTTGATCCATTCATTTACTGATGGGTGCTTGGGCTGTTTCCAGCACTTGGCTATTGTAAATAGCACCACTATGAACATAGGGGTGCATAAGTTCCTTCGAAATGATATGTCAGGGTTCTTAGGGTATAAATCCAGCAGTGGAGTTGCTGGGTCCAAAGGCAGTTCCATTTTAGTTTTTTGAGGAAATTCCATACCGTTTTCCACAGTGCCTATACCAGTCTGCAGTCCCACCAACAGTGCACTAGGGTCCCCTTTTCTCCACATCGTCTCCAACACTTGTTGTTTGTTGGTTTATTAATGATAGCCATTCTGACTGGTGGGAGGTAATATCTCATTGTGGTTTTAATTTACATATCTCTGATAGCTAGTGAGGTTGAGTATCCTTTCATATGTCTATGGGCCCTCTGTACGTCCTCCTTGGACAAGGGTCTATTCAGGTCCTTTGCCCATTTTTAATTGGATTGTTTGTCTTCTTGGAGTGGAGTCATACGAGTTCTTTACATATTTGAGACCAAACCCTTATCCGAGGTATCATTGGAAAATGTGTTCTCCCATACAGTTGGTTCCCTTTTCATTTTGATGACATTTTCTTTAGCTGCACAGAAACTTTTTAATTTGATGTAGTCCCATTTGTTAATTTTTTCCTTTATTCCCTTTGCCCTAGGAGATATATCAGCAAAAATATTGCTACGTGTAATATCTGAATTTTCACTGCCATTTTCCTCTAGGACTTTTATGACATCAAAACTTATATTTAAGTCTTTTATCCATGTTGAGTTTATTCTGGTGTATGGTGTAACTTGGTAGTCTAGTTTCATTTTTTTGCATATACCAGTCCAATTTTCCCAACACCATTTATTCAAGAGGATGTCTTTACTCCATTATATACTCCTGCTCCCTTCATCAAATATTAATTGACCATAGAGACATGTGTTTATTTCTAGGCTCTCTACTCCATTCCATTGATCTATGTGTCTTATCCTTATGCCAGTATCAGACTCTTTTGATTACAGTGGCCTTGTAGTATGGGTTGATATCAGGTATTGTGATTCCTCCTACTTTGTTCTTCTTTCTCAAGATTGCTGAGGCTATTTGGGGTCTTTTTTAGTTCCATATAATTTTTTGAAACATATTTTCTAGATCTGTGAAAAATGCCATTGATATTTTAATAGGAATTGCTTTGAATCCATAGATTGTTTTGGGTACTATGGATATTTTAATGATGTTAATTCTTCCAATCCATGAACGTGGTAGATACTTCCATGTATTTGTACCTTCCTTAATTTCTTTCTTTAGTGTTCTGTAGATTTCCAAGTGTAGATCTTTTATAATCTTGGTTAAGTTTATTCTTAAGTAATTTATTTGTCTTGTTGCGATAGTAAATGTTTTTTTCATGTGCGTGCCTACATTCTGTTTCTGATATTTC
The DNA here is from genome assembly GCF_004126475.2 of Phyllostomus discolor. Taxonomy (NCBI): domain Eukaryota; kingdom Metazoa; phylum Chordata; class Mammalia; order Chiroptera; family Phyllostomidae; genus Phyllostomus; species Phyllostomus discolor. Next base: position 144,451,523 of record NC_040908.2, read on the forward strand.
ATTGTTGGTGTACAGAAAAGCCCTCAACTCCTGAATATTGACTTTGTATCTCATTATTTTGCCAAATTCACTTATCAGGTCAAATAATTTTTTGGTGGAGACTATATGGTTTTCTTTCTACACAATCATGTCACCTGAAAATAATGACAGTTTTACTTCTGCCTTTCCAAATTGGATGCCTTTCATTTCTTTTTCTTGTCTAATTCCTGTGGCTAGAACTTCCTGTACTATGTTAAATAAGAGTAGTAAAAGCAGACATCCTTGTTTTTTTCCTCATCTTAAGAAAAAGCTTTTTGTTTTTGCCCATTGAGTATAATGTTAGCTGTAGGTTTCTCGTATACAGCATTATGTTGAGGAATGCTCTCTATTCCTACTTTGCTAAGTGTTTTTATCATAAATGGGTGCTGAATTTTATAAAAAAATTTTCAGCATCTATTGATATGACTATGTGACTTTTGTCCTTAATTTTATGTAGCAAATTATATTTATTGATTTGTGAATATCGTATCATCCTTGCATCCCTGGGATGAATCCCATTTGATCATGGTGAATAATCTTTTCAATGTGTTGCTGAATCCAGATTGCCAAGATATTGTTGAGGATTTTAGCTTCTATGTTCATCAGAGGTATTGGTCTGTAGTTTCTTTCTTTACTGTTGTGTCTTTATCTGGTTTTGGAATTAGGATGATATTGGCCTTGTAAAAAGAGTTTGGGAATCTTACTCTTCTTGGATTATTTTGGAATAATTCAAGAAGGAGAGGAGTTAGTTCTTCTTTAAATGTTTGGTAAAATTTACCCGTGAAGGCCTCTGGTCCAGTGCTGTTGCAGACTGGGAGTTTTTTGATTACTGCTCCAATTTCACTAGTTGTTATTGATCTGTTCAGGCTTTCTGCTTCTTGTTGATTCAGTTTTGAGAAATTGTATATTTCTAGAAATTTGTCCATTTAGTCCAGGTTGTCCACTTTCTTGGCATATACTTGTTCATAGTAATTTCTTACAATCCTTTGTACTTCTCTGGTATTGGTTGTAACTCTTCCTCTTCCATTTCTGATTTTATTTATTTGAATCCTCTCTCTTTTCTTCTTGATGAGGCTGTTAAAGATTTGTCAACATCATTTATCTTTTCAAAGAACCAGCTCCTGGACTTATTGATCCTTTTAATTGTTCTTTTAGACTCTATATCATTTAATTCTGTTCTGATCTTATTTCCTTCCTTCTACTCACTCTGGGCTTTGTTTGTTGCTGTACCCCTAGTTCTTGTAGATGTAGGGTCAGGTTGTTTATTTGAGATGTTTCTATCTTCTTTAGATAGGCCTGTATTACTATGAATTTCCCTGTCAGTACTGCTTTTGCTGTATCCCATAGGTTTTAGTTTGTTGTATGTTCATTTTCATTTGCTTTTAGATACTGTTTTATTTCTTCATTGATTTCATTCTTGATCCATTCATTATTTAATATCATGTTATTTAGTCTCCATGAATTTGAGTGTTTTTGAGCTTTTTCCTTGAGGCTGTTTTCTAGTTTCAATCCTTTGTGATCTGAGCACCTGCTTAATATGACTTTAATTTTCTTGAACTTGTTGAGGCTTGTTTTGTGTCTTACCATGTGGTCTGTCTTTGAAAATGTTCCATGTGCATTTGAAAAGAATGTATATTTTGCTTCTTTGAGGTGAAAGGTTCTGTATATATCAATTAAGTCCATTTGATCTGTTATTCAAGAATCACCAAATATCATTGCTGATTCTTTGTTTGGAAGATCTATCCATTGTTGACAGTGGGGTGTTAAAATCCCCTATGATGATTGTGTTGCTGTCAATATCTTTCTTGAAGTCCTCCAAGATTTTCTTGATATGTTTATGTGCTCCTATGTTGGGTGCTTATATGTTTACAAGGGCTGTATCCTCCTGATGGACTATTCCCTTAAGTATTATCTAGTGACCCTCTTTGTACCTTTTATGGCCTGTGTTTTGAAGTCTATTTTACCTGATATAAGTACTGCTACCCCAGCTTTCTTTTCATGTCTGTTTGCTTGGAATATTTTCCCCATCCCTTCACTTTCATTCTGTGTAGATCTTTTGTTCTGAGGTCATGCACATCATATATATGCAGGTCATGTTCCTTATCCATTCAGCTACCCTGTGTCTTTTGATGGGAGCATTTAATCCATTTACATTTAAAATTATTATCGATAGGTATTTATTCAATGCCATTTTTCCCTTTGTACCTGTGTTCCTCTTTCTCTTTTTTTTCTTCATCTTCTAAAAGCAGTCCTTTTAGCATCTCTTGCTGGTTTGGTGGGGGTGTATTCTTTTAGCCTTTTTTTTTGGTCTGGGAAGCTTATTATTTCACCTTCCATTTTATGAGAGCTTTGCTGAGTAGAGTAGTCTTGGTTGCAGACCTTTGCTTTTCATTAGATGGAATACTTCTTGACATTCCCTTCTGGCTTGTAGTGTTTCTGTTGAGAAGTCAGCTGCTTGTCTTATCAGGTCTCCTTTGTTACTAGTTGTTACTGTTGTTTTTTCCTTGCTACCTTTAAGATTCTCTAAAACTATAGAATGCCTCAGGAATCTGTGTGACATCCTTGCAAGAAGGCTAAACTTCTTTGTATCATTCCAATTTTAGTACATGTGTTGCTGAAGTGAGCATTTTCCCAGACATTTTTAAATACATATATGGAAATCTATACAAAAGCATTCTTTTCTTTTTCTTCATAAAATTTTGTAAAGTTAGTTGAATCACAAAAATTATTCCAGAGTACATAAATTTATAGGCTGCCTCACAGCACTTTAGTAGGTGCTTAATAAGATTGTTATTGGAGACAATGATGGAACTATTTCCACTTACCTCATTCTCTCATTCATATTTCTTAGTTCTAGTATTTATTCCTGTGGTTCCTAACATGAGTACCTCAAAGACAGTCATGGGAAGTACATATGAACCACTCACAGTATGATGAGGTTATAAAAGGAGAAGCATGGGGTGTTGTGAAGCACAGAGAAAAAACTTCTAATATGAACTTGAGGAGTCAGGAAAACCTTCTATAAGGAGACAGTACCATGCTTGACATCAAAGCAAAGAGTATAGGTGGGAGTTAGTGGGACAAAGAGAGAAAAGATGAAAGTGTGAGGAAACTTCATAGACAAGGTCTGAATGAAAAAGCATAATGTGTTAGAGGAACAAGAGAGGCAGAGGGAAGAGTGAAAAGAGGATGGACCATGGGGCATTTACAGCCCAGGTTAAAACAGGGGAGAGACACAATAAGATGTGTATTTTTGAAAGAACATGTGTAGAAAATGTGCTAACACTGAAGGAGGGCTAACCAATTAGAAGGGAATAGAAATTTTCAACAGGTGGGTGGATTTTCTAGTCAATTTTCTAAAAATTGACTATTTGGGGAGAGAGGAGATAGTATGGATGATGTAGATTTCTGTTTGGGCAAGTGATGGCTGGGGATGCTATTCATTGAGAGAGGAAACTTTTGGGGAATAATAAGGTCATTTTGGCCAATGCTGAGTTGGGGTACCTGAGAAGATTCAAAAGGAGCTATCCATGCCTTTTATATGAAAAAGTTTCTCTCCCAAATTATTTATGAGGGGATACATGAGACCCACTCTTATAAATGGCAATGGAAACAACACATTTTATTTTGTGCCCAAATGGAACCAGAATTTGGTCAAATATTTTATTTTATTGCCAAATAGTGTACCAACCCTTTTCAGTTGCTGGATCATTTAAGTTCAATATATAAGATATTAAATTTCTCTCCATTGTAAAAAGCTAATTTAGAATGCCTAAATCAAAAGGCTAACTTGCTGCCTTTCATATTTCATCAGGATTGAATAGTTAAGGATTGGAGCCCTGGCTGGCGTAGCTCAGTGGATTGAGGGTAGGCTGTGAACCAAAGTGTTGCAGGTTCGATTCCCAGTCAGGGTGCATGCCTGGGTTGCTGGCCGTGACCCCTAGCAACCGCACATTGATGTTTCTCTCTATCTCCCTCCCTTCCCTCTCTAAAAATAAATAAATAAAATCTTTAAAAAAATGATTGGCCAGATGATATACTATAATAGTTAAGAGTATAGTTAAGACCCAGACTTTCTGGGTTCATTCCTGTGTTACTTCTCATTGCAGTGTAACCATGGGCAAGTTTCTTATTGTCTCTGTGTCTCATTTGCATGTTCCTATCTACAAAATGCATTAAATACCTACTTCACTGTGGTGCTGTGTGATTTAAAATAGATAATATTTGTGTGTAGAAGAATAGTAAAAATTGAAATATGGTTGTTATATTTTTACATTTTTACACTTTTATATATCAAATATCTGATACGTAGTTAATATCCCAAATATATAAAGAACTCATGCAGCTCAATAGCAAACCAGACATTCCAATTTAAAAATGGGCAAAAGACCCAAGGAGACATTTTTCCAGACGTACAGATGGCCAATAAGAACATACGTTACTCCTTATCAGGGAAATGCAATCAAAACTACAATGAGATATCACCTCATACCTGTTGGAATGACTATAATGAAAATGACAAGAAAAAATATTGCTGGCAAGGATGTGGAGAAAAGGGAACCTTTGTGCACTATTGGTAGGAATGTAAATTGGTGCAGCTGCTATGGAAAACAGTATTCCTCAAAAAACTAAAACTAGAAGTACCATATGATATAGCAATTCCACTTCTGTGTATTTATCCAAAGAAAACAAAAACATGAACTCAAAAAGATATAGGCAGCCCATGTTCACTGCAGCATTATTTACAATAGCCCAGATATGGAAACAACCTAAGTGTCCATCAATGGATGAATGGATAAAGAAATAGTGAGGTATATATGTATATGAATATATAATGAATGAAAAATTAAACATGTTTGCCATTGTTTTATAACAACTATTGGTATACATGAATAGATGTATATTTGGCTCTTTGAACACATATGAAGAAATTGAAAATATTAAAACATACTTTGTTAGTAAATTGAGATACCTCCTAATGCAATAAAAGACACTTTATGTTCTGTCCAACATAGTTAAAGATTCAAAAGGTTTACTCGCTATATCTATTATTTATATAATGTTGCCTATATTTTGGTTAAAAGAAAGCAAGGAAAGAAAATGAAACATGATGTCGATCCCCTACGATGACAAATTCTTTGCTGGTGATATTCTCCTTTCTGACCTTTCCATCAGGTGCTCTATCAAACCTATACCCATCACTACGTCTCATTGTTAGCCCACCTAGGCTCACACCAGTCGGACTGCATGGGCAGCCACAACACAACTCCATTGGCAGCCCGGACACTCTAAGTTGCCTGCTAGACCACTTTCTGCTTTCTCTGTTCTTCTTTTCCTGGGCCCTGGGGCACAGCTGCAGTAAAACACAAAGCTCTACCTACTTGTCACACCACATATTTGCAGCTCAACTTCAATGTGTCTCTTAGTGCTCTAAGCAGTCACTTTAGTCCCCTTAATTCATTTCAGTTCAGCCCAATTCAACAAAAATACACTATATATGCAGAACACTTTGCTAGGCAATGAAGAATAAAAGAACAAGACTGATCCCACTCTCAAAGAACTTAGAGTCTACAGGAGAGAAAAATATACATGATACATGCCTGAGAGGTGGGATTGGGCTGATGGTACAGATTCCAGGCCTTTCCTTTTCTCCTTCATGTCATCCCCTCAGTCTTCACCCTCAGCCACTGACCACAATTTATAACTCACCCAGGCCATGGCTACTTGATATAAATCTCCACAAAAACATTTTCGTCACCTTGTTACGTTTATAGCTTCTCATACTCATTAACCTTTCCCTCTATTCTCTGATTTTTTTACTTTGATCATTCTCCTGTCACTGATCAGGGACTTTCTTCTTGTATTTATTTCCTCCTTGGCCAATATATTCAATCTTTTCCTCTCTGCCTTCCCATGTGCACATGGCTCCTCTTCTAAAAACATCTTTGGGCCTACTGCCTAGTCTTTGTTCTTTCACTCAACCCATTTCACTGCAAAACCTGCAAAACCTTTCTGCGTTCCATTTCTACTTTGTGCCTACAATTTTTTCCACTCCCACTCTCAAAATTACTGTCTCAGGCATCAACAATGTCTTCATTACCAATCAAGTGAGTAGGTTTTCCCCTATTCCCCCTCTCCTTCCTGTTTCTACAGCTATGCATACAGAGTATCATTCAATTGTTTTCAAAACTCCCTTGGCAGTTAGCTTGATGACACAGGATGACAGTTCCCTTCACAATTCCCCAACCAGTGCCTAGTTGGTTTGGTTGATCCTTGTCTTTCCTGCTCATTGTGGATTGCCTCCATGGGGTGGCCTTTCAGGCTTTTTCTCCTTAGGGGCTCGTAGAGGACACTCATTCCCAGGCCCCACCTGTCCCGAGGTCCGTTCTCTCGCAATCTGCTGAACAAATCAAAGGCTCTGGAATTGGAATACTTTATTCCACTTTCCTGCTCTTCCACTTACTAGCAGTGTGTAATTGGAAATGTTAATTTCTTCATTCCTTAGTTTCCTCCCCTTTAAATTAAAGGGAATTATAATACCTACCTCGTTGGTAGTGAGAATATAATGAGATTATCCATATAACAATTTGCTATATGATCTTGCCTGTAAAGGCACAATGATAGCATACACTCAATAACTATTAGCTGTGACAATATCAATAATAAAGCAATAAAACTCCAGGTTTAAAATTTCATGATAGTAAATGAAAACCGAATGATCAAATAAAAGAAAAACCTTCATGATCAAATGAAGACCACTGTATGATTGTTGTCTTTAAAAACTCTCCCTGCCATTTCATTTCAATGTCTTAGTTTTACCTATGAATAACACTATTCTCCAATATTCACATTTAGAAACCAACTTCTGACTATTTTCTTGTTAAATTATTTTCCTCTCTGCTCCCTAGTCTTCTGTGCTCCTTCACATCCCCTAAGATCATAGACCAACTTGTGTTACGAGATAATCAGGATCCAGGTACCACAAGGGGACTTAACTTCATGTCAGTAGACAGTGACAAAGTAGTAGCAGAGGGTGGTCCAGCCCAGATATCTGGCACATCCCTCTAAAACACTGGGGTTTTACTAAGACAGTGAAGAAGTTATGATCTGGAATCAGCAGGGAAAATAGTGTGTGGCCGGCACTGACCCTCTCTCAGAGGGTCAATGCAATCTTCCTTCAAGAAAGTTAAAAGCAAAGCAGTGTTCTCAGGGCATGGTTGGATTCACTGGGTAGAAGGAAGCAGAAGAAACATTTGTGGCAAAGGGAAGAGGGACATTTATTGGCTAGGAATTGGGAGTGTCAGAAGGCAAAATAGTCTTGAAAAGGAAGAGTGGAAGGGGACCTCAGTTCCAGAAGGAAGTGCAGAGAATTAAAGGGATGAAAGCCTGAGAGGGAATGTTCCTAGCAGCTTATAACATAGGGGTCAACAAAAAGAAACAGGACAGGAGGCAGGGTGAAGTCAGTCCTAAAAAATGGAGGGGAGGGGAGCGGCAGCCTCTTATCCCTCACCAAGAGATGGAAGAGGGCTGAGGTGGGAGGGCAGGTGGGTGGGAGTGGGTCAGGACCTCCATTGTGGGTTTGTTTTCCGGGGCTGCTGTGGGTGTTTCAGTGCTGTTGTCTCTCTCATGTGTGACAGAGTCTTGGGAGCAAGGATTCTACCTTCCATTTCATCTGCACCACATATGGCACTTACATATGCACACCAAGACATTCAACAAAACTGCCAGTTTGACAAAGACAATGGTTTTAGATTCAAGGAAACTGGAATGCTTGTGAGTGGAAAGCAACGAATTACACTGAAACAACCACAGACTATACAGTTTGCCTTTACAGGCAAGACTGGCTGGACGTGATTTAAACTGGCCAAACCAAGGGACTGTTTTCATGTAACTTAAACAATAAAGTAAGATAAAAATTCAAATTTTATATTTAACATAAATGTTTTAAATGGCAAATTTTCGGTGAGGCAGGAAAAATAATTACAGTGAAAGGGGGACTATTAACACATGAGCACTCAAAGCACAGGAATGGAAAAGGCAAATGTGAAAATGTCAAAAGTAATTACTTTTTTATTCAGGTTATATAGAAATAAAAAGACTGCTACTGCAATAATAGTACATTTCAGAAGTTAAGATAAAATCCATGACCAATAACAACAATATGTAAGACTTTAGTTTATTTCAGGACACATTATCATCTTCATAGAAAAATATTTTACAAAAAAAGAATTAAAAGTCCAAATAAATCAGAAACCCACCTTTATCCTGCAAAAAAGATTTATTATTTTTAAGTGAGAAGAACTTAAAGATATATCATTTATAACCAATCCCTCCCTCCCTCCCTTCCTTCCTTCCTAAGTTTATAAATGTATTGATAAACTTAAACTTCTTTTCCAGATATCAATGCATCAAAGATGCATTAGTTTTTATTGCTGCATAACAATCTCAAATTTAGCAACTTAAAGCAACACTAATACTTATTATTTCACAGTTTCCACGGGTGTGTAGTCCCAGAGGGTCCTAACAGGGTCTTTCACTTGAGGTCTTACAAGGCTGCAATCAAAATGTCAGTTGGGCTGCATTCTCATCTGGAGGCTTGATTAGGGAAAAACCTGCCTCCAGGCATCCTCAGGTGGTTTGCAGAAATCACTTTCTTTCCGTTGCATGACTAAGGCCCTTGTAGTTGCTGCCTGTGGTTTCCTGCTATGTGGTCCTCTCTGTGGGCAGATCACGTTATAACAGTTTGGCCCTAGAAGGGCACTAGGAAGTTTCTCACTAAGTTTCATCTGCTGAGACGGAGTCTCACGTGACGTTATGTAAAAAGAGTGTGACGTGAAATTATTTTTGCCATATTTTGTTATTTAGAAGCAAGTCCTGGGTTCTGTTTACACTGAGGGAAAGGACATTCAACTGAGCATGGCTATTGTTTTTTGTATGAGATGCATATCTTATGATGTGTCCCATACCAAAAGCTAACTGACCTAATCCATGTTCTTGTGAAAAGTATTCCAATGAGAAGTATTTTAAATGTTGCTCATATTTTAGCTTTAAATATGTTTATTTCAATATATTTGATAAGCAAAGAGCTGCTTACAAAAATTTCAGACTATATAAATATTAAATGTAAAAATAATGACATGACCACAGAATTACTTAGAATATCTCTAACCTGAAGTGACTGTTTTGAATGTAATTTTAAAAGTAATTTTCAATAAGTTCTAGTTATTGCTTTCATTATGAATATAGGAAAAATGTTAGGAATATGTAAATAAATATTTATTTATATATCTGTTTTATCACTTAAAAATCTGCTGAATAAATGAATAGATTAATAGAGCATAACAGAGACCAAAACTACGTTCACACCTATATGGAAATGTGACATTCGACAGAGGTGATATTAAAAATTAGTGAGAAAATATGGACTATTCAATAAATGGTACGGCAGCAACTAGTTCTGCATATAAAAGAATCAAATACCTTTTATCCTTTTCTACATAGTTGAAATATTTTGCAATTACAGAACAAAAAAGATTTTACTATAAACATGCACAAAAATCTATTCTAAGCTGATTAAAAACCCAAATGTACTAAGACACACTTTCAAATATTTATAAGACATTTAGCAAAAGCGATAAAATAAATATTGATAAATCTAATTAAATTTTTAATACCTGTTTAACAAACGTTAAAAAGTGTTTGGGAGAAAACCTTTGCCAAGAATACTAGGATTATTATATAAAATACAGAAATAGTTCCTGCTAATCATTAAGAAAGGCAAGATGGCCAACAGACACCAAATACCTCTCCGATCCTCTCCTCTCCTTCCCACACACACGTGCGCACAGGAGAAAGGCCGTGTCGGCACAGAGGGAGAAGGTGGCAAACCAGAGGAAGACCCTCACCAGAGATCGAATTTCCCAACACCTTGATCTTGGACTTCTTACCTCCATAACATGAAAAATGAATTTTTGTTGTTTTAAGTCACGGAGTCTGTAATATTTTGTCATGGCAGCTTGAGCTAACAAGGCGCCCCTCATCTTATCAGGTTTGGTCTGTGTGACCTATAGAATATGGCAAACGTGATGGTATTTCACTTTTAAAGTTAGGTCATAAAAGACACTGTGGCTTCTGTATGGAATGTATCTCTCCCCCTGCTCCCACCACCACCCCTCTCTCTCATTACTCACTCTGGGGGAAGACAGCAGCCCTACAGAGAGGCCCCAGAGGCTAGAAGACGAAGGCTATTGCCAACAGTCACATGAGTAAATGTGGATGTAGATCCTGCAGCCTCCAGCCCCCCACCCCCCGAAGCCTTCAGATGACCAATCCCTGGCTAGCAGCTGGAATACAGCCTCCTGGGGGATCCTGAGACAGACCACCTACTTAAGTTGTTCCTGGACTCCTGATTCTCAGAAACTGCGTTAGATCATAAGTGTTTGTTGTTTTAAGCTACTAAAGCTTTGGCTGAAGTAGCTTAAGCCAAATGGCCTGAAGCTTTATGTCTGAACTGCAAGTTGACATGTTGAAGTTATAATCCCCAATATGATGTTATTAGATGGCGGAGCCATTGGGAGGGAAGTAGGTCATGAGGGCAGAGGCCCCATGAATGGAGTTAGTGCTCTGATAAGGGATAAAAGAGACTTCACAGCGCTCCCTAGTCTCTACTGCCAAGTAAGGAAACGACGAGAAGTCTGCAACCCAGGAGAGGGCCTTCACTTGAACGTACTGGCACCCTGATCTTGGACTTCAGCCTCCAGAACTATGAGAAGTAAATTTCCTACAGTCACCCAGCCTGTGGTACTCCGTTATAGCAGCCCAAAAGGACTAAGACAGGCACCAAGTGTGGGGTAAGTTTTCCCTCAGCAATAACATAACACTTTGTTCAAAACCAGCTTAAAAACTGGCTGCTAAACTTATCTATTTGATATGATGCGAGCTATTTTTATTCCATGATATTTAATGGTCACTGCCCTCACTATAATTATTCTTGACCCTCAATCCATCAGATGGAGGCACAACTACAAGGCACTCAGTCACTGGTATTTGGTTTTATACAAACACTACTTTAAAGTAGAAAAGACAAATACCACATGATCTCACTTATAAGAGGAATCTAATAAACAAAATACAGTAGTGAGCAAAATAGGACCAGAGACATAGAAACATGGAAAAGATTGACAGTGGCCAAAGGAGGCAGAAGGGAGACCATGGTGGAAAGTAGGGGAGGGGACTAGTCACAGAACGTGCAGCAATGTCCATGGACATGGGCAACAGTGCGGGGACTGCCTCGGGGGCGGGGGGGGCGTGGCCTGGATGGAGGAGGGCAAAGGGGGGATAATTGGGACAATTGTAACAGAATAACAATAAAAAATCTTAATATTTATTTATTTTCTACCCACCAATAGTCCAATATTCTAGATGAAAACTATGTTTTGGGTGAGGCTCAGTTGTGATTTAACCTTCATTCATTATCCCCAAATTTAAGAAGCATCTCACACCCTCCCTCTCTTGAGTCTACATTAGCTATATTTAGGATTATAGAATTTCCTATTTTAAAAAACATTGTATAGTTAAGTCCTGTTAAACAGACATTTAGTCAAAGTAAAAACTGTTTCCCAGTAATAATGGGTTTTCACTGAAATGCCTCATTTTTCCTTTTTTCCTACTCATCAGCTGCTCTTCTGCCTTTCTACAGCTGCTTCTGTTATTACTTGCTCAGTTTTCCTTTTCTTGTGTTGATCTTCTCTCCCTCTGATGTTTTCCTCATAGCAACAGACCCATCTGATTGCGTGGAAGAGCCATATTTATCTTACCGCATTTATGGGGTCTGCCTTTCCATCACTAGCTTCTGAAATGACTTAGGCATGCTTGAACTCTTCTTAAGAGATAATTGCAGAACTTTGGGGAAAAAGGATTGTTATTTCAAGGATGTGAGTGAAGCAGTTTGGATAGAAGATGCAGACACCCTTAATAATACGCTTTGTGAAGTCAGTATTCAGGAGACATGGTTATCTGTAATGAGTTTTAATCAACGCTGCAGTCAAAGTTAGGACACAAGTGGGCTGGGTGAAGCCAACCGGGTGTCAGCCGCTGTGTAAAAGACCCAACAATTAAGAAGCTAGACCACACAGATCCTGAGAACGCTAACTGACCAAGACCATCCAAGTTATTAAATGTCCACCAGGCAAGCAAACATCAAATAATATGCTCACTGTAAAAACCCTCTGTGTTTAAATCATTTACTGTGTACAAACTGCACCTAGATATTGATATTTTCAAAACAAATTAAAGCACAGTGGAAAGAGAGGGGTTACCACTGTCACAGTTTAGTTGAAAGAGCTTGTGTTGATAATCTAGTTTCTATGAGCCTCAGTGTCTTCGGCCACCAAATGGGAATGGCAAAACCTCCCTGAAAGAGTGGTGGGTATAGGTAAATGAGACAATGTATGTGTAGCACATGGAAAGCGCTCAACATGTGGTGGCTCCTTGAAATTCCTCAAATCAACGGTGAAAAGGAGAGTAGCACGAGTAAGAAAAAAGTGTTAGTTTTCCTTCAGATGCTGTGAAAGGAATGTATTTTTCTTCCATTAATTTTCAGATCTTAAGGCGGCAATTCAGTGTTTGGGCTAAATTGCTGTGTTCCTCATGTTTTCATTACACAATGTTTAATGCAGTGACATCTGTATGATCATATACGTGGAGGAAACCGACATAAATTAATAATAAAAGTACAGAAGGTGAATCATGTATAAAGTGTTCTGTGAAAACTGAGAAAGGATTAATTGACCATGTGACTTGGGTTGGGTTGGGCAACAGCAGAGAAGGTTCAATGAGGAGCATCTGAATTGGGTCTTTAACAAAGAGAAGAGGGATTCATTCAGCGAACAAGGGGTAGTGGGAGGGCAGCGCATGCAAAGCTCCTGGGCGGGGAACACTGAGGCCTGTGTCAGGAGCACCCATCTTGCCTGCAAAGGAAATCTCCTTGGAAGCTTCCAATGCAGGGATGCCTGGGTCCCACCCCCAGAGAATGGGATTTGTTTGGGGTGGCCTGGGTTTTGAGATGTTTAAAGGCCTCCCAAGTGATGATAATATGCACACAAGTTTGGGAAACACTGGCATATTAATTTTCTGTAAGTTATTCTGTCTGACTGAGTGGAGGAGAAATAGTGGAAGATGAACCTGAAATGCCATGTCATAGAATCTGGACTTATACTCCAGTTCAGAAATTGTTTGACTGCATAGTCCTGTAATTTTAATATCTGTTATGCATCCTAAAATGTGTATATGCATTAATTCATAAATATACACATGTACTATTATAATAATTTCATACATAGATATATACAAAAGTACAAATTTTAAAATGATTAGAAAAACAAATAAAAGTATTTAACTAGTTATTTTATTTATAAATGGCTAAAAAATTCTTTCTTGTACTGTTATCACTAAAATCTTATTTTTGTGTCAGCAATAAGATAGATATGCTTCATTATTTGTGATAGTCTTGGTTTTACATTTTGTAACACAGAGATTCAAAGTCTCCTTTTAATTGCAGATATTCTGTAAGTTAATTTTAAGGATTGTTTTATCTAAAGCCAAAACTTCTCCAAAATATGAGCTGCAAATGGAAGAAATGCATCATTGGCTAAACGTACTAAATTACATTCTCATTTTTCAAGCTCATCAACAATGATGTACATTTTTGTAATATTTGGCTATCATTTGATTTTACAAATTTATCACAAGGCATGACATTTTTAAAAAATAAGTAAGTTAAGAAAACACACTGGGACCCGCATTTTGGAATACTTTTAAATAAGTTAGAAATAGATTTTTAAGTGTGATATGAAACGGAGAGGAGGGGGCAGTCTCTGTGAGATAAGGAAGATGTGCATCTTGCTCCGCCCCTTCCTTTTGTTACAGCCCTGGGTACTTACATCACCATCATGGAGTCACCAGTGAGGAAACGGTAGCTCACGGAGGCACCATAACTGCAGTACCACCAGTGCAGCAGAGAGGTTTGGAGCTGAACCGAGAACTGAGGAGTGTGTGAGGGAGACCGTGTGAAGTAAAGAGCGTTTTCCTGAGCCATGCCCAGGTGAGCTGAGATAGCATGAACTTGTGGTGGAAGGTATTTAACATGATTTTGTGACTTGCTTCCACATGTTGGCATTTCAAGAGTTAGAGAAAAATTAGACAGAGGGCAAAAAAACAATGAAGAGGCTGGAGGATTCTAGAATACTGGCAAATGACCTTTTGTAATACCTTTCTGAAGGCTGTGAGTTTTACAGGTAAGGAAACCCTTCCTAACTAACTATGCCCTCTAGCTGCTGTGACTTGAGAAGATGCTAGGTAGGATTTCGATCTTCTTGACTTTGTTGAGGCTTGTTTTGTGTCCTACCATGTGGCCTATCTTTGAGAATGACCCATGTGCACTCAAGAAGAATGTACATTTTGCTTCTTTGGGGTGAAATAGTATATAAATATTAATTCAGTGCATTTGATCTAGAGTGTCATTAAACTCTGCAATATTTTTATTGATTTTTTTTTTGCTTGGGAGGTCTTTCCATTGCTGACAGTGGCTGTTAAAATCCCCTACAATGACTGTATTGCTGTCTATCTCTTTCGTGAAGTCTTTCAATATTTTCCTTACACATTTAGGTGCTCCTATGTTGGGTGCATATATATTTACATGGGCTATCTCCTCTAGTTGAATAATTTCCTTAAGTATTATGTAGTGACCTTCTTGGTCTCTGTTATGGTCTTTGTTTCGAAGTCTGTGTTGTCTGGCATAACTATTGCTATCCCTGCTTTAAAGCAGCATCTCCCCCTCGGGCTACTCTTGGATCCCTCTCCCTTGTAACCCCTTCACAGGGCCTCTCACAACCCGTGGGATGCTAATTTCTTACTTGCAGCCACAAAGCAAGTTATGGGAGGATGTGGACCTTGTTGCTGTTCTTCACTGCTGGAGTCACGGAACTAGTAACATCTGGCAAGTGACCGGTAGAAATATGAGCAGTGAAATCTTCATCAGTAACATCAATAAATAAAACAGTTGGTTTTCATTCTCCCAACCCCCAAGATCAGACAACTTCAATGACCCCTTGGAACACTATTTTAAAACTAATTGTCTATCACTCAGAGATGATTTTACAGGCAATATAATTTTGTTCTCATGAATATAGCTTCCTTGCCTCTACCTCTCTAGAAATGGTACAAAAACAAAACCTGTACCCATAATAACTGTAATAAATACATTAGAAAATGCAGAGATGTTTGTGTCTAGTCATTAGATCAAGTCTAGACTCCCAATCTCCTAGATTCACAAACTCAAAAACTTAAAGGTAAGCTTTGGCCACTTCTCTTCCTTTATTTTCATCACTCTAATTGTACATCTTGCAAATATTTCTCAGAGCCTTATATAATTTTTAAACAGGGAAAGTCTTTCCAACCCCCACACAAAATCCAAGTAAACTTTTGCATAGAAACACTACAAATAAAGTAAAAAACCCCCAAAATTTGAGAAATATATTTGTAACTCAAATCACAAAGGGCAATTTACCAATATGTAAAAAAACTTTTGCAAAGCAATAAGGAAATACTAAAATCCCAACAAAAAATGAGCAAAGACATTGACAGTTCAAAGAAGGCCTAATTTAAATGTGAAATTTATCAAATTCACTTAAAACAATAGATTTGCAAATTAAAATTACACCAACAGGCCATTTTTACCTTGCCAATTGGCCACAGTTCAAAGTTTGAGAATATCTTGTACCATCAAGGTTCTGTATAAAAACAGGCACTTTCATACGTTGCTGGAGAATGTGTAAATTATAATGTTTTTAGACAATATTTGGCAATAGAGATTATATACATACCTTAATTCACCTACTATAGAAATGTCTGCCTTATCCCATCTACTGTAAAATGTGTATCCTAATACATTTATGCATATATACAAGATTAATCATCATAGCATTGATTTTGAAAGCAAAAGATTAGAAACAACCTAAATGTCCACCAGTTGAAAGCAACAGAATAAATTATGGTACACCCACATAATGGAAAACATGCATCAGAAAAATGAACAAGCAGATTTTGTGCATTGACCCAGAAAAATCTCAAACATGTTGTTAAGTGAAAAAAGTCAGATGCACATAGTATATGCAATATTACCACTTACACAAAGGGAAGGAGGTATGTGTCCATATTCTCTTTTTATGCATTAAAAAATGTCTCTGGGAAGATCCACAAGTAACTAACAGAGTGATTTCTTGGTGGGGATGAGAGTGGCCAGATAGGGTTTGGGGCAGTGGTGAACAGGAAACTTGTTATTACATATCCGTTTGAAACTTTTACTTTTGAGCCCTGGCTGGCATTGCTCAGTGGACTGAGCGCGGGCTGGGAACCAAAGTGTCCCAGGTTCGATTCCCAGCCAGGGTACATGCCTGGGTTGCAGGCCAGAACCCCCAGCAACCGCACATTGATCTCTCTCTCTCTCTCTCTCTCTCTTTCCCCCTCCCTCTCCCTCCCTCCTTTCCCTCTCTAAAAATAAATAATAAATAAAATCTTTAAAAAAAAAAAAGAAACTTTTACTTTTGAACCATGTGAATATTCTACCTATCTAAAATGACAAATTTTAAAAATTCGTGGTCAGGCCCTGGCTGATGTGGCTCAATTGTTTGAGCTCTGGCCTGCGAACCAAAGGGTCACTGGTTCGATTCCCAGTCAGGGCATGAGCCTGGGTTGCAGGCCAGGTCTCCAGTGGGGGGCGCGTGAGAGGTAACCACACATTGATGTTTCTCTCCTTCTCTTTCTCCCTCCCTTCCCCTCTGTCTAAAAATAAATAAATAAAATATTTTTTAAAAAATTGGCAGTCAGAATAAAATAAAAGCATAGAAAGTGCTTCCCAAGAGCCTCCTTTCCTCTCAGATACTTCTTGGGAGACAAAAATGCCTTCCTGTTATTAATTAGATGGACAGTAAATCTTTAGTAAATGTTGAAAGTATAAGCCAGGGGATAGAACAGATCCATTTCTCACTATGTTGCTACAGGCCTTCTATCAGTTGGATCTACTCTGTCTGCACAGCTTATCTTGCACTGGTCGCATTCCAGCCTTCTCACAGACCCATCTACTCGTTCTCACCCTTGCTCGTGAGGTTCTCTCCACCATTCAACGCCCTTTGTTGTCACCCCAACTTCTGCCTTTCCTTTAGAGCACAGTGTCATCCCCACCTTCTGAATGGCTTAAAACAACTGAGATGTATCCTCCTACAGTTCTAGAGGCTACACGGCTGAAATCGAAGTGTCAGCAGGACAATGCTCCTTCTGAAATCTGCAGGAGGGAATCCTCTCTTGCACTTCCTGGCTTCTGGTGCTTTGCTGGCAATCCTAGCAGCTACAGTAGTTCACTCTCTGCCTCCACAGTCACACAGGGTTCCTCCCTTGTATGTCTGTTTCTCTGTCTCTTCTCTTCTTGAAAGGACGCCAGTCATATTAGGACCCATTCTGATTAAACAGGGCTGTAAGTCGACTACATTTGCAAATAAAGTCACAGTCATAAGTACTGGGGGGGCAGAACTTATGTATATCATTTTAGGACACAATTCATCCCATAAAAAAACCTTCTCTAGCTGATGCCACCTTGTTTTTAAACTGTTTCCCCTAATGTTAAAGTCTATAGTAGGTAGATCTGCACCCTTACAGTCTCTCTTATCTAGTAGCTAGTTCATCTGATATATTTTTTCATTTTTTACTTATATACATATATATAAAGGTGCACACACTTGTATGTGTGTGTGTGTGTGTGTATATATATATATATATATATATATTCTCCCAAACTGGATTTTAAACACTTCAAAGACAGGAAATTTGTTTCTTCCTAACTTTTTTTGGCATGGAGCTAGAGACTCAAAAACGACTAGGTGCAACATTGGATGAAGGCAGATACTGTGACTTTTATACATTTTAACAATCACAATAGCCTTTCAATGAGCTAAGAGGCTCCTTGAGTCACTCACAGGATCAGAACCCAAAAGTAGCATTAGCTCATCAGCAGCACACAGCAAAGGCCCCACTTTAAGAAAGGATCAAGATCAATAAACAATAGACTTGGTCCCAGGAATGGAGATAATTGCATGGCAGGGAGGCAATCGAGTCTTCAGCTTCATGTCCAGCTGCCCAGATCAAGGAAAGTCCCTGCCTTAGTTTGTAATTATGGACAAAGAAGTTATCACTAGAATTGTGTTGTTTTTCCTCAAAGTAAAATACATGCATATATTCACATGTATATACATATATGTATAACATATGAGTTGATTTTCTATTAAGGCACAGGCGGGAGATTTTTCAAACCCTTAATTGACAGACCACCACAGTACGATATGAACAGCAGTGCAGTGTGGTAATTGGCCGCTGTCTCAGTCCCATCATGGGCAATCACAGGCTCATGGTGGAGCACGGAACAATGCGGGGGACGTTTCACAAGTGCAGAGGGAACAGCAGAGGAGAAGGGCTGGGTGGGAGCCAGAGGACAGACACAGAAAGACAAAATCCAAAGAGGAAAACAGTTAGCCTGCATCCCTAATCTAGGAACAAGTAATTACATACTTTATTATAATGAATTACATACGAATGAGTCATATTCACACAAGGTATTATATTACAAAGGCTGTTCATTTTTAGCAGCAATGCTAAGAGTAATGAGTAATGAGTGATTCACATGAGAAGAGATCCATGGATTAGATTATATAAAATTTCTAACTCTTATATAGTGAAAATAGCAAAATTAAAGGACAACCACATACTGGAAAATTATTTCCCTCAAATATAACATAAAGGGGATTTTTCCTAATGTATAACTAGTGTATTCAAATGTGTTTTAAAAAATTTAAAAACTCCAAATGGGTGTGGGATACAAACAACCTATCCATATAAATAAAAATATAATTAGAAAACTGATAAATGGAAAGTTATAATGAAATAAATGCAAATTAAGGCAACTTGGACTTTTTATTTTTTATTTTTTTAATATTTTATTTATTTATTTTTAGAGAGGGAAGGGAGGGAGGGAGGGAGAGAGAGAGAGAAACAGAGAGAGAAACATCAATGTACGGTTGCTGGGGGTTATGGCCTGCAACCCAGGAATGTACCCTGGCTGGGAATCGAACCTGGGACACTTTGGTTCCCAGCCCACGCTCAATCCACTGAGCTACGCCAGCCAGGAACTTGGACTTTTTAAAAATATCCACTAAATGTAACATAAAGATATAAACTTAAAATGCTCAATTCGGATAAATATGGGAAAGAAATCAATATGTTAAACTCATTGCTGGTTGTATTACCAATTACCAATTACCAATAGTAATACAATAAAACAATGTAGAGCAGGTATTATAAAGATAGTCATAACCTTTGACAAATAAGTAAAGTCCTATGTGTTTATCCTTAAAAATAGTTTAAAAGAAGCATAAAGGTGAATGGGTGAGAACATTCACTGAAATTTTGTACACAACAATATTAGGAAATAACATGAATACCCATCTCTAGGACAGTGACTTTGCCCCCACAGAAGAGTATAACAACATTAAAATATCATTAGGAAGTGTATTAGGTCATGTAAAACCATTATGCAGCAAGGAGAAGTAGGAAAAGCAGAACAGAAGTAGCGGTAGCGGACACATGAATTTCAACTACATAAAAACTTGTATTCCCAAGGAACATCACACATCTATTCAGTAAAAATGTGCTGAGCAACTACTATCACCTACCAGTCTCACGTTAGGAATGAAGGATCTAGTCCATGAACTTGCACTCACAGAGTTAAGGGATGAAGACATGTACAAATAAATATCACAAGACTGAAAGTACTACAACGATACTGAAAAGTAAAAAATAATTATATAGTGAATTATATGTGATACTTATGTGTCACATATAATTATATGTGATACTCTAAATTAATGTGAAAATTTTTCCTTTTCTTTCACTTATTGTTTTCCCCCATATTATAGAACAATATGTTCATACTAAAATACTAGGAAAACACAGAAAACACAGAAGAAATCAGGAAAGAATCTGCTGAGACCAAGCACCCACTGATAACCACCCAGTTTTAAAGCATGGTAAGCTTTCATCCTGTCTTTTTTAAATGACCATTTCTAGACTTTTAAAGCATGTTTGGATGGTATGTACATACATTTTATATTGTATTGCTATCAATTAAAAGTGTAACATAAGAAAGCTCCCATGCTATTAAAAACTCTTTGGAAAAATGTTTGATAATTCATAATATTTGATAGATGGGATATAACTGACTTAGCAATACCCCCACGGTCAGATACCTTGTTTCCAAGTCTAATTAATTATTAATTAGCATTAATAATGCTGCAGTGATTACCTTCGTCACCATTTCCATTACCTTCTTTGTTAAAAACTCCTAGTATGTCACTTAATTTTTGCAGTTGTAACTTAATAATATAACCCAGAGGCATTTTACCATATGTAAGGTCTTCAGAATTATGAGATTAATCTATGTTATTTATAATAATTTCAACAAAAGCATCTGAGAGGTAACATGATCAGTCCCTTAAAGAGAAAAGCCGCATTTAAGACTGTCACAGACCATGTATGGAGTTTGCTTCCATGGGCACCCCCATAATAACCTCTCTGAAAAGAGAGAAATGTTAGAGCTCCCAGCTTCTTTTCTGAGAAAAAGGCAGTAAAATAGGTGCTAACTCAAATTGTAAAAAGCCACAAACTTTCAAAAATGAGAAGATTTGTTCTATAAAAAGGCCTAGAGTTTATATAGATTAAGAATAAAAGTTTACAAACTTGAAATTCCTAAAACATTTTATACCATTAACATGAAACTAGCATTATGAAATAAGAGCTACATATACATACAAGACCACAAAGCACTTGGGCACAGATAACTAAAAGTCAATGAATGAAGCCACTCTTTCTCTTTAAGGACAAAAGTCTGAAGTTGAATAGAGTATGTTTTTGGTGGAAAAAGAATAGGGGATTAAATATTTAATGAGGCTGTTTCTATGGTATTTTACGACTGCTATCATTTTGCCAGGTGATATATTTGTTTGAATAAGTTGTTTGAGACCATTGAAATAGCTAGTGAAAATGTTTATATCTTTAATTTTTTAAAAGATTTTATTTTTTTATTTTTAGAGAAGAAAAGAGGAGAAAGAGAGGGAAAGAAACATCAATGAGTGGCTGCCTCTTGCACACCCCTCACCAGGGGCCTGGCCTGCAACCCAGGAATGTGCCCTGACTGGGAATCGAACCTGAGACCCTTTGGTTCACAGGCCAGCACTCAATCCACTGAGCCACCACTGCCACCGCTATTTCTTCAATTTTAAGGTCATACAAACTAAACTTACTTGAATCAACATTAAGTTCCCATGGCAACCTCCACTGTCTATGAAGTAAACAGGGAAAACATTCATGTCACAGATGAGGAAACTGAGGGCCCGTGTATATGAAGGATGCACCAAATCTGACACACAGTGGAACATGACATGGTGGGAGGAAGTCGGGCTACGGAATGAGACGATAAAAATAAAGGACTTCAGGAAGAAGCCTTCAGAGTTGAAACTTGTTGGTTAGACACGAATGGCAGAAATGTGTAAAACGCACGGTGTCAGGTTTTCTTTTCACAATTCTGTTACAGAGAAAGGAAGGAGGACATTTGAAACCTGTAATAAACATCTTTAATTCAAATATCATTTAAACTCATTAATAATTGAGGATTCATATCTGTATTTATCTGTAAAAGGAAGCACAAAAAGCTTCTATCCCTTTAGACATAAAAGAGATAAAAAAATGAAACTTGAAGAAAGGCCATAAATGTAGGAATTACAACATTACTGTTTTAATAACAATTCACTAATAGAATATATGACACAGTACCTTTATATAATCAAGACCAAACAGAGCAGAAACTACATAATAGCTGTACCGCTGTAGATCAATTTGAGACTAACATAACAGAAATGATCGCCGATCCCAAGACGTTATGGAATAGTAAACTTAAGATATTGTGCTGCTTTTCAAGTCTGTGTGACTATGATTATTTAATTTTCTTTTGTGCCTGCTCAAGTAGAGCTGTTATGTGACTACACATGAGAGAACCTGAAATTAATTTGTCTGTATGAGATCAGTGACTGTACAAACTCTTATGAAAACTAACATGCCATGACAATAGTAATTTTTATAAAATTACAGCGAGTGCTGCAATTCCCTGCCATCTGGCCGTCTCGTCATAACGACTTTGATGTGCCTTTTATTACTTATTTATTTACTTCAACCACTTCATTGGTATAGTTTTCAAGCATGTAAATGATCACAATGGAAGCTTTTAAATGTTAAAGGCAGGCCATCTTCATAAATAAATGTTGAACTTATCACGAAATTATGAGAGTCTAGTCTTTTGAGGAAAAAATACTTAAGAAAGAGTCATTTTGAGGAATTTTCTTAATTCACTGCGTGTAATTAGTTATGTTTAATCTGTGAAACACAGTCACCCTGTCTATGAAACTTTGAGTTTTTCTACATGAATACAGTACATATATTTCACTGTACATATATTTGAGCCTTATATTTGGAAGTTCATAGCCTACATTTGATTAAACAGTTCTGAAATTTTCTATCACCATGTTGTTACTCTTACGTGAGTGCTAACTAAACCAACATCGTTTGAACCCTGTATGAAATGTGCGATCAAATCAGATCTTTATTGACCATGAATCCCTTTCGTCTGAAAGACTAAGAGAAATGACATGAAGATTCAAAATATTAAATTAATCCATTAAAGCTTCTCTTTATTTGTGTAAGATTCAGTTTTATTTAATGCCCAGAAACTTCTTTTCCTTATGGTCAATCGATGCCTCTCACAGTCATGCTGCAGAAATACTCTGCCTCCAATTCCTGTAAAAATCCCACTCTCTACTGTGTGTTAAGGGCAAAAAGGCTGATTTATGATACACACCCATATAGCGCACTTTGTGTCATGTGAGAAATAGAAGATACATCTAATTGTAATTCTTTATTGCCATGAGGCAAATGAGTTACCGGGTTTAGCCCATTTTCCAGTGGATCCGTATCTACTGCATGGACTCTACAGAAAGAGTGGAGAGAAACACAACTGCAAATGATGCTTCTTCTGACACACTTACATGTGAAACTGGGGTGGAACAATAGTAGCAGAAAAGCAACTGAGTGACATCTCATGGTGTGTACACTCAGGACATCTGATTGCCTACACTGATGGACCCCGCACCATAACACCTGGTAAAGGAATTTCAGAAAACTCTCCTGACTCATAAAACATTTCTTGTAGATGGTAGAAAATAGCTTAGATGTAATTCACTTGGAACTAATTTCAGTCATTGCTAAAGCATGCTGGGTTGAAAATTAGTGTCAAATGACAAAATGGCATGACTCCTTAAAAGCATTTGAACTCGAATTTTATGTGCCCACAATGCAGCTGAATTAAAGTTTCCAGGATTGGGGACTGAACTATAGTTACTGCTGCTAACAGTATTCTTGTCTCAATTTTAAAGAAAATTGTACCCATGATTACACCTGAGATTTTGAATGGCGTATCTGGGAGACACCATTGTTTACTGCTTTATAACCCAAAGCAGGAGATTAGTATAAAAACCAATAAAAATGATATATATTCTGTAAAAGAGAATATTCGTTATCTCAGATTTGGACACTATAAATGACATAATGAAGCTATCTTTTACCATATAGATAAAATTTGTTAAACTAACTTAGTTCCTAATAGCTTCCCCAAATAAGCTTTTAAAAAATACAAGTACATAAAACGATTAGATTATTTTAATAATAGACATACTTTTTAATATTACCCAAACATTTTTCCTATTGATCCAATATTACTTTTGTCCTACATTTCTAAAAACGTTCGAGGTTATCAGAACAAGCATCTTCTTGAAATGCTCAAGCCCAGCGTTGTCAGTACCATTCACAATTCTCCTCGTTCCACACCACCCATCAACCACACCAAACTGAGTGACGGGTGCTCTGTCCGCCATCTTCACTGAAATTGCTTGCCTGAATGTACTCGCTACTTAGTAGCCTTTAAACCACTCCTGCTTTTCATTATTTACTCACAGCATGATAAATCCGAGGTAGTTAAATTCAGACAGAACATAATAATGCTTGGGTTTCTAAGGGAAATAGACTTTGGAATGTAGAAGCTGCAAAGACATGCTGCAATAAACCTATTTGATGTTTTCTTCTTAATGAAATAAACATATGAGGTTTTGTTCTCCCTACAAAGTTGAATTTCTAATTTTGAGCTTGGGTTTTCTACTAAATGGAATTTTTGTACATGGTTTTGCCAGTGATTAATGAAATCTCTGTATCAATAGGGAGTCCTGTCTGTCTAAATCTAAAATTGTAGCAAACTAAAAGGCTTGGTTGGGGACTAATTAATATTAAAGAGTACATTTTATTCATGGTGCTGTGTAATAAGTCAACATGCTTTCAGTTTACCCCCTGTTTGAACTGATTGCTAAGTCAGTTGTGCCTCTAGCCACATACGTTATGAAGAATAAAACAGATGTTAAAGATTTTGCATCAATGATGTTGAAAGTGAAAGGAAAGAATTGCTCCTCTAAACCCCCCTCAAAGGAAGAAATTTAGATTATTTTCCTGTCCTATTTCCTGTTCTCTTGCAGGAATAAAAATGATCAAATCTCTCCACCTGCCAACTCAAAGGTCAACACAAATGATATCTTTCTTTTTAATCCAAGTGCCCTTCTAAGGCCAGATCATTCTCATTACGTATTTTATAATTCCCAAAATAAAAGTCCTTTTCAAATCATAAGAACGATGGGGTAGGAGAGTGGGTGAAATATATAGTCTATTTCTTACACACAATTACAAAAACATTTAAGTGGATAAAGGAGACTTTTGTGTTTAAAATGTTTTTCTGACAAATGGCTCTTCAGAGAAAGATACCTCTTGGAGTCAGAGAACAGTACGGTGGTACAAGTAGTATTGGCTAAAATAGCAATATGCAAATGTCTATATTTCACTTCTGGGGGAAACAGAAGTAGTTTAACGAGCTCTTGACTGTACAAAAATTAGCATTATTTTAGCAAACAAATTTGTGTCCCAGATACTCTGTTTTGCTTTCATTCTTTTGCTGACATAAACTTTGAGAATTATCTTTATTGCTGAAAGAATATTGATCACAACTGCATCCACATCATGTCCTTAAGCATCTGTGATTTTAGTTCAACACGTTTTGAGCTTTGCTTTTTTCTTGAGTGTGTGGTTGATGTTTTTGCTCACTTTCAATGAGGTTTTGGCTTATGTGTTGTTAAAGAAGATACTAGTGACACAGATGCTGTACTTTCCTTCCTATGGAAAGTCAAAAGAAGAGTTATCTTTACACATCCACAACATGAATTTTATTCACATGCTTCTATTACAAAGACACACTGAAAAAAGGAATCCCCTGTCCACATAAGATGATAATTGTCATAATATACACTGTCAAGCTGGTAAAAGCAAGATCATCCAAATTCTTCACTTTTTACTTCAATTTAAAATAAAATGATGTGAAATACAGTTATTGTGCTATTGACTCGAAAAAAGAAACATTTTATATACTTGGACCAATAAGTCGTGTATACAAATCATTTTTTTTCTGGCAATTTTGAACTGCTTATCTTTCATAGGATTTCTTGTGGCTATTTACATTTTCACTCAGTGAAAATCAATTACCTTCTTGCAATAAGCCTCATTTGCTACCTTTGAGTATAATAGAAACACCATTAGGATGATGACATTACCCAAAAGAAGGGCACCACACAGTTGGTAGACATAAATTAAGGGCCCTTTCACATATGCATTAGAAATACTGCTGTGACTGAAATATGCATAAAGTCTGTGTCTATTAGAGCTATTAGTGTGTGGGGGTGATGGTTTTGAAGGGGGAGGAAAGGATTGGTAGATTGTGATCTACTACTTTGACAAAATTATGTATTTCCTTTTTTGCCCGGTATGTGCCATTGATGCAATAAGCCCGGGCCCCCAGCTGAGCTGCGTTTGGAAATGCCACTGAGCATGGTGTACGCGCTTCACTTCCCTTTGCCGAAGCAAGACACTGTCAGGAATAGAGTGCAGATGTGCCACCAAGCCCACTCCTCCTCCGTCACCCTGACCTCCGCCGCTCTGCGGATGTCTGCCTGGGTGAAGCCAGCACTCAAGCGGAAAACAGCTCCTGCAGATCAATTCATAGGATTTAGGGACATTTAACTTCCATCAAGCCCACATCATCTTATTGGTATTTGAAGACTAACTTATTACTGAACATTAATGGCCATAACATAGAGAGTTGTATATTTCCTGGGAGAAGAAAAAAAAAACTAATCTAGAAATTCCCCCCTGAGACTACAAAGCAGAGGAAACCACACTTAAACCCAGTTATTTTTATCTGAGTTCTTATAAGCTTAAGTAAAACAAAATTATAACATATTGACCCTTGGGGTTTGAGTGAAAGTTATGTGCCTTTAAAGAAGAGGTTAGGGTTATATATTACAAATTTTGATAGCTTATTTTCAGATCCACTTATCTTTTAGGTGATCTTAAATATGAGAGGCATATTAGTTCTTCATTAAAGAATTTCAGTAATGAACACAGAAGGATTACATAAAAGGTTTAAAAGAAGTATAGTAGAATGGAAAGAAAACCAGGTTGTCATTTTGGACCTCAGAAGAACTGGTAACTATTAAACATATATTTTCTTTTAAAAGAATAAATGCTTAAAATTTTATTCTCATTAATGATAGCTCAAATCCATGTAATTATGCCATTTTAAAAAACATCTCCTAACTTGGTAGTGCTAAAATATCCAAGATCCAAAGAGGCATACATATAATTTACTAAGAATTAGTGTATTCTAACTCTGGATATTATTTCACTTTTGTAAAAATGTTTATTGTAATGGCCTCAATATTTTTAAGCTCTTGCAATTTTAAAATTAACATAATTTTACAAAACAATAATTTAAAAAGCAAAATTCTGGAAATTTGTCCTGCAGAAGCCATTTTTACCACTTTTTGTGGAAAGGGAAATTTTAGAGCACAATCCTCCATATCTAAAATACAATATTACTATCAAATAGCATAATTATATCCATATATCATATTCGATTACTATAAAGGAAGAAATACTATGACCTTAATGATACTCATCATTGCATTATTTATAAAACTAAAAAGAAAGTTTCTCTTTCTTACATAAACGTTTAACTTGAATCTCTTCTAGAATAAACTGAATGTAGAAAGACAATGAAACACACATTGTAGAGCCCATAATTCTAAAACAGTTGACATATTTTTCTTTTATGTCATTATGGACAAAAGGAATTATGGGATCTTATGCTACAAGTGTATTGAGACATTTTAATGTGTTTGGAATTCTGTAAGTGGTATTTTTCTAAGTAGGGTACATTTAGTTAAATCAACTGACACACTGCATATAAACTCAGTAGTGAATAATGTTATAATGGAGTAGACTTCCCTTAGTCAACCCCCTTTGTGCCAGATACCTGGCATGTGGGCTTGAATCCATATATTTGGTTTGCTGGGTCCGTCACATACATTTTATGTGTCCATCAGATAAATGCAAGGCCCACAGAGTTCAGATAGAGCAGGAACCTGAATGAACGCCCAAGAAATATTGCTTTGGATTAATGACTCAGAACTAGGTATTTCAAAAGGATATAAGTCATAGCAAATGAACAATTAGTTTCTATTAACATTTTAAGTACAAATATTATGTGATACAGAGTATTTTAATTTTAACTTGCCAGCGCACACCTTCCATATGGTATTCCCTAATGTCTTTCTGTTTGATTCTCTTAAAAAAAGAGTGCTATGGAAGGACGGCATTTTATAACAGAGAACAGAAACTAGAACACTGCAGACTGCTATACCATAATTAAGCCTCAGAGGGGAAGAAAATACTAGTGAGACAGTGCGAGCAAAGCTAAAAAGCAAAGTTGTGAATGACACAGCCATGCATACAACAGGTACACAAACAACACATGATTGAACAGATTTGTTTCTAATTCCTTTGTTATAATGAGATATGACTCCTGTTCTCAAGGAAAGAAGAGCTGGTTTGAGATTGTGGGGACAGTTTTCTTTTTCTTGTTTAGTTAGTTGAGCCAAGTGGAGTTGAAAGAGATTATAGGAGGACAAAATTAGCCCCAAACTGCTTGCAAGTACCTCAGGACAATTCTTACTCTTTTTAGATCCAACATAATCAATGCCAGCAATTTGGTGGATCTTCTATTTTAAAAGGTAGTAGCCGTCCCCCTCCCCTAATCCTCGAAAGAAGACGCACCTGGCAGAGGTGGGAGGCCAGGACTGTTTATCCCAAGGGACAGAGCATCCCCTCCAGCAATTCCGTCCCAGCTGTTTAGAGAGGGGCAGCTTCCCCTGTCTCTGGGGCAGCAGTGGTGAGTGAGCTAATTGCTGCAGCAATGATTTATGCACAAAAGTGTGTCCTCTGATCATCGCAAGCACAAAGATCGCCCACAGTACAAAGCTGACCCAAAAAGATGGACTGCAAGTGTAGAGGGGTAGAACCTAAACCTTATCAAAAACAAATTCTAGACAACTTCCTAGGAAGAAAGGTATGTGTATATAAATTCTGTGTTTTACAAGTGTTTATTTTTATATTTGTATTTATACCATTTAACATCTACTCCATATTCAAATTCTGAAGGGTTTTATCTTCCGATTAGGAAGAGCCATTAATTATTCGAAGGTTTCAAATATTTCAGTAGCTTAACTAATATGTTAAATGGAAGCAGAAAGGTCAGAAATGACCTCGCCATTGTGAAATACATTCTGAATGGAGTTGTTAATAAGGACTTAACTCCACACTCAAGCACATCTTCCTCTCCAGCGTTCATATATACGTTCCACACAGGGTTTAATACACGCACCTGACTCAGGACAACACGGCACTGTTTAATAAAGACAGCAACACGAAAAATGTATTTTCAAAGGATGGCTTAGGAGCCTAAAAAAGTGTCCACAAAAATTCTACAAAATCAGAGTTAGAGCTGTTTTTTGCAGATCTCTACTTTCTGCCTTTGCTGTTCCAGAAACATATCTAAGAAATCTCAGTATTTTAGAAGAATCAGCTTTATGTTTTAACGCTCTATTTTGAGATAATTTGGACTTCCAGATGAGTTATGAAATAACACAGAGCTCCCTTACGTCTTTCACCCAGGTCCCATTTATGTTGTTAACATTATATAATGATCAAAACTAAGAAATTAACACTGATGCAATGCTATTAGCTGAGCTACAGGCTTCACTGGGATTTCATTGGGTTTTCTATTGTTCTTTTTCTGTTCTAGGACCCAGTCCAGAACACCAAATTACATCTCGTCATCATCTCTCCTTAGTTTCCTCCAATCTATGATGGCTGATTAGTATTTCCATTAAAGACCGTGAAACTTCTGAAGAAAACGATTCAGTAGAATGTGTCTCAGTTCGGGTTTGCTATTTTCTCATGAGTAGACTGAGATTATGGCTCTGGATGAAGAATACCACAGAGGTGTCTGTCTCATCAGGTCACTTCAGAGGGTACATGACGTCCACGTGTAACCACACAACGAGCTCAAAATAGTTCTGTCCTTTTTGTGACAAGATACTGAGTTGCTCCAGTCATTCAGCCAAAGCATGTCCAAAGGAGAGGACTTTGACCTCCACTTGCACCTGGAACCAAAGTCTCACCCCCTCCACGGAACCAAAGGATTAGAACATGACCGGAACTTGAACACCAGAATCCTTTTGGAGGCCAAGACCCCACTGTCCAGGAAGATCCGGTGCTAAAGCCACTTACCATAAATGGCCAAGGTTGTCCAATCAGACTGCCCGAGTTAGAATTAATGATTATATATAACCACTTATTTTTAAAAGTTGAGTTAAGCCCTTGGCGAGGGAGACAGATCTGAGATTTCCCTCCTGTCTCCTTACTGGGCTGCCCTGAAATAAAACCTATTCTGTCTGCAAAGGACTGATGCCTCCGTTTCTAGTCTGTCTAGTGAGCAGTGGGTGTGGAATCCACTTGGTTGGTTCACATGTACATGTCTTATTATGTATTCATGGGTTTCATACCTTATTCAGTTACACCTATGTCTCAACTTTGATCGGCTGGTTAAGATGCTATCTGCCAAGTTTCTCCACTGTAAATTACTACACTTCCCTTGTAGCTAATAAATATTTGAGGAATATAATTAGAAATATACTGTTCTACCTTAAACTTTCAGCCACCAATTTTAGCTTCTGTTGATGGATCTTGCCTGCAGTAATTATTAGCATATACTAATATATGCTGTTCTGATGATGATACTCTGTCTCCATTATTCCTTCTACATTTATAACCAGAGCTCTCTTGTGAGAAGGAATGGTTTCTCCTCCCCATTCAGTTATTTATTCAGTATGTATTTGTATAAATATAAACTCATGGATATTAATTCTTTGGCATTTATTTATTTATTTATTTATTTTTGCTTAGATTATTCTAGCTTTGGCCATTGATGGCTTTTTCAGAACACCTCCTGTGCCTTTTCAGCATGCCTCCATTTTATTTGTAAAGCAATTCCCTACTTTCCGGCACTAAGCAACTCTAAATAATCATTTTGAAGTTGCTCTGCTCTACAGAAACCGAGCATTTCATCTGACAAATTGCATACTCCTCTGAGACCGATCTTGTACCTCCTTGCACCTAGCAGAGTAGCTGGCAAGTGACAGGCACTTGTTAAATGCGCTTCAACCGAATGCTTGTTTATTCCCTATTTATTCTGAGTTTGAGAAAGGTAAAAGTTACTCCTTGTATTCTGTGTATGTTCCTAAATACATGTTCCCTATTTAACCACTGCTCTCCTTTCTCATTTTGTGTAGAATAATTCTAGGTCCTCTGACCATTACTTAGAGAGATTATCATCCATATTAGAGATTATCATCAATATTATCATTGTCATCCTCAGAAAGCCATCCCTAGTCTGGACCCACCTATGTCTCGGTAACAGACAGTGTAAAAAGCAAATTACACAAGTATCAGCCCTACCTGACATAAGCCATTCAAAATATAACACACAAGTAAAATATACATGCTTTATGAAAATTTAGTAAGATAAAGAACGAAAAAATAAAATCGATACATTATTTAAAAGAGCATAGTGTGAAATAGGTCAGTAAGGCAATAACAGAAGTATGACGGGGGTTCTTGTACTCCTTAACACTTAGTTTTCATAACTATCTTAAAATTAATGGCCCTAGGGTTTACTTTTTATTTTATTTTATTTTTTATATTCCAGCAGAACGGTTAGTTCAGACAGTTATTTACTAAGTGCTTATGATATGCCAGGCACTAATCTGACCGTGAGAATTAGGTACTACTGTTTTGGCCATTATCCAGATATGGAAAACCAACAGGGGGAAGTTGTTTATCCAAGGCATGTAACTAGTAAGTGCTGAGTCCGAATTTGTAGTGAAACAGCCTGAAATACAGCATCTACATGCTTCATCATTACACTGCACCGCCTTTGAAGAAAAGCAGAGCTATTCTTCTTGAAGTCAAGAAACGGAAAAGCTTTCTTAGACTGCCCCACCAGCTCATCCTCCGTGCCCCAGAAACCAGAGGCTCTCAGAAACAGAGTTTAGAAACCCAAGTTCTGAGCCATCGCCTGCTAGTCCTCAGATTTGACGCTCTGAGTTCAGAGCTCGATTCCACTCAGGGTGGATTTGAGTTAAGGCAAAATGGGTAGATTACCTGAGAAGTTTATAACTGTGCACACGCAGGGCCTGTTGAAAGGGCACAGGGCCAACTCGCTTTCTAAAATGTGGTGTTTCCAAGGGCCTCCTGAAGGTCTCTCATCTCTATAATGTCCCAGCATTCACCTTGCCAGGCAGGTTCATTATCAACTTAACATTTATTTGTTTCCCCTTCGAGAACTACCACATCTTCCTAATCATGGAATTAGTGAGAATCTGAATATCTCTTCCTCTTATCAGGATTATCTTTAATTCTAATTTTTATCTCCCTAGATGCTAATCCTTTCAGACCATTCATCTTGACTTTAAAAGTGATTCAAGGAAGCATTAGTCTTTTGTTCTTTTTCAGAATAACAGAGAATGGAAATAGAAATTTGATCCAGTTAATGAATGTAAATATACACCTGAGAAGGAAGCATTTGGATATCTGATATATCTTTGCTAATTTTTCCCTTCTTTTTAGCACCATAATTATTTTCCTAGTTACTTACTATGTATTTAAAATTAACTGAAAAATATATGATTCTTTGTTTCAGTTTCAACATTTTGCACATCCTTCTATGTTCGCTAATGTCTGCCAAATCCTTGAAAAACAATAAGAGTCTGGAATTATAATAATTTGTTTGAGCTGTGAATGTTAGAAAGATAAAGACCTGATTCTCTGGGTCAGTTGACAAATAAAATACACTAGAGATCCACTCTAGATTTCGTAACAGATTTTTGGAAGAGGGAAGTATCCAAATATTTTTTGTTTGACTTGTTGTCTGGCCTCTTGGCAGGCTCACCACCTTTGGTGTCTGTGTCTCCAGAGTTAACAGTGCCCGAGGCATGGAGCATGGCCGAAGACCCAGATAGTAAGTTTGACTCCAGTCCTGTGCCCCAACATCAGGACAGCTCTCCTGGGGAACAGTTCTACCGCTGGAAGTGCTTTCCTTTAGATAGATCTAAAATGAGGTCTCTCTCTCTTTTTTTTTAATAGGAAAGAAGGAAGGAAGGAAGGGCAAGTTTAGAAGCTAAAAGTGAAAAATGTGGGACTTAGAAAAGAAATATTTTTTGTATGTTATAATGTCAAATTTTTCTTCAGTTTTCATAATTTAACAAGTAACTATCAAATTAAGACATTTAGTAACATTATAGTAAGTATTTACTATGGATACTTAGTTATGTGATAATTAGTATGAATGTGATAAAATGTGATAAAATAAAAAGTTGTATCCAAAATCATTATTTTAATTTATCCATCCCTCAATAAACCCCTACTCTATGACAGGCAATTGCACTATAAGATTGTAGGTTATAGTCCCCGATCTACAGAACTTTACACATTAAAGGATTTTTTTTTATGTTTAGGATTTGAAATGAAAAAAATAGTCAAAGGAAAATATATTAAAACATTTAATGGAAAGTATGACACGATGGCTTAAACAGGGCTCCATCATGATATTTGAGAGGTTGGCCACTCTCTAAATGACAACCTGTTCCAAATCCTGACTCTCCCCCAAAATAGCTCTTTGACCTTGGATGACTAGTTCCATTCCCTCTGTCACCTGATTTGTGAATTGGGGATAATCTTAATAATTAAACTCACACAGTGAAAAATGCAAGCTAGAGTCCTGGCCTGAGACAGGGAAGCACTTAATAAATCTTAGTATTGGTTTACAAGCGGCAGGGAGAGGTGATTCAGGAATTCTATAAAATTAAGGTCCCTATAGAATGACAAAAATACGGGAAATTTTAAGTGATATGATATTCACAAAGATAATGGGTATAATGCCATCAATTATTTACAGACACTGACTCTTTTAGAGAAATAACCAGACAATTAGTTTAATAACAAGTACTCAAAACAGTGCCTGGTTATGATCATTGTTTTATAAATATTTGTTAAATTAATAAAATAAGGTGATTTAGTCCCACAAATCCTGGGGTAAAAAGAACGAACTGATATACTCATTTGTGTTTACTGAGTGGCAAAAAGAATACAATTAGCTGGATTTCAAACAAGGCTTCAGTCATTAAAATGTAAACCCCAAAGCATGAAGACAAATAACAACTCAACAAAAAGAAAAATTTAAATTTATTAGATATCCAATAAAAACAGTTCAAGCCATAGCAATACTGAATTTCAGAAACAAACTGAAAATAATATTGGCCACTTGAAGACGGTGCTATAGTTATATTAAAAAATAGTCAAAACTGAATTTGATTATTTGATGAAAAAAATGAAAGAATTCTAAAAATAGGTATAACAGAGTCTTATGTTTTGAGAAAGAAAAATGCAACTGAAAATTTTATAAATATTATACATTGCCCCAAAATAAAAGTCATTTACCTCACACAGTCAACTCCCTGGCTAGGCATAATTGTGCACATGTGTGAGATTGTGCAATGGTTCTCAGGCTGCAGCTGTATTACTAGAGTACGCACACAGAGTGTGACCCCACTTCCATTCCAAATCTGGGGAAAGACCTGAGAACTCATTCCTAGCAAGTTTCCAGTAAATGCCAATGCTGCTGGCCTGGCAATCACTGCTACAGTAGACAGAAGGGTATTCTCAGCTTCCGGAGCCTAAGGTTCAAATCACAGCCCTGCCAGTTACTGGTTGACCCTAGAACATCAGGCAAATTCTCTGGGCATCATTTTCCTCATGAGGAAAAAAAATGGTAGAAATAATAGTTACCTCAAAGAATCTTTTGCGAGACTATATAAGAGAACACGTGGAAGGTGCCCAGCACTGAACTGACACGCAGAAGGAACTCATAAATTTGCTGAGTTTATATGTGCTTCCCATTTCAAACATAATTTTAACTGATAGCAGTTAAAGGTCCATATATTTCCTACTGAAAGACAAAAAGAAGTCTGTACCAATAGATTTCTATTTGTGAAATCATCAATGATTAAGGGTTTAGCCCTATAAAGCCTAGAACTGAGATATCTTGGTGTTAAAGTACAAGGTAATCTCAAAGTTGACTTTATCAGCTAGTCATACTTTAACAACAACAACAAAAAAACATGGAGCAAATGAGAAAGCATCCTAAACCCTGTTTCATCCCAGAGATCAGACAACGTACCAGGAAGCAGCTGTGAATTAGGAAAGCTAGGTCAGTATCACCAAGAAACTGCAACTCCTCTGGGGTCATTGCGGTAAAACGCCAACGCATTGTAGGCATTCGCATGAACAGGAGAAAAGTTCTCAATAGTGCTTTGCTCAAGGTATTTACAGTAAAAGGTCCTGAAGGAAGTTGCACATTCTGGTGCATGTCATAAATGACAAATTAGCAAAACTAAAGGAATACACCCTAAGAATCTTGAAACACCAATTCAAGAGAATTTATGCACCCCAACGTTCATAGCAGCATTATTTACAATAGCCAAGTGCTGGAAACAGCCTAAGTGCCCATCAGTAGATGAGTAGATAAAAAAACTGGTTAATTTACATGACAGAATACTACACAGCAGAAAGAAAGAAGGAACTCCTACATTTTGCAACAGCATGGATGGAACTGGAGAGCATTATGCTAAGTGAAATAAGCCAGTTGGTGAGAAACAAATACCATATGACCTCACTTATAACTGGAATCTAATGAACAAAATAAACTAACAGAAAAAACAGAACCAGAGACATGGAAACATGGTACAGATTGATAGCTATGAGAGGCGGGGGGGGGGGGGCAGGGATGATGGAAGGATGGGGCAGGGACTAGTCAAGGAACATGTATGAATGACTCATGGACATGGACGACAGAGAGAGGACTGACTGTGGGCGGGAGGAGTGGGCTGGGTGCAGGGGGCAAAAGGGAAGAAAAAGAAATTGAGACACTGTAATAGCATAAACAAAAAAAAGACTTCTCATTCAGAGGCTTTATCATGTATCAGTTAAAGTACACTGGGGAGTTTATGCTTACGTTTTTAGTTTTAATTATTAATTCAATCAATGGTATTTCTTGAGTGTGCCATGTCCGTGTAGAGCAATGCTCCTGTCTCTGAGTATACAGGGGTGAAAAAGATGGGACAGTCCCTGTCCTCAAGCAGCTTAAACTTTCAAGGGATAGACAGACAATAAATAAGGCATATCTAGTAAGTAAACAAGAGAGTTTTAGATAGTGCTAACCACTATGAAAGAGATAGAACAAGGTGATAGGGTGTGGGCACTCATTTGTATATGAGTGCCTACACTATATAAATGTACCTGTGTTAGTCTAATTGCATGACAAACATTGCTTCTCTTAACCCTCAGTGATCCTATAAGGTTGATGTTACATAATTACCAATTTGCAGATGAAAACAATGGAAGCAGGGAGGTTAAGTAACTAGAAAAAGGTAACAGCTTGGAAGAACTTGGATGCGGAGAGTTTGGCTCTCACGTCTGTGCTCTTACCTACAATATTATGCTACAGCTTGAGTTCATGCATTATTTCATTTAATTCTTATAACCACCATCTGAAGAATTACACCTCATCTCTCAGAACTGGCGACTAAAACACAAGGGGAAAAGGGAGTTTTGCCAAGTTTAGATGTTTTCACCCAGGAGGTCTGACTCCAGTTTCTTTTTAACCAGTTGGTTTATCTTACTGCCTCTAGATGCTTTCTATGGGGACTCATCATGACCTAAAAAATAAAAGTAAATACACTGGGAATTTTCTCCTTCACTGTTTAGAATCAACACCAAATACATAGGCACTGGTTACACTGTTGAGTTCTCAAATTCTTGATGGTCAATATAATGGAAAGTCCCAGTACAGTTACTATCATTATATCAAATACAAATTTTGCATTTTTTCCTCCTTTCTCTCACAAGCCAAGCCCTACTCTAAGTACTGGATATGATATTAATGACTGGCTGTTTGGCCTGAACTGTTAGACTGCTAGGCACATGAATTTTTTTGAATACTCTAAATGCTATCATCTATTATTCCCTTTCTGTGCTAGGGCTGACTATGACAGAAATTCTACAGTTAGGAGATAAA
Organism: Phyllostomus discolor; assembly: GCF_004126475.2. NCBI lineage: Eukaryota > Metazoa > Chordata > Mammalia > Chiroptera > Phyllostomidae > Phyllostomus > Phyllostomus discolor. The sequence goes on from NC_040908.2 coordinate 144,488,367, forward strand.
TGAAGGAATTTACTTCTTCATTTATCTCCTAGTCCTTAGCCTGGAAGCAGCAATGTAGTGAGCAGAATTCTAAAAATGGACCTGGAAGATGTCCTGCCCTAATCCCTGGAACCTGTGAGGATGAGATGTCTCTCGGGTTATTATGCGGTGATTATGCTATGTAATACAGCACCAGGGACCTTCAGGTAGGAGCTTAGCTGGGTGAGTATAATTTATTCACATGAACCCCTTTATGTCTCTAGCTGGTGGCATAAGACAAAGTCAGATTCAAGCACAAGGAGGATTTCACACTCCATTGCTAGGTCATGCATGTGTGTGCATGCGTGTCTAGGCCATTTTATCGCATTTGTAACCCTGTGTGACCACCACCACAATCAAGACACTCCAGTGAACCATCACCACAAGACCCATTTATCTCCACACCCATTCTTAACTCCTGGCAACTGCTCATCTGTTGGCATCTCTATGATTATGTTATTTCCTAAATGTTCCATCAGTGGAATTATGAAGTGGGCGTCCTCTGAGATTGGCTCTTTTCACTCAGCATAATTTTGTTGAGGTTCATCCAAGTTGCTGTGTGTCTCATTGGTTTATTCTTTCTTATTGCTGAGTAGTAGTCCACATTTAACCGTTCATAGAGAAAGGCTTTTATGATTCAACATAAAGCACTCCCTTATGGCCTCAGTCAGATTCAGTGAATTCCCATGTCTTGGTAGCCACACACAATATGCAACAAATAAACACTAAGGGGCATACTTTTCCCAGCTTATCTCTGAACAGTGGAAACTTTTTCACCTGTCAAGTTTTCACAGTGGCAAAGAAATGGGTTCAATTATGCCAGAGGCAGATTCAATTTTTAAAAAATTAAAACTATCAAAGTTCAACATCCTATTAACCTGAAAGAATTCGTCAACCTCGGGAAGAAAAAAAAATGGCTTCTAAAACTGTAAAATTTTAGAATAAAATTAAGGGCACAAAGAAAGAAACAAAAAATAAGGGTACAAAATTGACTTCTAAAATTGTAAAATATGACAACACAATTAAGGGTACAAAAAGAGAAACAAAAATTCCAGTGACTCCAGGAGAATGTATACCTGCAGGATAATTATAGCTTTCCCATACGTGTGCTCACTTCAATAGGAATTAGAACAATCCTAGATCTCTCGTAAGCAGGCCATATAAAAAGACACACTCTCAAATCGACTAAGCTGAATGGTACTTTTCACAAGAAAAAAGATTTGCATGGTCGTGCGTCAATGTTAGGGGAGCCATCACTTCATAAACAAAAAGGAATACCATTTCTCCTCATGAAATGTTCTTCCCTTCACTTTCAAACAAAACAAGTGCCAGCTCCCCTCACTGGCTCAGCTCTAGTCCCTTCTCCACAGTCCTTCCAAACACACAGCCCCTGCCCTTTCTCTGATTCATGACATCTGGGAGGAGGTACTTCTCATGTACTGCCGAGTAAAAACTTGAGATTCTTATTATGGGACACCTACAGCGTGTTCCCAGTGTCTATCCATTCTTTATAGCCATCTCGTTTACAAGAGAAAAAACCTGAAAACATCGGAAAGTCCTTTATTGTGGCACTGGTTACGCAAATTAAGATTCACACTAAAAAATTATAATATAGGCATATATTTAATCTTGTAAAAATATGGTCACAGATCATATTAATGTCTGTTATTGTATTGTTATTGTCAAACACAAAAAAATTAGCATTCCCTATTTTGGAAATATAACTATGACAATAAAAAGAATAGACAGGGAAAAACATGAAAATAATCCAGGATTATTTATTTTCCTTTCCTTTTACTTTATTTTTTTCTACAAGTTTAATGATAAACAGGAATAATAAAAAACAGTAAGTTATTAGAATTTTAAACTTTCTTGAGACAAGACTATCCTAATTATTTATATCCTCCAATTTGGTAATTTAAAATACCCAATTTCTTTTGTTCACAAAGAAACACATATTAGTAAATGACTATAGTTTGTTACTGATAAGTTAATCCATTGTGAATATACTATTTAGCATATGTATACATTTTGAGGTCGTGGCAAGTTTTTATTTTTTTTAAAGATTTTATTTATTTATTTTTAGAGAGGGAAAGGAGGGAGAAAGAGAGAGAGAGAGAAACATCAATGTGCAGTTGCTGGGGGCTGTGGCCTGCAACCCAGGCATGTGCCCTGACTGGGAATCGAACCTGCGACACTTTGGTTTGCAGCCCATGCTCAATCCACTGAGCTACACCAGCCAGGGAGTTTTTTAAGACATATTCAAATACTATGTAGCATAATTCTCTACATCTCATGATAAATGAAAAAATTATTTTTGAATAACATTAAAAATGTAGTGGTTCACAGCTTTTTCCCAATGAGAATTTTAAAGGGAGGAATTGCTTTGCATCCTTCGTTTTGCACTTCATACTAAATCAATACTAATAATAGCACATTATTATTAGCTACCATGTACTGCATATTTACCATGTGCCAGGAATCGTGCCATCCTTTAACATTTGTGATATCATTTAAATGTCACAACAGTTATTATCCCCCTTTTGTATATGAGGAAACCGAGTAACGGTATTAAATAGCTTCCCCCAAATCGCAGTGAGTACTTAGAAGAGCTAGGACTGGAAACAAGGCTAGTCTGACTCCAGATACTGAGACATCAATTAGGAAGTTACAGCATCTCTCTTAGCAAGTACTTGAAAGCATTTATCAAATGAACGAATTAACATAAAAGTGCAAAACTAATGTTTATTATTTAGCTATGTCAATTAACTCAAGTGTTAGCAAGTAACAGAACAGCAAAGAATGCAATAAGCAAAGCTTAGCAATGGGAGTTCAAAGTTTAAAACTTGATTCTAAAATCAAGTGTTCTGAGCACGTGAATATGAGAGTATTGCTTTGTCTGTGCAGTTGGCCCCCTTGCCTCATAAACACAGAATGGCCCAGTTGGAAACTTTCTATCGAAAAGAATGGACTCATGACAAACTTACAGATGATAACAAGTCAATCAAAAGGACTGTCAGTTGTATTCAAGTAGCTAAACTGACAGGCAATTAAAATGATTATATGTATTGCAAAATAATTATCATTAAATAACTAAATGGAAGACAAAATTGTTTATTTTTCATAAATATTTTCAAAAACTATTCATTATCAAAGGTTGATACTCAAGCAATTGTTTTAAAAACGTAAAAAGAATTCTAAGACAACAGGTGTCATAGTTTGACTAACTCTACAGTTTATTTTGAAATCACAGAAAATATGAAGATTGGTAATGTTTGCAAAAAGAAAATAAATGCTGTCAGAAAGTACAAATTTGGCCCATTATTTGGTTAGCTAAGTGATAGACAAATAAAATAGAAAATAAAAGCAGCAATTCAATAAATATCATGATCAATGCAATTTCCACAACCTTACTCAAAGTTTCACAAGTAACTTGGCAGCAAAATGATTTATCATAACACGAACTCATGAAAATTAGAGACTTTTTAGATATATTTTTATATTCTCAGCATCAACAAAGTTGTGGGCAGGAAGAAAGGTGCTTAATAAATGTTCATAGCTTAAAGGAACTCTAAACATGAATCAAAGATGTTTGTTAATGCAATTTATAAACTTAAAATACTAGAAACTACCTAATTGCTCAATAACAGAGCAATGATTAAGTAAATTATGCTAATATCATTAGCCATAAAACCAAATGTAAAGTTTATACCTGAAAATACCATAACGAACATTAAGAACTGAATGTGTAGATTTAGCTGCAGGTTAGAAAAAGCTGAAGAGAAAATTAATGAGCTGAGAGGCAAGTAAAAAGAAAATATTCACACTAAAGCATAAGGTGACAGAAGGTAGAAAATACAAACTAGAACATAAGAGACATAGGGTGTATATTAGAAAAGAAGTTCTACTATATATGCCCCTAGCAGTCTTTTGGAGAAAAGAGAGAAAATGGAGCTGAAACAGTATGTGAAGGAACAACTGCAGAGAATTTTCTCAAACTGATAAAAGACAGTAAGCCACAGATTCAAGTGTTAAGAACCCAAATATTGTAAGTACAAACAATAACACCAAAACAGTCTAAGGAAAATTATAGTAAAAACCTAATACAAAAAAAACCTTAAAGTCAGTCAGAGAAAAACAACACTTTGCCTTCAAAGGAGCAGTAAGACTGATACATGACTTCTCAGTTGCGGGGGGTGGGGGGGTGGGGGAGGGGAATGCAGCTAAAGGCAATGGGATGAAACCTTCAAGGTATTGTGAAAAAAAATAGTTGACAGTCCAGAATTTCATGCCCAGTAAACAATATGAAAATGAGAACACAGAAGTGAAATATAGATACTTTAAGACAAAAAAGTATTGAGAGAATTCATGACAAGCAGACCCAACCTAAGAAAATACAGATGTTGTTTATGAAGAAAGAAAATGATTCCTGATGGAAGTTCAGAGAAACAGAAAAAAATAAAGATCAACAGGAAGGGGAAAATGTGACTTAGTCCAAATGAATATTGATTAAGAAATAATAATTATAATATTTTGTGGCGTGTTTCTGCACCAGCATGTAGTCAGAAAGTGTATGTATGAAGCATAAGACTTCTAAAATCCTTGAATTATCTAAGAAGTGATAAAAGCACTAATTTATATTATATGTTTTTCAATGCCCACTACAATTTTTGGTCTCCTACTTTCATATATGCTGGGGCACTGTTGGCTGTTTGCTCTGTTTCTCCATAGATTGGCCAGGTTTTTCTCCTGTGTGTAGGGGAAGTGGAACCCGCTCCCTCCTACCTTGCTGCCATCTTCCTCTATGTTATATGTTAATAAGCCAATGAAACATGTATAATCTTTAAAATAACCACTAAAAGAATAGTAAAAGAGTGGATAACTGCCAAGATAACTGGGAGGAAAAGAATAAGGTAATATACAAAATATTCAATGTATAAAAGCAAACCAAACAAACCATAAAGCAAATGGAACACGTAGGTATCAAACAGTAATGTGTTATATTTAAATTCCAAAGTAGCAGTAATTGTTATGGGTAAGTAGACTAAGTACTTCAATTAAAAGACATAGATTGGTATACTGCATTCAGAAAAATATGCTTTCATGTAAAACACTTTCAATATAAGGATAAAATTTGAAAATAAAGGACACACAAAAAAATATCATGAAAACACTGACCAAAATGCTTGGGTTACTATATTTAATATGAAGCAAAATAAATCTTAAGTAAAAAATTTACTATAGTGCCCTGGCTGGTGTAGCTCAGTGGATTGAATGTGGGCTGCGAACCAAAGTGTTGCAGGTTCAATTCCCAGCCAGGCTACATGCCTGGGTTGCAGGCCATGACCCCCAGCAACCGCACATTGATATTTCTCTCTTTCTCCCTCCCTTCCCTCTCTAAAAATAAATAAATAAAATCTTTAAAAAATTTACTATAGCTTAAGAGGAACATTCCATAATATAATTCCATAATTAATTTATCAGAAAGGTATAACAATTAGGCCCTAGCTAGTGTAGCTCAGTGGATTGAGCGTAGGCCTGTGAACCAAAGGGTCGCTGGTTTGATTTCCAGTCAGGGCACACACCTGGGTTGTGGGCCAGGTCCCCACTGGGGGGCATCCCAGAGGCAACCACACATTGATGTTTCTCTCCCTCTCTTTTTCCTTCCCTTTCCCTCTCTCTAAAAATAAATAAATAAAATCTTTTTTAAAAAGAAAGGTATAACAATTATAAAATTCTATGTACCTAATAAATAGCTTCAAATGATAGAAATGAAAAATTCATAAATCTAATAAAAGGAGAAATGGACAAATCCTTAATTGTAAGTGGGAGATTTTAACAGTATCTTTTGGTAAATGATCTACCAAGCAAAATATCAGTAAATATAAACAAGATTTGGAAACACGTTAATCAAACATGAGCTAATTAACATAATAGAACACTACACCTCTACATTTCAGACCATATATTCTTTTCAAGTACATGTGAATAATTTACAAAAATGTCTAGGTATGGTTAGGCTATAATGCAAGTATCAACAAATGCCAGAGTTAAAATCACACCAAAAATGGTCTTCAACCAGTGAAGTTAACAGTCAATAACTAGAGTCAATAACACACATATACACCAGAAATATTTCATATATTTGGAAATTAAGAAATATACTTCTGAATAATTCATGGATCAAATATTATAGCAAAATTGAAATTATAATGAAAATGTGGCACTGAAGTTGGTGAAGCGAGTCTGAGAGACTGCCAGGAAGCCAGGCTGGCTGGACAGAGGCAGGGAAGGGAGACTCGTGTCAGAGAAATACCATTGGCCTGGTATAGTAAGACCATGTCTCATCTAGTAAAGATTTTGGTTTCAGATCTTATATTTCAGTCTTTAATACACTTCAAGTTGATTTCTGCATATGGGGACAAACTGTAATCTAGTTTCATTCTTTTGCACATAGCTTTCTAATTTTCCCAGAACCCTTTATAGAAGAGACTTTCTTTTCCCTATTGTATGTCCTTGGATCCTTTGTCAAAAATTATTTGCCCATATAAGTGTGGGTTTATTTATGGACTCCCAATTCTGTTCCAAGGGTTTGTGTGTCTGTTTTTCTGCCAATCCATACTGTTTTGACTATTTTCCCTTTGTAACATAATTTGAAGTCAGGGAGTGTGATACTTTCAGCTTTGGTTTTTTTCCTCAGGATTGCTTTGGCTATTTGGGTTTTTGGGGTTTTTTTTGGTTCCATACAAATCTGATGATTTATATCAATGAAATATATCATTGGAATTTTGATGGGGATTGCATTCAATCTGTATATTGCTTTGGGTAATATGGACATTTTACCCAATGCGATGGATATACTGCCATATACAGCAACACAGATGAACCTTGAGAATATCATGCTAAATGAAATAAGTCAGACAGAAAAAGGTAAGAACTATATGACTTCACTTATATGTGGAATATAAAACTGAAAGCAACAAATGATCAAATAAGAAAAACAAACAAACACAACTCATAGATACAGACAACATATCTGGTTACCAGAGGGAAGGGAGGTGGGGGAGTTTTTAAAGGATAAAATGGCTCAAATATATGATAATAGAAGATGATTTGACTTTGGGTGGTTGGCACACAGCACCATAAGTAGATCATGTATCATAGATCTGTACACTTGCAAACTATATAATCTTATTAACGAACATCATCCAATAAATTTAATTTAAAAAGAAATAAAATGAAAAAATAGAGACCATGGTTTCACTCTAAAAAAGGTAAAAAGCCACTAGAGGATTTGGGGCTGAGGACTCTCATGATCTGACTTATGAACATGAAAGGAACATTCTGGCCTCTAAGTGGAGAACAGGTTGTTGGGGGGACAACGGCTGAAAAGGTAGGTAAGTTAGGAAGCTAACCGACAGGTCACTCTGACTGCTTGAACTCTGCTTCACCCAGTTCCATATGCTGTAACCTCATAGTACCTCCACCACCAGCCTTCTGCTTGTCCACCCACTGTATTCAAATGTAGAACCTCATTGGCTCCTACATTCACTATTATAATGCCAGATAGATGGATATTCTAGCTTAGAAGCTACAGGTTGAGGATGTAGAAGTAGAGTTTCCCATTCATACCTCGAATAGCTTTATAGACAATATTGAGTAAAACAAAAAGATAAATAACACATTTTAAAAAATGGAAATTAAGCAGCGGTACCGAAGGTTCGGGTACCTCATGGCAGTAAGTACAACAAAGATTAATCACAAAATGCTTATTTGAAAGCCTTTTATAATTTCTGAATTAATGCATATCTATGGATATTAACCTAATCCTTTGGGACACTTCATTTTGACTTTGTTTCAAAGAAGCAGGTCCAATTAGATTATTTGTTTCTTTAACTTTATTCACAGTGAACAAATGGGAATTAATTTTAAAATATGCCAACACACAAACAGGCAATAATATCAGCCAATCAACAAAAGCCAGGTTATTTGACTTTTCTAATTTAAAAGGGGAGTAATAAATATATTCCTGCATCTCTGGAACACAAAATTTAATGTTTTTAAATACAATACCAAACTCTGTGGAATACAGTATGCTTCAAGCTGAGCATTTCAATAGCTAAAAACAGTAATGTAATCTAACATATGATTTCATTCTTAGAAAGTATAATTGAATTTAATGAATATCAGAAGCAATTATATTAACATTTAATTTTATTGGTAAGAGTTTGAAATAAGAATTTGAGTGTAATTTAAAGTTAATTTTCCTTATAAACACAGAGTCTGACTGTTAATTAAAACTAACCCATGCAGTTACCATCTCTGCAAAAATTGTGTTGATATTTGTGACCAAAATGAGAAGAATGTTCCAATCAAATAAGGTTGCTACCAATTACCATCAACTATATGCAAAGCTACAAAAGTGATTTAATAGAGCAATAAATCATATGCTACTGAATTCTCCAAGTTAGATATGGCTCTTTCGATTGTTAGTAGATTTATTATGTAGGTTTTTTTATAATTTATAATTTTAGAGGCATGACCATCATGTGTCTACTTAAAGAATTTCTCCTTGCCATTAATTTGCCTTTCCTCAAAAGCAGAAGACCAAGTAGATCTGTTAGCTAGCATATCTCAAACCTGTTACTGAGAGAGAGAACCCTTGAATGCAGGAAAAAAGCATGTCACTTTTTTTTCAAGCTTCATTTCTTCTATTCTCTTAGGGGAGGAAGGCCTTATGAAAACTGACCAATGCTGTGCAGTCTGGGCTTGTGTATTCCTGGGAGGGTAAATAAGATACAGTGAGGACCAAATGCTCAGTGTTTGTTCCACACCGACTGCAGCCCTCCTTAATTACAGGAAAGAGACTAATTGTATAGCAATTGTAAAAATGTAAATAAGGCTTTAAAACTAACTTAGGAATTATAGTTTATAAATAAAATACACTGTTCAGAATATTCTGCGTTTGTTATGATTGAAACGGTAGTGATGCTTTAGGGAACAGGGGATGGAAACACCTGCTTCTTATCAATTACATCTCCTAATGATTATAGTAATTTTATGGGTTAACTTTAAAATGTAAACATTGCAATGTTTTTTGCAATGTTTTGAAGTTTAAATTATTAAATAGAGATTTATTTTTAAAATAGCAGTGGAGAGTGTCAACCAAAATATAGCATATTCTTACCTAATTCGGCAAATAGTTCTACTAATAAAGCATGTCTCAAGCACCTACATTAAAAATGCTTTGATAACATATGTTGATTTTTATTCCATTGCAAATACAACATTCAATTATTAAAATCTGGAAAATAAACAATACATAAAATTTAAAGCTCAGTAACAACTGTCAATGTTTTGAAATATCTCCTTCAAGTCACCTGCCCATCTGGTTAGCTATCTATTTATCTTTACCTTTATCTACACAAAATTAGGAGAAGAGTAAATACATTTTATAACTTGCTTTTTTATTAGTATCAAGACTCATGAGACATTAAATTGCATTCTAAATGGAAAATAAATCAAAGATCCCTTAAATATATGCACTCCTTTGAAAGAGTGAAGCGCATGCCAAGTCGGGTCATGAAGAGAAACGTCGGTGCGGTGGGTGGCAGCTGCCCGCTTCCCCGGGAAGGAGGCCGGTTGGGAGAGCAGGAGCTAGCAAACCCCTGAGCGCTCAGCAGAGTCACTAGTGGGAAAAGAACAAAGGCCTTTCCAATGCAACTAACACAGATGTGCCCGAAGGCAGACTGTCAGAAACAGTTACGATGACAGCTACTCACAGTTCATTATTTCCTTCTCACAGGTCACTGGGTGACAAGCTGGGTCAGTGTGCTTTGTTGGCTGTCCCAGTCCTTCCCCACCCCCTATCAATTTAAATAAGGGTAAAGGGCTCCACTGGATAAACTAATGTAAACAAACACATTCCAGACACTTAAAGATGCCAGCATATGACCTTTCCTTTATTTTGGACCAAACTTAGAGTTACATATACGCACAACTTTATCCAAACAAGAAGAGAATCACATTTCTATATCTTACTGTTAGGGGAAGCAAAAACATTCGAAGCGAGGCGAAAGCAAACAAAACTATATAATCCATGATGAACTAATAAGACTCTTACATGAAGGACCTTACCCAATATGAAACTTTCCTTTTTCTTCAATAGGAAAGAGAGTTTTTCCACATTACAAAGAAAAATGAATCAACAGATTGCTTTCGCCAAGTGTTGGCAGTGTAAATTAAATGAAATGGTTCTGACTAGATAAGAGAGCCTGGTTTGTGATGATTGTCGTCGTTTTTTTAGAATATAATTCACAATAATGCACAAATCGAAATGGCAATAGTCTAATCAAATCTTTTATGATGTAGTACACATAAAATTTGAGTAATGACAATATGGCTACTCAATATATTGACATTCTGTTATGAAATCAATAGAATAAAAACTGCTAGGAATAAGGAATAAAACAGAGGTTAAGAGTATGGGCTATACCAACATTTCAGAGCAGCCCAAGTGCCCATCAGTAGATGATGGGATAAGAAAGATATGGTGCATTGACACAATGGGATACTACTTGGCTGTAAAAAAAGAAGGAAATCTTACCCTGTGCAAGAGTATGGATGGACTTACAGTACAGAGAGCATTATGTTAAGTGAAATAAGCCAGTCAGAGAAAGACAAGTGCCATATGATTTCACTCACATGTGGAATCTAATAAATAAAATGAATAAGCAAAACAGAGACAGACTCATAGACACAAAGCAGCTGACAGCTACTGGTTGTGGGGGATATTGGGGGGTTGGGTGAGGGTGGACAAAAAGAGAGAAAAACTCATGGACATGAGAGAAAAATAAAATAAAATTGAATAATTATAATCTCTCCTAAAGAAAGAGTACAGGCTATAGCTCTAAATGGATATAGGTTCAAATCCCCTCTTCCCCATTAACCAGCTGTATAAATAGGCACATCTGAACCTCAGTTGCAGCACCTTCATGGATTATAAGAGTACTTCTACCATTATATTATTATAACAATAAGTAAATTAATCTATCATGTTGTTATAAGTAACTATTTAGCATAGCAATTGGTACATGATGTAAGTATTCAACAAATGACAGCTACTAGTTACCTTTTGCAAACTTTAGTATTTTTAGCAACTTTGCATAAAAGTTGACTTGAATCACATTCAAGGTGTGGAATGCCTTGGTTAACCATGACAAGTTATATAACACATAGATACAGAAAGCAGTATGGTAGAGGCAGAGGGAAAGGGGGTGAGGGAGGTAGAGATGAGCAGAGGAGGGATAATTCAACATGGAAAGAGACTTTGCTTAAAGTGGTGGGCGCACGATGCAGTGTGCAGATGGTGTTTTGTTGAGTTGCACACTTGAGACCTGTATGGTTTTGTGAACCAATGCCACTCAAATAAATTCAACTTTTAAAAAAAGAATTTCAGGAAAGGTAAAGATGATCTCTAAATCCTCCAAGTGCAAGCCTCCATAAATCAGTAAATCTAAACGATTGGCTTCAACAAGAAACCAAGCGTTCCCAGTCTCCCTCAGTGTCTTCTACTTCTTATTGTCTTTGCTGAAAGCTGAGTGTACTGACATATCTTTCTAAACTGTTCCCTTTCTAAGCTGTTCCCTTTCTAAACTCTTCTGCCTTACTTAAAGGTCCCTTTCCGAGATATCCAGTCAAAACTAATAGGCCCCATTTGAAAACCCGAAGATCCAGATAACCACTAGGGCAGGGACAGACATGGTCCGGGAGAGCAACATGGAGGCCGAGAACAGGACTATGGGCTCAGAGAGGCCTGCCTTAAGTTCCTGGCTGGAAGGCCTTAGCCAGCTAACTCAGTGCCTCTAGGCCTCAACAGCCCTCAAGCCAAGTCAGTATATGGTAATTAAGAATTGAACGTTATCCTTCATTTCCACATATTACCTGCCCCTAACTACTGATCTCTCAGTCTCCCCAAACTGAGCTCTTGTGGTTCTCTCATCCCTTGGCTATTTCTTAGGAAGTACATACATTTATATCTCCACTTTTTAAATTCTCTTCAACTATACATTCTTTATTTACATTATTTGATTAATATTTTCCCTGAAGTTCTAAAATTCTATTTATTTTTCAAATTTCCACAACCCTGATAATTTCACATTACTCCTTTATTTTTGGCAGTGATTTCATTCTTATATGTTGTAAAACTGTCACTGATCAAAGCAAGAAGATGTAACGCCCTCCCTTGAGGCTGCAATACTATAATGCACTCACCTCCTTGTATTTGGAAAGCACGCAAACCTAACAAGTCAACCTAAGGTTCAGAATAATCAATATGCCAAAGTCAGTCCCAGGTTCTAATTTTGCTCAACCGTTCCTTCCAAAGTGGGAAGAAAGTAATTGCTTTAAGTACTTACTCTGTACTCAAAATAACTTTGTTCGGGAACAGAAAAAGAGGGAGAGATACTGAAATTATACCTATTGTGGTAAATTGTGGGGGCGGGGAAGAGGATGCAGATACATCCCTGAGGCTTTAAGGCCAGAAGGGCTGCTGCAGCCTGAGACCCGAACCCTGGGGAATGCCTTGGGCCCTGGGAAGTTTCCTACGAAATACCAAATATGTTCACTGGTCGATTGGCATTGACTAAAAATCACAAATCTAAATACAAGCCCCATGAAAGGCTCTTTTGTACATCTACCTGTTTTCAGAACATTTTCACAATTGTTACAGAGTGCTTACTGCTTTTCAGGGAACTTAAAGACATCACATTTAACTCTAACAACTCAAACAGGTATTGTGGAATGTTCGCTGACATTACCTGCTTTGTTTGGGGTTGGGGTGGGCTCACATTTTCTAATAGTATAAGAATTTCTAGGAATGTTCCAGCATTAGACTATATTGCCACAGGGAGACACAAGAGAACACAGGAGACAAATCCCTGAACTACTCAATGCCCTCAACCCTCACAGAAAATATTTCCAGGCTGGGGAAGGAAGGAGTCACAGAAAAGTATGTGGGTTGTCACTGGGGTCCCACATGCTGGCACATCAGGGCCAGCACAACACACACACAAAAACATCATAGAGACTTCAGAAATCTGAAAGCAGAAGAAACCTGTGCCTCCTGGAGTTGAAGGCAGGATAATGACAAGCCCCAGCATGCTGTCAAAAAGTAGTGGCTTCCGAATGAGTCTGGGAAGACAGGTCAACTGTGGCCTCAGAACAGTGTTGGAGCTCCCCAGCGCCCCAGTATCTCCTGAGTTCCTGTTTTACATGAAGACTTCAAGCACTGCTCCCAAGAGGCATCTCTCCAGTGCCCTGGATGGAGCATCCTGGCCCTTTAGCAGTAGCCTGGTGGTGCTGTGGTGGAGTGTCAGAGAGCTGAGACCCACAAAAAGAAGGTAGCTGGGCAAGAAGACCTGGAAGTTAAGTTTTCACACCATTCCAGGAACCCTCATACCATGATATGGTAAGGAACTGGATTTGTTACTTTGTTTACCTATATCCTGTCCTACTAAAAACAACAAAATCAAAGGATTTGAGGTTTAAATAACAAATTAAAGAGACAATGCATTGAAGAGTCGCTTTTGTTATCAGGAAAAAAAATGTTCCTTTCCCATCAAATTCTGAGGCAGGAATAAGCACATTCAGAATATAATATAATTTGTAATTGAAATACAACTATATCTCAATGAACCCAGATGAAATTAATTTTTTAAATAAAAGTTGTCATTTTTTTGTTTTTTCATGTAATTGACATTTTCAGCTACAGTTAAAATATTTAAACTTAGGAATTCTCTTAAACTTTAATGAGTATGGTAAGAATTGAATGACTCCTTTAAGAGTACTTCAATATAGTCAGTTCCAAACAATTATATATTAAGGTTGCAGTTCATAAAGTCACTTTGCAATTTATAACATCAAACCCCAACAGAATTATAATAAACTTTAGTTTTCTAATCAAATTAAGAGGATCAAAGAAACAGTTCCCATTTTCCAACTAAGGATAATTTTCAATTGGTGAGCAAAATCAATGATGTTAATTTTATCCAGTAACAGAAATCATGTCAATTAGTTAAATGATCACTACTGAAGACCATCTATTGTGCACTCGTCCTAAGGTCGAACTATAATATTCTCTGTATGTAACATTAAAAGGATTTTATGAGTATGGCCTTCTTACAACCTCTCAGTATCTTCACAATTGTTTATATGCTTAGGCCTGTCTTGCCCTATTATGTTATTTCAGAGTATTTTAGCGCGTTCCCAGGAAAGCAACCCTCCCTAAGTATGCTTCTAAACACTACCGCACATTGATCTTTAATGAAATACACATAAATGTCACCTCGCTTGATCAAATGTGACCTGAAAACTACTGTGCTTGAAAGCCAAGGGGTTTTTGAGATATTTCAATAACCGTCAAGAAATCAATCTCACATGAAACTGAAGGAACACATGGAATGTCATTGAGCAATAAAGCTCCACTCATGCCATCAGCGCCCTACCTCTGAGCAGCTGCCTTGGGATGTTTCTCTTCCAGCCGCCTCACCAGTGCCACTGTCAGCCGCCCTGTCTCCCCAAGAGAACCTTCCGGCATTAGATCGGTGTCTGAAGGCTCTGGCAGATGCATCAGACCAGGGACGCTGGCACTTTTTTGCAGAACCTAATAAATAAAATGTAGAAATAACATAGCTATATGTTATTTAGCTATCAAGTGGAAACATCTAAACTACATATGCCAAAATTGTAACATTGCACCATTTGTGGAATGACAAATGGTAATTCTTCGTCAGTCTTCTTCATCCTGCAGATACATGATTTGTATGTGGCCAGAACAAAAGAAGGCAGCTATAAGAAAAGCCAGTGTGTCACCATCCACTTAATAAAATGTTTATGTAAATACACAGATGTTTCTACAAATGTTAATGTGCACCTCTATGGTTACACTATGTGTATGATTTTAAACCATCAGCAAGACTAAGATGTGGATTCTTGCTTGCCTCCTGAAAACAGCTTGAATTGCTTTCTCTTTGGGGAATCCATTGTCAGAGGTCTATTTCTGCCTTGCCTCTGGCTCACTGCACTGACCTCTTCTGCTAAGCTGCTGCCGTGTTCCTGATGAGCTGCGGTCCAGGCACCATGGTGAATGTGATGCTCTGTCTGGGTCACATCCATTTGTGCCGTTAGCTCCTCCAGGTAGGTCAGAGCAAACTGAGGATAAGCCTGTAGGAAAGGGGGGAAAATGTAATGCTAGCCTTATAAGCAAAAGTGAAAAATCTATACAGCTAGAATGATGGGAGGATAAATTAGATTAATAGTAAAAAGGAGTGGCTACTAAACTTTGTACTTCATTATCAATTTCAGACCAACATCAAGCCAAGTAACTTTAACATTATGACTTCTAATTAGCTGTTTGATTTGATCAAGTTTAACTTGATTGCTAATCTTTACTCTTAGATAAAACTATTAAAGCCACATTACATGTTAATAATAGTTAGTATTTATTAACTCATTTCTACATAACGGGTAATAGTGTAAAGACACGGCACATATGTCATATGTAGTTTCTGTATTGTTTGGGAATATTCAATTCTGTTCCAGAAGACAAGAAAACAACCAATAGGATGAATGAAATCATTAGCTACATTAAGCACAGATAAGTAAATTAGTAACCTGAGGAGTGTCAGAGAGAAAGTAAGTAGATGGTATGTATATGAACATAGAAAGGGGCGGAAGGATAAATAGACACTTAATAGTTATAATTTACTAAAGAACAAAGCAACAAGTATTTATGTGACACTAGACATACATGAAGCACATGGACGGTACATACAGAAAACATGAGGTCTTTAAGTGGCCACCCATTGCTGACTCTCACTTTGGATCCTCTGTGGATGAAATCCATAGCTGTCCATCAGGCTAAGTGGGGAGCACAGTGTATTACTAACCAAGTGCATCTGCCAAGCAGCCCTCTCACAGAGCAAGCATGTGTCACGGCTTCAGGCACTTTTGTCTGTTAGGCCTCCCTGCTCTGATTTCAGCTCTGGTCCTCGTGACCACCTCATTGGCAGGGACGGGAGGTGCATGGTGGACGGACAACATGTGAGCACTGCAGAGACTGGGTATCAAGTCCTTCAGTCCACTTGCACCTTCAGGATGTTAACCTAGCCCACCTTTCTCTCCGCACATTTTTCTTTGTGTTTTAAACCTATTTAATACATTTGATTTGAGTTTTTAAATTTGGTTTATGCACCCTTTTGTTCCATGAGCTCTAAGGTAGCCTATCTAGGAGCATATTTGGAGACCTACCAGTGCATCAGAGTAATTTCCCACATGACAATATATGTACGTTTTAATCTTTGCAACAGCCTTTTGAAATAAGTATTATTATTATTGTGTCCATTTTAAAGACAAAAATTAAAAACCAGACCCAGGGAGGCTAAGCAACTTGCTCAGTGTCATCCCCTTGTTTACTAGGACCTAAGTCTAGATATGCAGCCTCGAGTATGAAACAAACTTCTTTACTGAGGCGTGGAACTAAAGTTCTAACAAAAAAAATAGGAGGAGGTATCCAGTGACGAATTAAAGGGCACTAAGGTCCTTATATTGTCTGGGAAAACAGAGATATTGAGTAACTAAGCTTTGTTAGAAAAGGTATAATTAAATGTGCATGTTAAAATTGTAAGGGACTACAAAACCTTCAATGAATGTTAGTATGTGAAAAAAGCCAACCTGAAAAGGCTCTGTGTTGTATGATGCCAGTTACATGACATTTTGGAAAAAGGCAAAACTGTGGACACGGTAGAAAAGATCAGTGGTTGCCAGGGGCCAGGAAGGACGAATGGGTGGAGCACAGAGGATTTTTAGGGCAGTGAAACTACTCTGTATGATACTATAATGATGGATACATGTCATTATACACTTATCAAAATCCATAGAAGGTATAGCATCAAGAGTAAACACTACTGTAAAGTATGGGTTTTGTGTACTTTGGGGAATGACGTGTCAATATGGGTTCATCATTTGTAACAAATGAACCACTCTAGTGAGGGAGATTGATAGTGAGGTACATTGTGTGTGTGTGGGAATGTGGTGTATATGGGAACTCCGTACTTTCCACTCAGTTTTGCTGTAAACTTAAAACTGCTCTAAAAAATGAAGTTTTTTTTTAAAGCAATCTTTTTTTTAAGATTTTATTTATTTATTTATTTTTAGAGAGGGAACGGGGGGAGATAGAGATAGAGAGAGAGACATCAATCTGCAGTTGCTGGGGGTTATGGCCTGCAACCCAGGCATGTACCCTGGCTGGGAATTGAACCTGTGGCACTTTGGTTCGCAGCCCATACTCAATCCACTGAGTTACGCCAGCCAGGATGAAGCCTTTTTTAAAAAAAATGTAAGGAACTCCACCAGAAGTAGAAATGGGGAAAAAAAGATAAATCACACTACATCAAAACTTAAAAGTTTTGTGCCACAAACAATGCCACCAGGAAAATAAAAAGACAGCCTAGAGAATAGGAGAAGATATTTGCAAATCATATGTCTGATTAAGGGATAGGTAGGTATCTCAGCTATATAAAGAACTCTTACAACTCAGTATAAAAAAGACGAATAACTCAATTTAAAAATAAGCAAAGGATCTTAGAAAATATTTCTCCAAAGGAGGCATACAAATGGTCAATAAACACTTGAAAAGATGTTCAACATCATTAGCCATTAGCAAAGTATTACAAATCAAAATCTCAGTGGGATGCCATTTCGCTTACTAGGATAACTACAATCAAAAGACAAAGAATAACAAGAGTTGATAAGGTTGTAAAGAAACTGGAGCCCTCATATGTTGATGGTAAAAATATAAAATGGTGTAATTGCATTGAAAAACAGTGTGGCCAGTCCTTAAAGTGTTAAACATGGAGTTATCATATGACCCAGGAATTCCACTCCGAGTTACATACCAATGAGAAATGAAAACATCCATCCACAGACAAACTTCTTCTATATCAATATTCATAGTGGCATTATCACAATAGCTAAACTAGTGGAAGCAAACAAAATGTCTATTTACTGATAAACAGATAAAGAAAATGTGATATTTCTATGCAGTGGAATATTATTTGGCAATAAAAATAAATTATTCATGCATGCTACAATGTGAATGAGCTTGGGCAACATTATGTTAAGTGGAAGAAATCAGTTATAAAAGACCCCATGTTATATGATTCCATGTGTATGAAATGTCCAGCATGGGTAAATCCACAGAGACAAATAGGGCTGCAGTGGGGGTAGAAAGAATGGAGGAAATAGGTGTGCAGTGCAAGGTATCTTTTAGGGAGAACAAAAATGTTCTAAAATTAGATGATGTGATGAAAGTGTAACCCTGTGAATGTGCTGAAAAAACACTAAACGGTGCACTTCAGACGGGAGAATCACGCGGACAAAGCCAATGGAAGTGGGTGCAGGAGCAGCAGATCTCCCCGCTCCGCCAGGCCTCAGAAGGTGGTGTCCCCCACCGACACCCTGGCTGCAGCCCCGTGAGAGGCTCCAGCTAGAGCTGCCCAGCCCTCCACTCCCAGATTCCCAGGCCGAGGAAACTGTGAGATAACAAATATTTGTTGTTGTAAGTTACTGTGCTTGGGGGTAATTTGTAACACAGCAATGAATAAAGTGCAAGTAGAGAAAAGGAAATAAGCATGTTTTCTCACAATCTTCATTAACATTGGATATTGCTCATTTTATATCTCCCATAATTAATAAGGAGAAAATGCTATCTCATTGTTTTATATTTGTTTAGATTCTACTGAGGCAGAACTATTAAGCTTTTTCCACGACAGTTTACATTCAATGTTATTTTGTATTAGTATCAGGTGCACAGCAGAGTGGTTAGACCATCACACACTTGACAAAGTGACACCCCCCCCCCCCCCCGCAATCTCTCCAGCACACACCTAGCACCATGCACAGCTATTGCAATATTACTGACTATATCCCCTCCGCTGTACCTTACATCTCCACGACTATTTCATGACTACTAATTTATACTTCTTAATCCCTTTGCCTTTCTCACCTGCCCTTCAAACCTCCTCCCATCTGGCAACTTTCAGTCCGTTCTTTGTATCTAAGAGTCTGTTTCTGTTTTGTTTGTTTGCTTATTTTGTGTTATAGATTCCACATAAAAGTAAAATCATATGGTATTTTTTTCTCTGACTTATTTCACTTAGCATAATACACTCGTGGTTCATCCACACTGTCATAATGGTAAGTAAGATTTCATTCTTTTTTACAGCCAAGTTATATTCTATTGTATATATGTAACACCACTTTTTTATCCACTCAGCTATTGATGGGCACTTGGGTTGCTTCCATATCCTTGCTATTGTAAATAATGCCACAATGAACATAGGGATGCATATATTTTTTGGAATTAGTGTTTCAGGTTTCTTTGGATATATACCCAGACATGGAAACACTGAGTCATAAGGCTGTTCCATTTTTAATGCTTTGAGGAATCTCCATACTGTTTTCCACAGTGGCTGCACCAACCTGCATTCCCACCAACAGTGCACGAGGGTCCCCTTTTTTCTCCCACCCTTGTTTGTTGATGCCAGCCATTTTGACAGGCGTGAGGTGATGTCTCACTGTGGTTTTAATTTGTATTTCTCTGATGATTTGTGACATTGACTATCTTTTCATCTGTCTATTGTCCATCTTCCTTTTTGAAGAATTATATATTGAGATTCTCTGCCCACTTTTAAATTTTTTATTCAGTGTTGAGTTGTATGAGTTCTTTATAAATTTTGGCTATTAACCCCTTGTCAGATACGCCACTGGCAATTATCTCCTCATTCAGTGGGATGTCTTTCTGTTTTGTTGGTGGTTTCCTTTGTTGTGCAAAATCTTTTTAGTTTAATGTAGTCCCATTTGTTTATTTTTTCTTTTGTTTCCCTTGCCAGCAAAGATATGTCCAAAAATATAAGCTAAGAGAAACAGCAAAGATTTTACTGCCAATGCTTTCTTCTAAGAGTTTTATGATTTCAAACCTTACATTTAAAAGTCTTTAATCCATTTTGAGTTTATTCTTCGATATGGTGGAAGAAAGTAGTCTAGCTTCATCTTTTTGCATGCATCTGTCCAATTTTCCCAACATCATTTATTGAATAGGCTGTCTCTTACCTAGGCTGAACTTTTTAATTTTGGCTTGGCTATTTTAATTTTTCTGTTTGTTTGCAGGCCAGCGCTCAACCCACTGAGCCACACCAGCCAGGACTTTTAATTTTCCTTCTGTTGTATATTTCCTTTTTATGTCCTTTGCCTGTTTTTCTATTGAAGTGTTTATCCTTTTCTATTATTATATGAGTCTTATTATATGTTAAGTATTATTCCATTCTCTGACATTTATATTTCAAAGCTCTCCCCTATTTGCCATAGCTCCCTACTTATTTTTGTTAGGCTATTTTAGATTTAGAAGTTTAAAAATTTTTTATATACTCAAAGCCATTAGTTTTTCTCTGTATGGATTCTATCTTTGTTTGCAAACTCATAAAGATATCTACTCACCACTACTGTGGGTTAGATGCTTTAACCCATGCTTTATTTCCTACATATTTTATGGGTTCAATGTTTAAATTTAAATATTTAATTTAGCTGGAACTGTTGGTATGTATAAAGGATGTAATCTATCTTTTTGCAAATTAATAGAGGGATGATTAACATTAAATACAAACAAAAAAATCTTATCCAAGTAAAAACAATAACGAAATGCAATACTGTATTTAAATTTGTTCATTATTATCATCATTAATAGCTACAAATTATGAATTAGCTAGAATCAATATGCCAGAATCTATTGATAGGACAGAATCTGTGCCAAGTACTCAAAATGCTGGTATGAATATCTCTACTTTGCAGACAAAGAATGTGAACAAGCCCAGAAAGGTTAGATGACCTGCCTAAGGCCACACAGCTAATAAGTGGTAGAGCCGAGATTAGTCATTAATATCCTGAAGCAGTAATTCTATCTTTTTAAAGTTGAGTGGAATGAGCTCCATTTATGATCCAGCTGCAAATAATTATCAAATTATCCTCCATTTTAGCCTTAACTAAATGGATATAGTTTTGGATATGACTAAATTTAGATCTAATTAAAATTTTGAAACCTCTATAAGAATGAATGCCTAATTAAAAAATAATTTTGCTCTGTGAATCTAGAATAACTGTAATAAAAAAATCAGCCACTGTGTTTGGGAATGTAACATTAAAATTTTTAGAATCAAAATCCTCTTTAAAATAATATGTTTGAAACACAAAAATATGCATTATTTGCTAGCTATCAATACCACTCTTAGGAATAATTCAAAAGTTAGAAATTATAAGATAAGGAAAGGTAAAAAAGCCAGCAGAGTAGAAGTGGATGTTTAGGTACCTTAATTTTGAGAGAGAAAGGGAAGAAAATATACTAAAACCCTGGTCCTGCCCTTCTGCGTCTGTTGGTGGGAAGGATGATACTTACGCAGGTCAGAATTATGTTCTTGGGTAATAGGAGTCAGCTCTGTTCAGGTGCATCTCAGAATGAAGTCTTACAGGCACAGGCTAAAGAGCGTGAGGGATGCTTTGGTACGGGCTCGAAATTCTACTTTTTATTTTTACCAAGAAATAAAAGCTTTGGTCTGTCTGTGATTCTCTTTCTACCAACCCAGAGCCTCACTCTGGTTCAGGAAGGCAGTGAAGTCAGAAATAAGATAAAGGGAAAGCTGGGGCGAATCTCAGAATAAATTTAGAAAAATGAAATTTTAAAAACGCTTTGACAGTTGATGGCTATGTCAAATTCCTTGGTTTAGGACAGAGCTAAAAGTACATAGTGCTTGTTGAATTAATGAAGAGGGTTGGAATTTTAGTTAGTGTGCCAACAAATAATTACTCAGAGAAATGCTATTATGTTAATCTAAATTTTTAAACTGTATCAAACTCTCCACATTTCTCCAATGTTGCAGGTTGTCACGGAATAACAATTGAACTATGTGCTAGACTGGCCAAAAAGTCCGTGTGGATTTTTCTGCAAAAATAAAAGACACTTTTCATTTTTACCAATAACTTTATTGATTTGGGTATTTTGAGTATGTTGGTTATCTCCCACATGGTATAACAGTGATTGTTCTCAGTTAATGTCTTGATTTGATCGCTATCGACTTCAACTGGTCTGCCCAAACGTGGAGCATCATCCAGCAGAAATCTCCAGCAGGAAACTTCACTTCTCAAACCACTTTTGACACACTTGATCAGTCACGGCACCTTCTCCACAAACTGCACAAATCTTTTTGTTTTTGTGTGTGTGTGTTTCAATTGCATCTTTAACCTTTCTTAAAATAATAAAGCATACTATGCTGAAAATGCTGCATATTTTCTTCCATCCCCAATATTAAAATGACTGCACAAAAATTTAACAATTTTGATAAGTTTTTTTAAATACACGCTGATATGACAACTGTCACAATGCAATCTAACAAAATGGTTTTGAATGACGTTAAAGACAACTAATCACCACTAGAGCCATCTTACAGACAAATACCAAACGAACATTTTGGCTAGCCCAATAATTCTACCACACCTGTCAGGGTCTAAAAAGGAGATAGAAACCACATAGTAATTTGAACAGGACAAATTTAATACAAACAGTTAGTAACAGAGAATTCGAGTGGCAGGTATCGACTAGTAAGAGTCAAAGAGAACACTAGAGAACGTGTGGACAGCAGATAGAGGGTGCAGCCAGTACTTGTAGGCCTGAGAGAATGGCCAAGGGGAAGGCCTGTCCCAAGACTGAGGTCCCGACCACAGGAAGAGGGCGCAGCTGTGGCTCACAGGATGTCAGAGAAGTCCCTCAGGCAGTGCACTAGCAGGATTCATAGTCAATCTGCCTTCGGAGCACCAAGGGCAGCCGTCTGCAGGGAGGGGCCTAATTGGTAACACTCCACTAAGGAGCTACTCTGGAGAAATACGCTCAATAAAACCCTTCACAAGAAGGTGCCGCACCAGCAATACCCTGTTGTGAAGCTGTCTAAGGCAGGTGCCAGGCAATAAATAGCACATCTGAAACTGAGGGCAACTATATTGATAACTGGCATGCTATGTATTATAGGTTGAATCACGTACCCTCCCCAACTCTGGTACCTGTGAAGGTGAAATTACTTGGAAATAAAGTCTCTGTAAATGTAATCAAATTAAAATTAGGTCCTTAGGTGGGCCCTGATCCAATATAACTAATACGTTTATGAGTGGAAGGAAATTTGGACAGACATGCACACAGAGAATGCCACACGAAGACTCAGAAGCGGAGAGAGGCGGCCATGTGATGATGCAGCAAAGACTGGAGTTATGCTGCCACAAGTCAAGGAATGTCCGGGCTACCAAAGGATGGGAAAGACCAAGAAGAACCCTCTCCTAAAGAGTTCGGATGGAGTAGTGCCCTGCTAACACCTTGATCTCAGACTTCAGCCTCCAGGACTGTGTGAGAGAATAAATTTCTGTGGTTTTGAGACATCCAGTTTGTGGTACTTGTTACAGGAGCCCTGAAAAATTCACACGACATGTACTCCAGTTTCATTCATCTACATAACTTAACATTTCAGATAACGTGGTGATAGGATTCTGAGGCAACCACTAACAGATATCTAATGTGATTACTCTAATATCTGCCTTTCTTAAGTACCAATGGTTGATACTTAATGGTTGATCCGAATTCCATTTAGATTGGGAACCATAGAACAGGAAGGAAATCTTGAGAACTCCAGGCCAATCTCCTCATTTTTTTAAAGCAAACTTTTATATAAATATACTATGCATACAGAAGAGTATATAAACCATAAGCATACAATTCCATTTTTCACATAGTGAATTCCTATTTAAACTCCCCGGTCAAAAAAAGGACCCTACAATACACCTGACTCGCTCCTGCGGCCCCCCTCTGGGTCACTAACTTCCTTCAGCTCCAGCTGCTCTCCTGACTTTTAACACGATAGTCTGTTGCTTTGCCTAGCATTAAAGTTTAAATTACCGCAATCATAGAGTGTGTGTTGTCCTACATCTGGTTGCTTATGTTCACCATTATATTGGTGAGATTCACTGTTATGGTAATTATAGTTTGTTCATTGCCATTGCTATTATCCTCCAGGGTCAGACAATTATGGCTCATGAGCCAAATTGGACCAACCACCTATTTGTGAAAAGAAAGTTTCACTGAAACCCAGGCATACCATTCATTTATACATTGTCTATGGCTGTTATTATGCTACAAAGGCTGGGTTGGGACATTGGGACAGAGATAGTGTGGCTCACAAAGCCCCAAATATTTAGTATCTGGTCCTTTAGAGAAGTTGTCCAACTCTGCTATATTCCATGGAATACATATACCACAATGTATGTGTCCATTCCACTGCTGATTACCATAAGTGTTAGCCCCCACTGAGGCTACCTCAATCAGTACTTGCTGTAAACATTTTAGTAAATGTAAGTACTTCAGTTTAGCAGTAAACTAGGAGTGGGTTTGCTCGGCTACATAGACATACTCAACTTTTATAGATATTGCTAGTTCTCCAAAGTGCTGATTTTCTTTTATTTTTTTTGAGAATTAATTTTTTTAATTTTAATTGTTGTTCAAATACAGTTTTCTGTCTTTTACTCCCATCGCAGCCCACCCCTCCTCAGCCCTCTCCACCTCCCTCCCATTTCTACCCCCCTAGTTTTTGTCCATGTGTCCTTTATACTTGTTCCTGTAAACCCTTCCCCTTTTCCCCTGAAATTGCCTCCCCTCTCCCCTCTGGTCACTGTCAGTCTGTCCTCTATTTTGGTGTCTTTGGTTATATTTTATTTATTTGTTTGTTTTGTTGTTTAGGTTCCTGTTAAAGGTGAGATCATATGGTATTTGTCTTTCACTGCCTGGCTTGTTTCGCTTAGCATAATGCTTTCCAGCTCCATCCATGCTGTTGCTAAGGGTAGGAGCTCCTTCTTCCTTTCTGCTGCAGAGAATTCCCTTGTGTACATATACCATAGTTTTTTGATCCATTCATTTACTGATGGGCACCTAGTTTGCTTCCAACACTTGCCAATGTTCTACAATCTCATTCACTGTAATGAATAAGAAAACTGACACAGATATCGAAACAGTATCTGTAGTCCCATGTTCATTGTAGCACTCACTGCTCACAATAGCCAAGATATGGAAACCACCTAAGTGTCTAAGTGTCCGTCAATGGGCAAATGGGTAAATGGGATGCAGTACGTGTTTTATTTATATTTATACATGCACACACACACTGGAACATTATTGAGTTATGAGAGAGAAGGCCTGCCATTTTTGACACCATGGATGGGCCTAAAGGGCACTATGCAAAGTGAGACAAGCCAGACAGAGAGACCAGTACTGCATGATCGCACTTATATGTGGAATCTAAAGAAGCCAAATTCCTAGAAACAGAGAAGTCTGGTGGTGACCAGGAGGGTGGGGGAATTGGGGTACAAACTTACAACTAGTAGGTAGAAATAAGGTCTAGAAATCTGATGCACAACATAGTTAGTATAGTCAACAATAATATATTATAAACTTCAAAGCTATTAAGACGGCTTTGTCTTACTCATACACAAAAAGAAATAATTATGTGACAAGATAGAGGTGTTAGCTAATGCCATGCTGATAATCCTATTGCAAGATATACGTCTAACAAATCAATACATTGTATACCTTTAATTTATACAATGGTACATGTCAATTATATCTCAAGAAAAATAATAAATTAAATTAAATATTGAGGTAAAAGGAAGAAAGAAAACTAATGACCTGAAATGCTGGGTTGTTTCCTAGCAATAAATTGTGGAAAATTAGCTTTAGCTTTGGAAAACTACTATTTTATTCAAACAAAATCTCAAAAGAAAGTATTGGGTTAAATTAAGTTAAATTCTAAATGTCTGAGAACAGAGTTAAATCATTTGTGCACAAAAAGCATATCTTGCTCTCAACAATAGACAGTGCATTTTATACAAAACTGGGAACAGAAAAACTTAGGAATAAAAGCTGTGGCTTATAAAGTCCTTACCTTAGAATAAATACAGCTGTCAGTTCCAAACACCCACTTCTGAGAATCATCTTCTTTATGTCTGTAATGAAAATGTAATTTAGAGATTGACACCTTTTCTTCACACTGAAACGTTTCGTAGGTTTCAAATAAAAGCATCATTTTCCACGTTGTCTAGCGGGAGGACTGCCCACACCCTACCAAGGATTCTACTATTCTGCCATCATTGCTGCTACCTCAGGAGCTACAACCTTCCCTAAGGAAACTAATTCCTTAGGTACCCAAAGTGCTGTGAAGTCTGTGTGTGCGGGGGATGTGTATGTGTGTGTTACCAATGACAACGGTGATGAAAAATTGTAGAGACTAAGTAGAATCGCTAAGAATATTATACAAATTTCTATCCCCAGGAAAGATCCACGCTGAGATAGAAAGGGGTTTAATTGAGTACAAGGGTTAAGAAAATGGGATGGAAAAAGACACCGTGGAAAATTAGAAACCTCAGGTATCCGTTTCTGAAATGACCAGAAAATTTCATTAAGAGACATCAAATTTTCCGAGTTAAGTCTAAGAAAGAAAAACTAAAATGTGATGAAGTTAATCATGCCTAAATTAACTAATCAGGTATTCATTAATATTTAGAAACCTTACAAAAGTAAGACAAATGAATTAAATTAAGTGCAATGGGATGTTAAACAAGACTTTTCCTACTGCCTCTGAGTTTTGACAGAAACATCAATGGTTGATACTAAGAGTGCCGGGTAATGCTCTGTTCCAAAGCCAGGGGCTCTATGATCTCAGCACAATACATGGAAAGGCAGCCTTCCAGAACTGTTCAGGGTATACTACCCTTTCACCCACACCCA
The DNA here is from genome assembly GCF_004126475.2 of Phyllostomus discolor. NCBI lineage: Eukaryota > Metazoa > Chordata > Mammalia > Chiroptera > Phyllostomidae > Phyllostomus > Phyllostomus discolor. The sequence continues at coordinate 144,515,305 of NC_040908.2, forward strand.
GTGTACATGAGAAAATGTGAAGAACTCTTGGGCTTGCTCAGATTTTGATTCAGGAGGTCTGGACCCCCAGAAATCCACAGTAATAAGTATGGCAAGTGATTGCGATGATAAGAACTCTGGGGAATTTGGATGTGTGTAGACCATGGACCAGACTTTGGGAAACACTGAAATAGAATGATGAGCGTAGGTGAGGAAGAAAGAGCTACATACGTAAAATATTATAAAAGAAGAACTGGTTTGGTGATTGACTGGGGTGGAGATTAGAGAGAACAGATGATGTTAATTCTCAGATGTCAAATTTGGGTAAAAAAGATAACACTGTTTAAAAGATAACTTGACCAAGTAGATGATGTTCGGTCTCTCTGACTACCTGGTGATGTGCTGTTTGTCTCTCTTCCTACCTCTGCACCTACTATGGTGCAGACACACTTGCTTGTTGTGTTCAATGGCGTCTTAAAAGAAGTGTTTCACCTAGTCTAAATTCATGTTGGCCAATTACCACTCTCTTTCCAGCAAGACCTAAGTGGCGGGGAAAAAGTAGACACAAAAAAACATACTGAAAGATTAACACTGAAATAAGAAAAACAGTGCAGGTTACTAGACAGGTAATGGAAATGAGTAAGGCAGGCTAGAGCTGGCGTGAGGGTGGGCACTGGGAATGGTGGGGCACAGAGCAAACTGGAGCGTATGTGTTCTGTCTGCAGGGGAAACCCTTCCTTGCCTGATTGGTGTCATGAGAGAATGAGAGTCCAGTGCAGCCCATTCTTCTGATTTTTTCAAGAAAAAAAAACAGAAATCTGTATTTTTTGGTGAGAAATCTCCCTGTATCCATAGGCTTACAACTAATTCAAAAGATATAACAACGTGCAGGCCCAACAACATCTATGTGTTCACAATATTTAGTCTAATTTAACCTCGGTGTGGGGATGGATGTGCGTGTATTACTTTAATTAGTTTATGTATCTAACACTAATGGCCAGATCTACACTCTTTAAAAATTAAACAAAATTGAGATTTAATGATGGCCTAAAGGAGAAATTTTGTTCTTTGGTTTGTCTATAAGATGACCAAAAAAATATCTGGGAGAAAAGGTTTTAAAGTTGAGGATTTTTAGAATTGTTAAGATTTTCTGATTACTTGGTAAGGACGTTGTTCTGCCTTTCATCCACTCCTGGTCAGGTACATATCACAAAAAAATACTAAAAAGACAAATACATGCACGCACTTGCTACACTGAATGAGATGAGTGGCATTAAATGAGACACAGCCGAACTAATGAGGCATGATATGTTTACGGTATTCTTTGTGAGTTGTCAGGTTGCTACTTTAAGTGCTAGTTCTATTATTTTTAGCATATAAAAGGCTATGTCTGGATTCATAGCATTTGTTAAAATTACATTGTACTACTAGAGGAGAAGAGAAAATAAAAGTTGTCTCCAGAACTTGCCGTCACATGAGCACATTTATTATTACTTATAATGAAACACGATCATGTTAAAAAACAAGTCACATGGGCACTGCAGAAACTCTGGAACAGAGGTAAGTCTTGGTCTTCATTGCTTTTTAAGCAAGATATAACTTCACAGTTAATGAGAACCTCTAGTATTCCAGACTTTCTGCTGTTTTGCTTCTGTTTTACAGATTTTGTTTCTCAGAAAAAGACAAGTGGCTTTCATAGAGAGGTGAATGATCCTCATTTGCATAGAGATCCTCCCTTTCTCCTGCCCATTTCTCCCACTCTCCCTCTTTCCTTCCTTTCTAAAGTAAACCACATCCTTTCTTGTAAATAGAGATTTTTCAAGTAAAACTACATTTTCAGTTTTCTAAATTATCTCTTTCCTTGCCTATGCTCTGTTCTCTACAAGGACAGCATGTGTGAGGCTTCAGTCCCACCCAATGCTATGACAATCCAGGCCAGAATAGGACATACAGGTCAGTGGGCTAAGACCATATCACCACAAGTTTCAGTGTCCAGTTAGACCAGGGAGAGCCCTGGGCATGGAGAGCATGTTCATCGAGTGCTACGCAAAACCTTTCCCAACACTTGCCCCTTTACTGAACTACGCCACCGGTCAACTCGCCCACTGAGAGTGGTCTTCCCCCACCATCCCCTCTCAGGTGACCGCTCAGTCACTCCTTACCCATCCATTTGACTTTTCTCTTATTTTTTTAGTTTGGTTTTTTGTTCTTTTTAAAAACAACTACTGAGAAATAACTGACATACGATCATCAGATATTGTATATCGACAGGCAGATATTTAAAATGCAAAATTTGATAAGTTTTAAAACGTGCATATACCTGCTCAAGCATCAGAGCAGTCACGGTGATGAACATATCCACATTCATCACCCCCCAGCAATCACCCCAAAGTTTCCTTGTGCCCCTTTGCAGTGCCCCTCTTTTACCCTCCCCACCATTTCATCTCCAAGCAGGTACCAATCACCTTTCTAGGTTACTTAGCATTTTCTAAAGTTTCATATAAATGGAATAAAAATATATACTCTTTTTGGGTTTGTGGCTTTCCCTAAACATATGAGTAATTACTTTGAGATTCATCCATGATTGTTGTACATATCAAGAGTTTATGCCTTTTTATTATTCAGCAATATGTTATAATATAGATATATCATAATGTATTTACTGCTTATTCACCTGTGGATGGACATTTGGGGGGGGCTGTTTTCAGTTTTTACTTTTGGCTTTATAAATAAAGCTGCTTTGAATATGTGTGTTCAAGTCTTCATAAGAACATATGCTTTCATTTGTCTTATGCAAATTTCCAGGAGGTGAATGGCTAGGTATTTAGGTAGATACATGTTTAAAATTTTAGAAAAGTACCAACTGTTTCCAAAGCGACTGAACCATTTTATATTTCTACCAACCAAGTATGAGCATTCCAAGTTGCTGCACATCCTCCCCAGCATTTGGTATGGCCAGTCTTTTAAACATTAGACCTTGTACTGCTAATGTGGTGGTAACTCGTTGCGGGTTTATACTGCATTCCCCTAAAGATGAATGATGTTGCACACCTTTTCCTAGGTATGCCTCCCTTGTTAAGGGGTCTGTCCAAATAATTTATCTGCCCATGTTCTCTCGAGTCGTGTGTGAATTGTGCAGATATATGTTATTTGCAAATATTTTGTCCTTGTGTGCAGCCTGTCTTGTCATTTCTTGGCAATGTCTTTCAGAGTAGAATTTCTTAATTTTAATGAAGTCCAATTTATCAATTTATATTTTAGTGGATAAAAAAAGTTTTGTTTAACATAAAATCATATGCATTTTCTCCTATGTTTTCATCTAAAATGTTTACAGTTTTAGATTTTACATTTCAGCCTATGATTTATTTTGAGTTAACCACTCCCTATGGTATGAGGTATAAATCAAAGCTTATTTTTTTGCATGTGAATAATCCAATTGTTCCATCACCATTTGCTGTAAAAATAAAAAAATCCTTTCTCCACTGAATTTCCTTGCACTTTTGTCAAAATCAATTGGCCGTGTATATGTATGTCTATTCCTGGATGCTCTGTTCTGTTTCTTTAATCTACTGTCTACTTTGGTGCCAAGAGCGCACCATTTTAATCACTGTGACCTTATAATAAGTCTTGTCAGGTAAAATAGGCCTTCCAGCCTTGCTCTTTTGGAAAATTGTTTTGACTATTTTAGCTCTTTGACTTTCTACATAAAATTTAAAATCAGCTTGATGATTTCTATACAGAAAGTGTACTGGGGTTTTAATTGAGATTGTATTAAATCCACAGATCAATTTGACAAGAACAGACATCACAACAATATTGAGACTTCCAATTCAAGAACACACTATATACCTGCATTTATTTAGGTCTTCTTAAATGTCACTCTGCAATGTTCTGTAGTTTTCAATGCACAAGCTTGTGCCATATTTTGTCTGATTTATCCTTAATATGTCACACTTTTGATGCTATTGTAAATGGTATTTCTAAATTTCAATGCCCAATTGTGTGTTGCTAGAATATAGAAATGTACCTAATACAGGTGTATAGATCTCAAGCTCTCAGACTTCCTAAATTCATTTATTAGTTCTGGAACTTTTTTTTAGATTGTATAGCATTTTCTGTACAGAAAATCATGTCATTTGAAAATACAGACAGTTTCACTGCTTCAATTCCTATCTAAATGCCTTTTCTTTCCTTTTTCTTCCTACCATGGCTAAACGTGTCCACGAAGTTCTGAGCAGGAATGGTCAGAGCAGACGTGGCCTCAGGGAGGCAGCGTGCAGCCTTTCGCCATTAAATACGTTAGCTGTTCGTGTTTTGTAGATGCCCTTTGACATACGGATGGAGTTCCCTTTTACTCAGCTTTCTGAGAGCTTGCATTAGGGATCAACACGTTGACTTTTGCTGAATGCTTTTTCTATATCTATTTGGATATTCATACAATTTTTTCCTTTTTAGCCTGTCAATATGGTGACTTACATTGATTAATTTTCAAATATTAAACTGATTTTGCTTGTCTGGTCATGTGATATATTATCTTTTTTTTAATAATTGTATTGAATTAGCTAAAATTTTGTTAAGAATGTCTGCATTTCTGTTCATTCAGGATATTGGTCTATTATTTTATTTTCTTGTAACATCTTTGGATTTTGTCATCAGAAGTAGTGCTGGCCTCATAGAAAGGGTTTTGCGGTATTTCCTCTTCTGTTATTTGGACTAGATTGTGTGGAATTGCTATTATTTTTTCCTAAAATGTTTGGTAGAACTCTTTATGAAGCAAGAAAAACATCTGCACCAGGATTTTTGCTTGTGGGAATGATTTAAATGAAAAGTCAGTTTCTTTAAGAGATATAGCACTACTCAGGTTACAACATTTCATAGACATTGCTAATTTGTGTCCTTTAAAGACTTGGTCCTTATCATCAATGCTGACAAATTTACTGGCACATACTTGTTCAAAATATTCAGTGATTATCCCTTTAGTAACTATGTGATTCCACCTTTCTCCTTTCCAATACTAGTAATTTGTGTCCTTTGTCTTTGCTTCCAGGACCATGTGGCTAGGTTTATTAAGTATTTTTTAATCTTTCTAATAAAACAGCAGCTTTTGGTTTCAGTGGGTTTCTCAATTTTCCTGATTTCTATTTCATTGATTTCCCTTCTAGCTGTTATTATTCCCTTCCCTCTCTTCATTTTGAGCTTGATTTGCTTTTCTTATTCTAGTTCCTTAAAATGGAATCTGAGGTCATTGATTTGATATCATTTTTCTTTTCTTAAATAGGCATTTACATAAATTTACAGAAACTTCTTTAGCTGCATCTTACATTCACTTTCACTCACTCAAAATACTTGTTAATTTCTATTTTGATGTGTCCTTTGATCTATGGGTTACAAATGTGTTACTCCATGTCCAGATATGTGGGATTTTTCCAGAAAGCTTTATGCTACTGATTTCTAATTTAACTCCATTATGATCAAAGAATATATTTTATATGAATTCTGTTAAATATATTGAGACTTGTTTTATAATCAGAATATAGTATTAATTTAATATGCTGTGTATTTGAAACAAATATGTCTTCTGCTGTTGCTGGGTACATTAAGGTATAAATATCAATTAGTTAACTCTGTTATTCTAATCTTCTATACTCTTACAGACTTATTATTACTTGTTCTATTGACTACTGAAACAGCATTGTTTTGCTGACTACAACTGTAGATTTTTTCCTTCTTACAGTTTTGTCAGCTGTCTCCTCATGCATTCATGAAGTGAACAAAGGTACAGGATTTTTATGTCTTCCTCATGGGCTAACCCCTTAATCATTATGAAATGATCTTCTTTATCCCTGACGGTACAACCAAAGTCTACTTTTGTCTGATAATAATTTAGCCATTCAAGCATTTTTTGTATTGGTATTGTCATTGTATAAATGAATTCTATGCATTTACTTTTAACCTATTTGTGTCCTCATATTTAAAGTGGGTTTTTATAAATTAGCATATAGATGGTCTTGCTTTTTTATCTAATCTGGCATCTGACTTTATCCTTACCTGAGGACATGCTTATTAGAGGGCAAGGGACAGAGAGAGGCAGGGAGAGAAACATCAATGTGAGAGGAAAACATCAATCGATTGCATACATGCCCTGACCAGGACCAAACCTGCGGCCCAGGCACGTGCTCTGGCCTGGAGTCAACCCCATGACCTTTCTGTTTCCAGGACGATGCTCCAACCAACTACCCACACCGGCCAGGGTCTGACATCTCACTTTCAAATGGGGTGTTTAGATCACTTACATTTAATGTAATTCTTGCTACAGTTGGTTGAAATCTACCATCTTGTTATTTATTTTTAATTTGTCCTATTTGGTGTTTTTCCCCTTTCTTTCTTTGTCTTCTTTTGGATTAAATCTTTTTTATGATTTTACTTCATCAACATTTTTGATTTGTTACCATAACTCTTTGTTATGTTATATTAGTGGATGCTTTAGGGACTATCATATACATCTTTAACTTACAGTCTACCTTCAGTTGATGTCATTCCCTTTGATAAATATAGTGTCTTTCTTCCATTTCTCTCAAAATAGCATTTGTACATTTTACCTTCATATATTCTATTTCACATGTCTATGTGAATATACTATCTCTGTATTATATTTCGCTTTAAACAATACATTATATTTTAAAGAGAGATAATGAGAATTAAGGTCTTTATACCACCTACGTAGTTACTATACCCAGTGCTTTCCATTTCCATCTGGTATCATTTTTTTCCTACTTGGAGGATTTTTTTTTAAAGAATCTTTTATTTATTTATTTATTTTTAAAGAGGGAAGGGAGGGAGAAAGAGAGAGAGAGAGAAACATCAATGTGCAGTTGCTGGGGGCCGTGGCCTGCAACCCAGGCATGTGCCCTGACTGGGAATCGAACCTGCGGTGCTTTGGTTCGAAGCCCGCACTCAATCCACTGAGCTACGCCAGCCACGGCGAAGGACTTCTTTTAATATTGCTTGTGGTTCAGGTGTGCTGATAAGTTTTTTTAAAAACCTGTGAACATTTGAAATGTTGGGAAGGACAGGTTTTTAAAACTATTTCAAAGATGTCCTTCCACTGGCATTATCGCCAACAAGACACCTGTGGATCTTAACTTTGCTCCTCCTGTATACGATGTCTTTTCTCTTTGTAAGCGTTTAAGGCTTTTCTCTTCATCACAACTTGTAGGCAATTTTATGAAGATATTGCTTCATTTCATTTATTCGTGTTTGTTGTGCTTAGAATTTGTTGGACTTCGTGCATCTGTAGGTTATAGTTCTCACAAAATCGGAAATACTTCAGATAGCAGTAATTCCAATATTTTTCTGTTTCCTGCTTCTCCCCCTCAGAGATGTTAATTATTCAGAGATTAAGCCACATAAAGTTTCTCACGTATCACTGATACTGTTTTTTTTTCCCCCAATATTTTCCCCCCTGGCTTTCATTGTGAATAGTTTCTATTGTTTTCTCTTCAGGTTCGTTAATATTTTCTTCCACAATGTCTAATCTGCCATTAGTCATCTATTTTTCATTTCCTACATTGCCATTTTCATCTCTAGAAATTTGATTTGAGACTTTTAAATCTTCCACGTTTCTACTTAATAAATTTAATCTTTTCTCTAGCTTCTTAAATACATGGAATACAGTTATAACAACTGTTTTAATACCCTGTTTGTTAATTCTATATCTGTATGATTTCTAGGTCAGTTACAATTGCTTGACTTTTCTCCTTGTTATAACCACAGACTAACTGAGCTGAAGCATCTGTGGTTCCATGTGCCAAGGTTTGGCCTTGTCATCATCATCACAGCTTGAATCTTGACATGTCTCTCATTTATAGCCCAGACTCTGCTCTGGGAATCTTGTCACCCACTCCACATACAGCACCACACCAAACCGGGGCTTCTCTTGGGTTTGTTCATCCTTCCATGCGAACTATGTGCTTAGGGTGCTACTAGCACTGGCTAGTTTGCGTGCTGCGGGCCTAGTGTCTCCCTCTCCCTTCTGCTGTGTTTCTCACTAATGTACCCCACTAATCCACTGAGATGTCTGCTACTGTACTTGTTAGGCAATTGTCTGACTAGACTTTGACATACGGGCAGTGTAGTGTTGTTGCTAAGAGTGAGTTACAGAGCCTGATGGCTTGGGTTTGCATTCCTGCCCAGCCACTGAGTAGGCATGACCTTGAGTGAATGATGACTTCTCTGTGCTGCAAGTTCCTCAGCTGTGAACATAATAATAATGCATACCTCATCGGGTTGTTGTGAGGGCTAAATGTGAAAATATAATATAAACAAATTAGAATAGTGTCAGGCTCAGAAATTAATTTTTGTTAGAGTGAGAGGAAGAGCCAGAATTTATGCATGTGAATTTGACTCTGTAGATCACATTCTTAATCATTATGTGATATTCTAATACTTGCTGGACAATGTGTATTGCTTATTAGAGAAAACTTCCCTTCTACATTAGCACTGGGCTAGCTTCTCTGGTGTTTAAATGTCCTCATTCTGGTTTCAACTCTAAGCACAAACTAACTGCCTATCCATCCAGAAGTAGTTGGATAATAGCTTTCAAAGTCCCGAAGTACAACAGGATTTATTTTTGTCAACACAGGTGAAATCAGAAGATAAATGAACAAGAAAAACAAAAGCACTAGGAAACTATTTCCAAACTGTTGAATATAAATCCATTTTCTGCTTCCTTGCTAAATTTTTCAATTTTATAATCCCAAGTCAGAAAGCACCAATACTTTGTCTCCCTGGGGTTTTTTTTTCATCATTCAATATTTTATATTTAGAAGATGAAGAAAAGGTTAAGAGCACACACAGAACATCACATTTTTAATTAGCAATCAAAATAAATAGAAGGAAGTCCGTTGCAATAATTACAGAGGAAAGCAGCACACTGTCTGCCACACGGGTGCACAATAAGGCCAACATTTCATTTTTTAAATATCTAAGAAACACTGCCAAACCATGTGGGATGCGTTTTTCAGCTTATTTTAGATTAGAAAAGTTAATGTTGATATTGTAGGCACAAATTTAAACACCTAATGAACATTCCCTCTAAGCCAGGAGGCATCATGATTTAACTGCTTGGAAATCTTGAAATTCACATGCACTGCTTTAAGTTAAATAACTTAGAAGCATTACCTTTTCTGTAGGATTAATTTATATCCTTCTAGAGAGGTTCCCCCAGTGGCCTTGATTCTGATTGGATGACCAACAGCTAGGCAGCCCTGCATTATCGCTCGGCTCAGGATCATCCCAGTCTTCCAATGAATAGAGAGGGGAGAAAGGTCTAAATAAGTTCAAAGAACCAGAAAATTCAACAATGTGTCACAAATCGTGAGGTCATTATGCCTGGATAACCCCGGATATTAACAGTTGCCGAAAGTGAAACACTACCCGCAACTTAGCAGCCAGCGAGCCGTGCTCAGAATCAGTGATCCTCCCTGCCCAACACGGTGGCATTTCATAGTTCAGCGCCAAATACAACAGACCTTGATATCTTCATTTGTCCTTTTTCTCTCTGCATATTTCACAGCGCAGCGATTTGGGGTCCATCACATGTCACTTGTTATAGGTGTAACTACAGAGCTTACTAGAAATATGTATGCACAGAAAAAAAAGTGCAGTGAACTGAAAAGACTGAAACAAATCCTTAACCTTTGTACCAAACTGAAGTTTTACTCTGGGACTAAATACCATGGGTATTATTATTAAATCAGAAACAAAATACAACTTTAAAAGGGCTAGTAGTAAGAGTCTCCAGGTTGAAAGCAGATTTAAGAAATATCTCGTCCAACTTCATTCTGGCTTATAACATAAAATGAATAATGTTTCTTAATGCCTTTATGCCTTAATTACTCTATATGCTTGTTTTTAACTCTCTCAAGAATCTAAAAATAATGATTAAGGGCAATTTAAATATTCACTTGAGAAAACGGTTTCAACCTCCTGTCCCTCACCGTAAACTAACACCAAGCATCTTGCCTGCATGACTCTGCACCCACGGAAGGATTAGGAAGAAGCAAAAATAGTCCATAGTAAGGAGACTGAGAGAGACACAGGCGGGAGAGGTACAAGCTGCACCATCTCTTTCCAGGCAAACATATTTGGTGGCAAATGCAAACATATTTCAATAGTAAGGGGGAGGAGAGAGCAATTATATGTCCTCAATTTAAATCATATCCAAAAGTAAAATAATAAAGTAAAAAATTAAATAGTGCCAATACACAGGTACAAATGTGTTAGGCATTGTTCACATTTTGTACTCAGGGATTTCTTCCAAAGCTGTCCTTATAAAAGCCACATGCTATCATTAGCACCTGATGGTGCTACTCCACCAGGTTCCATGAAGCACAACAGAGACTGAGAGTGAAGGCAATGACATTCAGACAAATCCCATGAAAACGGCGAGTCTGTGGACTATACATACACTCCACACTGGGTCTAAGGGCACTCTGGAGTACGAACTACTCTGCACATCTGAAAGTGAACAGAACGCTCAAAAGGGGTCCACAGAATTCCTCCGCACTAGACAAACCAAGTGCAAAGAAGTAGCATTTGTAACGGCCAACAATTTATCATGCTTTCACTGCATGCTTGTGCGCGTGCGGGAAGGGCACTGGAGCACGCGGTGAGCTGGTCGGTGAGCACGGGAGTCCCTCAGGGAGAGCAGATGCTCTTGGGTACCTTCGTGATCAGCCACACACTGGCTGCAGGCCACAGTGTTGACGGCACCACTGGACATCTGCTGCTGTCTTCACTGCTCCAGGAACCCCACTTTCCAACAGAAACCGAGGCATGGAGGACAATATTGGGGTCCACCTGCACCACGAGAACAAGTGTGCATTTTTATAGTATAGTCTGAAAGTCAACTTTTCTCAATACACTTACCCAGAATAAGTTATACTAGAACACTATGTTTTTGATTGAGAAGGGCTCTTTCAAAGTAGTCATGCTCAATCCTATTTGATTCAATTCAATTAATAGTTGTTGAGCACTGGTTCTGCTATGCAAGACCCTTCACTGTGTGATACGGGACAGAAAACACAGGGTGGGGTAGGAGTAGGTTTACAGTTGTTTGTACAGAAAATAATACACTAAAATAAATAATAACACAAGAATAAACTCTATGTTTTGTGTAGTCACAACTGTGAACCTATGTTTGTCTTGCCCTGTATTTTTCCTGCCCTAAAGAAACAGCAGTAGAGGCAACAATACAGACACACACACAAATTCATGTTAGTTCCATATGATTAAACAGTACTCTAGGTATTCAAAGAATGGTAGGTTCATTTCTGCCGCAGCAACAAAAAGTGCAGTATCTTGAAAGAAGTCAGGCAGGAGGGGCTGAATTATAGCAAATTTCAGTGATGTTGATCTGGCAAGGGTAGACATAATGGATCATAGGATGGAGACATCAAAGGCTAGGAGAGCAGCTGGGAGTCCACAGTCTCCTGAGAATAAAGGGATGTGAGTTGAGACTTCAGTGATAGTTGTGCGAATGCACAGGGGGAACCTACTGAGGAGACACTGTATCTGTGTTTGTTATCAGGTTACCTATGTCAAAGGTATTATGTACCTCCTACCATTTCTCACTTAGACCTGGTTGTCAAATTAACAGGCGTTCACATTGCCTGTAGGGATTCTATTACTTCAGGTTTAATACTTTATCTCCTAACTTATACGATCGCTTTCTCTGGGTAAGTTTGTAAGTACTGATACTCATTTGTATAGGATTATGGGGCCATGACAGTTTCCACTTTAAACTCAGTAGATGACGTGGCTTCAATAACAATTTAAATTACTTTCTAATACTAAAAAGTCCACTCTAAAATGGTGCTAGTACTGGATATTGTTGGGTAGAAAATAATTTTTAAAATACAAAAATTAAATGATAATTTAAAGGACGATGTTTTAAAAATGTGACGAGGCAGTAACAAAAGGGCACCACTAACATATGTGGTAATTATTCGATAATGGAAGATAGCTACTTCTCAAAACAAGAACATTTCATGTGACCTCTGTAAGTAAAACTAAAATTTTAAGAACGCAGCGCCGCCGCCACACAAGCAGATCTGACACACAGCTCTTTGATTGTGTTTTCCCCAGTGAGCCCGTTGCGGCTGGATTCTGGAGGGGAATCCCCCACAGTTCCTGAACGACGATAAATCATCTTCTACTAATCCATCTGCCACGGGACTCAGCGTTTAAAGGAGCACTCTAACCCAACCTCCTAATTTCGAGTTGCCATCCTGCTCCAACCTCTCCTCTGCGACTGGGAAGAAGATTGTTTTGACTGGAATCAGGCAGACAGGAGAGACACACTGCCAACTGCTTCTTTGTGCAGCACCTGCTGCCAGCGCCTACGTTCTTGTTATCTCCGCAACATGGTCTAATCTTTTAACAGTTGGCTTATTGGTGAAGAGCGAAGGGGTCCTTTGTGTCTGCCTTGGGTTGGCACCCAGTATTAACATCATGCTGTTCTCTGGGAGAGATTTTGCTGGACAGTTCCCAAGTGATTCCACACAGACCAGACACAGCCGGGGCCACTCCCCAGCTTCATTTCGTATTATAGAAAAAAAAAAAAAACCAATCTGGCTAAGACTGAGGTTCTGATACTCTTAAAACTGACAATGGTCATGAAATTTCTCTTTATGACTTGACCTTTGTCTTTTAAATTTAGTCTGATGGTTTAGCTTTGGACTAAACATTTTAAAAGGCTGGGAAAATTTTAAAAACTGAAAACTGGAATACAGAAAAACAAAAGTGTTCTGACAAACTGCAACATTGCATGTTCTGTATATGTGTGTAGTGGTGTGCCTGTACACATGTGTGTGCATGTTTGGGTGTGTGTATAAAACATTTACATTGATACTCTTCTAAATATGTGCCCTCTGACATGTGATTAGAAAGTCATTTTTAAGTACCACTGAGTATCAAATCAGGAAATTCTCTTTCATTCTTTTGAATTACATATAAACAGGGTGGGGCAGAAGTCATGCCTGCCTGAGTGTGGTTGGTAGGGCGATAATACGGGTGTAATGATTTATGGTTTAAATTTGAACATTTCACCTAAAATGTCACATGGTGGGCTTGCACGTGATATTGTTATATTACAGAGTTACACGCTTACAGCTTTGTAATAAAAGGGGGCATTGTTTTGCCAGACCCTGTACATAGCTCCCTTTCATGAACACCGTGATACTGCTTGTCCAAATGAACTGCTGATAAAAATGATACATACACGTGGTGCGTCAGGTAAAACTTCTTGTTTAATTTTCTCTTTCCAAATCACTGATGAAATGGGAGTAGCCTTTCATATTCCTGTGCAGAATCAAAACACTAAGGGAACCACTTGTCTTTTCTCACTGATTTACTGAGAGACAAAGTACAGAACAGTAAAATTTTTCTTGAATAAAGAAGCTCATGTATCAACCACAACCTTCATTCTCAATAAGTTGTTTATTATATAAAAACTTTACACAATTTTATACTCTTGATAGAGAATTTAGAGCCAAATTAAATTGATAGATAAAGTAAATCACAACTACAAGAAATATTCTCAAATCCCTTTCCTCCTGCCTCTGATTTTCACTCTTTTTGATTTTGATCTCTGATCTGTAGCCCATCAATCCGCCCCTCTTTTAAGGACAAAAAATGAGAAAGTTTGAAAGCAGAAAATATCAATGAGCACATAATTATGCAACCAAATAAAGCAACTTCAAAATATAGGTACGCGACCCTTAAACAGCTTCCATAGTCCAAAAATATGGAAGAGACTTGGGATTTCATTTAATTTCATTTCCTGTGTCCTATTCTAATGGCAATCAGTTCAAAATGTAAATTACATTTTTTTTATTTTCCACAATGTAAGTTATTTGTAGAAAATACTCTTCCTCAGTGACTTGCTCCCCAAAGAAATAGGACAGCAAAGAATTATTTGCCTTTTCCCAGCCTCCTCTGTGAAATACAGAATGACATATTCTGCTAACATCCGTGACTGCTGAACTTGTAAGTGAACTTGTAACAAGTATGCCCTTGTTCTAGAATTATAACTTGGTATTTTTCTTGTTCTTGCCATACTGAAGCTTGCCTTTAATGTTCTGATGAAATCTGATCATACCAAAAGGCTAGAATCAAAATAAGTTTCCTTTTCGTTTTGGCAAAATATAAACCTGCCAAAGTCCAGAGAGTCCGTTTTCCTGCTATATCTTCCCATAACCAGTCACCCCTCAAGTTATTCTTCTCATGAATTTTTTCTTTTATATTAACTACCACGAAGTTTAAATCTCATCCATTTTGTGGAAAAATGTAATTTTATTGCCCTTAAACTGCGGCAATCTAAAAATTCCACCAATTTAAGTAACAATAGAGAACAGTTGAAAGATGCATTTGCCAAGCTGGCCATTGTAGTTGATTCCAAATCTGTTTCTGAAACGGATAAAAGAGCAACAGGTTGTAATTGTCAGGGTTATAGCTGTCTCCCACATCACTAACAGGGATTACATGTTCCAAATTTTTCTCTGTAGGAAAGGTTTCACTTGTCAATAAGGGATTTGAACAAACAGTAAGGGGTTGGGCACCGATATTTCTATCTCAAGCCAATTTCAAAACACACCCACCAAGAATATCGGCTTTTGCCTCCCTCCCTTCTGCCCCTGTTGTAATCCTCTTAGTGTGCCTTCTTCACTCAGTGAGCATCAAGATTCTACCACAAAATGCCCTGTGTACTACTATTTTGGTTGGACTGAAATTTTATTCAAAGCCAATTTCTTCTTCCCAAAAAATACAATAGTGTATAAATTTTATTTAAGATGGGTGTTTTCTCAGTTCCACTGTTTCACTAGAACCAATTAATAGTGATGCAATTACTGTGGATTATTCTATCCACATAATTATTTTATCATTTTTCAGCATACGAAATTATAGTTTTCTTTTAAAGCCTTACTTTGGCTTAAAATCAAAGAGAGAAGGCTCCTGTGGGTTCTTTTCCTGTAATAACTCTTTCCCCCACCAGGTTTAAGCTGGTTTCTGTTGAATGAGTTAATTAACTAGAGAATTCAATTCCATTGAGCTGGACCTGAGCATGTAGATATTTCAGCGGAGATAAAGATGATCAGAACGCCCTTTGCCTGAAGGGATCCCTTGTCTGGCAGGAAGGATAAGACAAGGACCTCCTACGTTGTGATCCTAACACAAGATCAAATCAGATCCTGCCTCTGCATGATATTTACAATATTCCCTTGTTTTCTACAGAACAACACCCAGAATCCCTAACATTGAATTAAGATCTTCTATGATCTGATCTCAACATGTCAGTGGAACCAACCACTCTTCCCTTTTTACCCCAGCGTGGCCCCAAATAGGCCTAAACTTGAGCACCAACTGACTGGATCACACACACACAAAAACGCTGTAAGAGGAACAGCATCAACTTCAATGGCCTTATAAATGGTACAGAACAGATGTTTTGGGGGTACCAAGGCCAGAAACAGCCTATTGGTTTGGGGGTGGGGGTGGGGCAGAGAAAAATTTTATGAAGCAGACACAAATCAGATAAGGCTAGAAAGATGGGCAGGGTGTCAACAAGCATTTAATGAATGCCAACTATATGCCAGGCTGTGTGCTAGGATATGGCACGAGGGTGAAAGAGAAGGCTGGGGGTGGCGGCAAAGAAAGAGGGGTTGAACTCCAGGCAGAGGGACCCACGTGGGCAGAACAGCAGAAATCACGCAGTGTTCTCAGAACACAACAAACGAACACTCTGACACACGTGTTAGATAGCAGAAAGCCTTGTAAGACAGGCTACAGCTAAACTTTAAAAATCATTCATCAAAAATGCATTGTGCACTTGCCCCACACTGGAGACTTTGTGCCTACACTGTAGAAGACAAGGATGAATATGACAGGACGTCTGCATCCAGGCACTCCTCAGTTTCAAGGAGGAGACGGACACAAAGGCAAATAAATGCCTAGAGCAAAAGCCAGACTCTGAGAACAATTTTCAAAGGACAAAAAGGAGTTCTGAGAACACAAAGTAATTTTAAAGTTAATGCTCTCTGGAGGATCTCAGAAGGCGTCATGGGAGAAGAGGAAGTTGAATAAAGCCATAAGGCAAACAAATACAACAGTGGGGGCACTTCCTAGGCAAACGACAACACATGCCATGGCACAAGTGTCCCAAAGTGAGAAGCGTGTACTGGGACGCAGTTCATTAGCTCTGACTGCAGTGTACGGCACGAAGAAGATCAAGAAGAGAAGACTGAAAAGGCAGACTGGGAGTGGGGGAAGGAGAACCGTGGGCGTCAGTGAAGGCCAGATGAGGATATGCAATGCCAGGAGGCAACAGCCAAGCATACACGTCTTTTGAGCAAGAAAATAATGTTACAGTGAAAACCTACAAAGGAATGTCAACAGGGTCATAACTATGGTAAATAAATCTGAATGTCAGATGAATATAAAGTCATTAGTTATTGGTGCAACATTCAACGGACATTTATTTTCTAAATTTGCTCAAAATAGACCTTTCCTTTATGTGCCAGTTTATCAAATCTTTGTTTTCTTATACTACTATTTTGGTTGGACTGAAATTTAATCCAAAACTGATTACTTCTTCCAAAAATACAACAGTCTATAAACTTTTAAATTATACTATTTAGATATTTATACTATTATAAATAATAAAAATAATTATACTATTCAGATATGTATGCACCTTGAAACGACTAATATTATCACTATAAATTTTGACATAATAGACTGAATGGGCAACAAGGTAAAAAAAATAGTTCAGGACAATGCGTTTCTTACACTTTCTCTTGGAAATACAGGACCCCGCCCAGTTAACAGGAAGTCCTGTGTTCTGTGGTAGCCCTGTCTCTTCGGGTGGCTTCCGTTTTGATTCCATGAGATCAAAAACTAAAGCTGATGTAGCTGAACCGAACAACCCCACAGAGTTCCCCAGAGGAGAAAAACAAAACAATTATTTCTTTTTTGTAGACACATTTAAAGTGCCTTTCACAGCTCAGGTGGAGGACAAAATTCTTCATTGGCACGATCCTAAGTAGAAATTAATAAATAGGCCTTCTGCATGGGCTTGTCATGAACTGGGTTTTCTGAGGAACCCATGTTCCTCAGATGCTCTGACCCACAGAGCAAATAATCAGGTCCTAAAGTACAGAGGTTAGATCCATCTTAGAGACTTTCTTAAATAACTCAAAATTATTGTTAACATAGTAGTTGTAAAGAAAATATGCTAAAAATCATACTTGAATGACACAATTCAGGTAGAATGTTTTTCAGGTAGGAATGCTATATATTTTTAACTGGAATATTTTTATTGTTGTTCTATTACAGTTGTCCCAACTTCCCCCGCTGCCCTCCCCTGCCCTGCCCACTCCCCCACTTCCACAGTCAGTCCCTAGTAATACACACCCCGACATTTGTAAAATAATTCAGTTTTCAAAAACTTTTACAAATATCTACTCAGTCACCATGTACTGACTGACAGCCCAGTACCTAAAATACCCACATTAACTACAACATGCAATTCTGACCTTGTTTTGTAGGAAATGGTTCTCCAAGTCCACCTTTTCAAATTGATCAGGTATCTGTTGAGTGCTGGTATTAAAATTCACTGGAAATCCCTCACAAACTTCCCAACTAAGAAAAGTAAAACATGTGATTATTTTTGCTAGAAAAAATGTAATTAGATTACTCTTTAACCTACTAGTATAATGATTTATGCACTTTATATTCCACTAGTGAGAGAAAAATCAACGTAGAGTTCATAATCTTTTTGCACAAAACAAATTAAAGTGTTTTGATATCTATAATTGGGAAGGAAAGGCTTTAAATTTTTATGTTGCAATTATTTATAACATTGGGGAATTCCATACCTAATTAATTATTAACAGAACAAAGAAAAAAATGATTTTTATTCTTATAGAATCACTTGTAGCTGAAGTCATTTTCACTGTTAAATTTATAGTCTGAATACAATGGATTATGTATGTAATAAGTAAACATAAGTAATGTTTACTTATACAATATACAACAATAGTTGTGTTAAGCATGTTAGCTCGGTATTTTTAAGAATGTCTTAAGAGGAACCACAAAGGACTGCCGGTCAAGATGGAGGCACAGGTAAACACAGCTCGCCTAGTCATACAACCACAGTAAAAATTACAACTAAATTACAAAATGTCACCCAGAATCATCAGAAAATTGAGTGCAGACGTCCAACAACCAAGGAATTAAAGAGGTCACATTCATTCAGATGGGTAGCAGGGGTGGAGACGTGGAGACACAGAGACAGGAAATGGGCGGTCCCACACCCATGTGTGGTGGGTAAAAACTGGGGAGGATATCTCCTGAGCAAGGGGTCCCAGCACCACACCACACCACCCAGCCTGGGGTTCCAGTGCCAGAAAGATAATTTGCTATAACTCCTGGCTGTAAAATCCAGTGGGGGCTGGGGCAGTGAAAAAAACTGTGGGATTCCCAGGTGTATCTTCTTAAGGTGCCCTTCTTAGGATTTACGCAGACTCACTCCCTCTAGACTGCAACACCAGGGCAGCAGCTTGAAGGGCACCAGTGGCATAGGGCGAGAAACTGAAATGTCTAGCACCAGGGTGAGTGCCAGGGGACAGCTTCCTCCCAGACAAAACTCCAGAGGCCAGGTGGCACCACTGTTCCCTTTCTGAGCCCTCCCCAAACACAGCCACAGAGCAGCAACACCATATTGGAGACTCCACCAACCTGGGTCACGAGGGTTGCCCCACCCTGGCAATTACCCAACTTAAGGTTGCACTTTTCTACATTAAATGACACTACTAAGACAGGGAGTCAAAGCAAGCCTACCTAATACATAGAAACAAAACAGGGAGGCTGCCAAAATAAGGAGACAAAGAAATATGGCCCAAATGAAAGAACAGAACAAAACTCCAGAAAAAGAACTGAGCAAAATGGAGATAAGCAATCTATCAGATGCAAAGTTAAAACAATGGTTATTAGGATGCTCAAGGAACTCACTGGGTACTTCAATATCATAAAAAAGACCCAGGCAGAAATAAAAGTTACACTAAGTGAAACAAAGAAAAATTTACAAGGAATCAACAGTGGAATGGATGAAGCTGAGAATCAAATCAATGATTTGGAACACAAGGAAGAAAAAGAAAATTCAATCTGAACAGCAAATAGAGGAAAAAATCCAATAAACAAGGATAGGGTAAGGTGCCTCCAGGACAACTTCAAACATACCAACATTTGAATCATATGGGTGTAAGAACAGGTAGAGAAAGAGCAAGAAAATGAAAACTTATTTGAAAAAAATAATGAAAGAAAACTTTCCTAATTTGGTAAAAGAAGTAAGACATACAAGTCCTGGAAGCACAGAAAGTCCCAAACAAGATGCATGCAAACAGGTTCACATTGACACATCATAATTAAAACGCCAAAGGTTAAGGAAAGATATAGAGAGAATCTTAAAAGCAGCAAGAGAAAAGCAGTTAGTTTCCTACAAAAGAGTTCCCATAACTGTCCCTTGATTTTTCAAAAGAAACTTCACAGGCTGGGAGGGAATGACAAGAAGTGTTCAAAGCGATGAAAAGCAAGGACCTACAACCTAGGTTACTCTATCCAGCAAAGCTATCATTTAGAATGGAAGGGCAGATACAGTGCTTCCCAGACAAGGTAAAGCTAAAGGAGTTCATCATCACCAACCCATTACTATATGAAATGTTAAAGGGACTTATTTAGGAAAAAGAATAAGATCAAAACTCTGAACATTAAAATGGTAATAAATTTACAACTATAAACAAATGAATCTAAAAAGCAAACAAGCAGAACAGCAACAGGATCATAGATACTGGGCTCCTTTGGATGGTCACTAATTGGGAGCGGAAACGAGAATGGAGGAAAAGGTGCAGGGACTAAGACGTACAAATTGATAGGTACAGGAGAGGCAGGAGAGGGGAGTTAAGAACAGCGTAGGAAATGGAATAGCCGAAGAACTTACATGCATGACCCATGGACATGAACTAAGGTGGGAGATTGCCAGAGGGAAGGAGGTTATTGGGTGGTGGGGAGCAAAGGGGGAAAATTGGGGCAACTGTAATAGCATAATCAATTTATACATATATATAAATATATATAAACACATGTAAATACATAAATTATATATATATATGAGGCAACACAGTCTAGGGAAAACATGGACACACCACAACCTGGACATGTTGGGTATCATTCTTAATTCAGCCAAGTCACTAAATTTAAAAGTGAGCCCATCCCTCCCTATCCTTAAGAAAATTACTTGGCTCAGCGTTGATACATTAAGACACGCCACAAAGCATACTGCTATTCAACAGAAAATGGTTCTGGGGATGGTAATAGTATTTTTATAATACTCTGAGAAATATAAATAAGAGTATGATTTCAAATGGTCTCTTTAGAGTACAGAAAGAAAATTCAGATGGAACCCAGTATTGAGTAAATTATCTTCAAACTGTTTGTGTTCAGTAAGGGCAGTTTCACATTGTTCTTAAGGAGCAAGCTCTAATGTGAAACATCCACTGAGTAAAACAATAGTTACTGTACCTAGGAAGTAAAATTAAGAAGGAATTAATGAGTTCAAAATTAAACTCCTAGCTAAAAATAGAAGGGAAAAGGGTTAGGCAAATTTAACAGCTTGGAGAAAGATTATTGTGCGTGAAATAAATCTCATAAATGGAAATGCACTCAATAAAAGAATGCTGATGAGTTATTTTCTAACTATAAAGGAAAAGAGAACAGGACAAAACAGATTCAAATCTTGCCTGAAGAGTGACAGAAAAGTGACAGTCACTGGGTGACAGAGGTGTGGCTTAACCCACTGCCAAGGAACACCAACGACTCTGTCTTTGTGGGCATGCTTAGCAGGAGGCTGACACTAGACGGAGCGACCTCATCGGACTGCCTGTGGTTTTCAGGACCTGCCCTATACTTCCGTCTTTTCACCTACATCTTAAGGAGAGTTGTAATGTGTTCAATTTAAAAATATTAAAGGTAAATAGGACTTCATAGATAGATCACATAAATCTACACAAAATGCATTTAATTCAAACAAAAGTAAATATTCAGCTCCTCGGTCACATTAGTCATATTTTAAGTTCTCAACTGTCACAAAGTACGTTTCATCGTCACGGAACGTTCTCTTGGACAGGATAGTGATTGAACCCTCGGTGCTTGGGAGAGGAAGTCTGGGTTAAAATCGTGGCTCTGCCACATACCAGTTGTGTGACTGGGCAAATTTCTTTGCCCCTCTGTGCCTCGGTCTCTGTCTGTATAGAATGGACTAATAATGGAATAACAGGTAATGATGTAATTAAAATAATTGTTTTGAGGATGAAATAGGTCCTTGCCCAATTCGTTTAGAACTGTGCCTGGACTACAGGCACCACTCAGCAAACACTGGGTTTTATTCTTTGCAGAGAAGAAACTGCCACCCATCTGTTCATGGACAGTCACGGGCAGATACGGGGCACGATGCCCAGACCCCCGACCCCTGCTCTTCTTCTCGCGACCCCGCAAAGCTCCAGCACACCGCTTTTACTTTTCATCACCGAATGAGACCCTTAAGTATGCGGGCTCATATGAGTAAACACATCATTTAACAGTTTAATGGTTCCATACAAAACTATTTAGAAACACCTACTAAAACCAGTTTCTACATTTCAAATAAAATTATTACCTCTGCAAAGCAGAAACTTTAATCTGTTCATTGCCCCGTCTGATTTTAAAAACTCAAGGAAAGTTAATGGTAAGGATTTTAGGCACTAGCTCATTATATCATAAAATGAGTCAGTAAAATAAATCATTGCTTATGTAAGAAGATTCAGAGAACATCTTGTAGGGTTTCAATCTCTCACTCTGCAAAACCTGAATGTAGGTGATCCAGGTTACTTTAACCCAGCACGTGTTCATTTACTTGTCACATCCGGGTAGCAGAGCAGCACTCGGATCCAAGACGGTTTTATATGCGATTGTGATGCCATCTCTGGCAAATGCAGCCACCTGGTCAAAGGTCAGGCTCAAAACAGTGTTCAGTGGAGATCTAGGAAATAAAAAAATTTTTAAAAAGCTATCTGCAAAATTACGCAAACACTGAGTTTTGAGCACAAATAAATAAAACAATCAGGGTTTAATAAAATCCAAAACCCTAAAATGCACATTTTACTTTATTTTGCTGATTTATAATATGCTAAGTATAGCTGCAACACATGATATATTCTAAAATAATTTCAATAATAAAATGCAAAGTATTTCATGGAGAGAAACAACCAATTTTTCATATAATGTTCATTCCCAATAACTACATCATGTATAACTAATGATGTTCATCAGTGTATACCTACAATACAATACACCAGTAATAATCTTTGGATCTGATAATTAAGTGAAACCTTAATATTTGACTACAAACAACCAATTTTTGTGGGCTCACTAAATGTTATACTAACTTGATTTTTTTATATTACATGCTGTTGAGTACATTGTTTTGGGCTAATTTAGTTATCTTAGAATTAAAATCAAATGGAAAACAGATATTAAATAAGAATGGCCACTGTGTCAAATATGAGCCATTCTTTTCTAAATTGGCGACAAAGACTTTCTGGTTAACTTTCTAATTATATGACTTACCCACATCACCTGTGTAGTATTACCAAAAATATTTAAACTGAATCTACGCATGAGAAAACACTCAGCCAAATCCAGACTACGGGGCATTCTACAAGAAAAGTGCTGAACTGTTTTAAAAAAATCAACTTCATAAAAAACAAAATAAAAGGTTGGGGAATATTCTAGATTGAAGAGAACTAAAAAAAATAACTAAATGCAACACATGAAGCTTATCTGGATACTAAATTAAGAAAAGCTATAAAGCACATTTTGGGTAGTTTGAATATAACATATATTAGATGATATTACACTATTGTTGACTTTGTTAGACATTATAATGTGGTGATGGAAAAGAATATCCAATTTTCCAGTTATGTGGCCTGAAGCATTTAAGAGTAAAACTTTAATGATTATCTCAAATTTACTTCCAACAATTTAAAAGAGACGGAAGGAAGATAAAAGAGAGGTAAAATAAATGTAGCAAACTCTTTAAATTGTTGAACCTAGGTGAAAGATACATAGCTATTTGTACCATTCTTTCAAATTTTCTGCAGACTAAAAAATTGGGAGAAAAATAATTAAAGGATTCAAAACAGAAGTAGATACTGGCAACATCATCTTTTGTAAATGAGTGACCTGACCCCCATGTCAGCATATACCAGACAAGTTAGAATTACTTCCTGAAAATGAGTGCCACTTACTTAGCCCATATTGCACATTTTCTCAATATATTTTAACCTGATGGGAATAATTTTTTAAACATAAAGTTTAGAAATTCCAATGGTAGCAAATAGTTTAACAGCTTCCTAGTGCTTCATATTAGATTCAAAACCAGAAAAAGAATACATTATCCTATTAAAATGAGAATAATCTACAAATATACACACTATGTATTCCTCCAGCTACAATTCTCAGTTGACTTGGGAAATTTCAGATACTTAGCATCTTATTAGTTATTCCACAAATATGACCCTATTAACCAAAAATGAGTATTTGATCTTATTAAAATACAGTGTTACAGCAAACATTATTACAAACATCAAAATTAGTCAGTCATTGCTTTCACTTTCACAATGATATTTAAAAAGAAATTATTAGACACACATTTTATTAAAGCCCTTTCTTATAATAAAATTCATTACTGTTTTCATCATGCAAAAATAATTCTCACAGTGCAATTAAATTATATTTTGGAATCTGCCTTTGGGGGGAAATACCATTCCGTTCAGATATTTTTAATTCTATAACTTACACATCCCAAGAAATTATTAAGTATTTTAATATTACTCGACTGAGACAGATGAAATAGAATTTTGTAGTATGTTACCCACAACTAATCCTACCAACTTTTTTCCCAGACCTTCATGGGTTTCTGAGTGGACTTATTTCCATACTTGAAATTTTGACTATTAGAATATATAGCAAACCCAATCAGGTCCTAGTTCTGTTTAGGCTAGTTTCATTATAATTATGATCAATTATACTCTATAAACAAAACTATTTTCCCCTATGTCCTTTATTCTGGTCTATGGACACATAAAGAGCTAAAAAATTAAGAGCAGACAGAAAAGTGTGGGTAGGTTTTCTGACAAGCAGTTCGGGAGTTCATCTGGATGTGTGCTGTCAAAATAGGTACAAATTTCCGAGATGTTTCAGACACAGCCCAGCTCACCAGTGCCTGTGAACTGCAGCCTTTTTCTTTTCTCGGAAACAGCAATAATTTTATGCAGAAATTTACCAGTCTACAAAAACGTACACAACGCTCAGCAATAGCCAGTGATTATTGTGGGATAATATAAGGCGCGTCTGAGGAATATAACTTTGATCGGAGAGCGCTGGCAAGCTTTACCAATTTATCTTTGGCTGTCCTGTCGTCGGCACGCAAAAGGTTAAGACTTTATTTGTGAAAACATAGAGAGATAGTGGGGAATCATGTTGTCTGCAGCTTCATAAATCTTGCTTAAAATCCTTTTCAATTACCATCCATTTCTTCTTTAAAAAGGGACAAAAAATAGAGGCGTGGAAGCAGGTCAGGGCAGTGTGCGACAATGCCCGTGTGATGGGCTCGGACCCCCGCAGCGTTTCCATCTGCTATCATTAAGGTGCCTACTCAGACATGAACAAATCCCACTCGCTGTGCTGACAGGCAGACTTCAAGAACTATGACAAGGCATTAAGACAGAAAAGTCAGAGAGAGAGAGAGAGATGTCATATTCTACAAACAACTCTGCATCACACACACACACACACACACACACACACACAAAATGCCCTGATATTTTACTGGAATTCAAAATTTTAAATAATTTTCATAAAGGGTGCTGCTACTTGGCTGCTCCGCTCTCCCTTTAAATTAGTTTGTCCCGGGAAAACCTGAGGGCAGACAGAGGATAAACACCGCGCTCCTACCTGTGTGCTTTACCAAAAGAGACCCAAATTTTTTGCTCATTCTTCAGCAAAAGTGGATTCTTAATTTCCTGGCCTTGCTCGTCGAAAAGCCGGGCTGAAGAGAAATTGAGGCCTGGCGGGTTGAGGGAAGATCCTTGAAGCCTCTGATGAATCTTGAGAAGTAACTGGGGGTGGGGGTGGGGGGGAATAATGAATAAGAAGAAATAACATAAAATGCAAACACCTGTAATAAACTGTTTCTACACTGAAACAAATGAAGTCCAAACAATCGGTAATTAAATTCATATACAATGTTAAAAGAAGTGTGAAATGACGGAAGCGTTTAGCTCCGGGGTAAAGTAACGAAATGAGCACGGGCTTTTAACCAGCAGGGGGTGCCACAGGCTCGTGATTGAGCTCTGACCCTTTGGCACGGGGCCTGAAAGCAGATGTGACAGTCTTACAGGAGGAGCGTTTGGTGTCTACTCCTGGTGACGGTCCTTTTTGATAAGGGTTACGCTTTTTCTGTCAGAGCTACACATTCTCTTAGGGTCCTTCCAGGGCACGTTCAAGTTTTACAATCGGCAATCTGTCTGTCCCCAGCTAACCTGAGATAACCCACAGTAGAATAATTCACCACTTATGGCACTGCAAAAATAAATAAGACTTTCAGTCTAGGTTGGTTCACTTAGAAGAACTCTTCCTGAATGTGTTTTAATTAAGGGGCCCCTCAAAAGCTTGTGAGCTGCTTCAATAAGAGAGGTTTTCAAGTGGTGAATAAGACATAATGGAAGTGTGAAGTAGGAAATGCTGTCTTTTAGTATTTTAAATACTAGCATTGTCAGTGTTGCTTCTATCTTACCTTCGGGGTCTCTGAGTTAAGATATTTCTAACTGAAGGTATATTTCAAATGAAAGTAAATCCAGCCGGACTGTGTTGCACGTGGAATTTTAAATGACCTTTTCATTATGTTCAGCCAACTTTGTCTGAGTGTGCAGGCCTCTGCTCTTTCCTGCTCCGTGTCCCACCCTGTCCGTCGCTCTGTCCCCAACCGCCCCTGCTTGGCTCACAGGCTTTCTTTTCTTCTCTCCCTTGTCAGTCCTTGTGTCTCTCGACTTCCTGTTACTCTGCCATCTCAGCAGGGGTGCGCAATTGTGTGGCCTTTCCTTGCATAGCTGCTGTTCAGGTGACTTTTTTTTTTTTTTCGTTCCTTCTCATAATTCCAGTTAGGCATATTGAGAAGTGGGAAATGCCAAGGCTCAGAGGAAAGAAGAGAAAGTTACAATCTTGTCATACTTGCCAGCTTCCTTCCTTATTGGCTCTAACTCTTGACCAAGGAAAATATTTTCTTTGATGAGCAACTATATTCGTAGAACATCTAAGAATTAGCCTTTGTCCTAATTAGAGGTATATAATTGTATCCCCAGCTTTATCAGCTCTACATTGTTCTCAAAAGGTCTATATTAACCAGATTTTTAGCCTTGAGCATCAGAAAAGCTGAAAATGATAAAAAATTTTTCATTTCATTAAAGTTAATACCTCTCATCCAGCAGAGCCAAGCTCTTTGAACTAAAAATAATAATTACTATTTTCTTTAGAAGTATAATAGGCAAAGGTGTTGGACTAGTAAAAATCTTCATTTTTTATTGAAACCACAAACATATTTTGAAAATCTGTATATCATGTTCAGAAAATCCTACATTTATATCTGTGTGGTCTCAGCCACTGAGCTCATTTTTTTGTCGCTTTGCTACTGTTTTGGAAAAACATGTAATGCTGATCCTTTTAAAATCACAGTGATTTTGCTTCATAGGCATTACCTTTTTTGTAAAAGGGAAAGATATAAAAGATTGAAGACCCAATCCAGGAGAGAAACGTGTACCCAAAGGCTAGGAGTGTGTGGTGGGGAAGGGACGGGAATACCTGTCCACTCAACCAAATTCACTTTCACTGGAGTTGAATCGCAATCTCTACCTCCTGAACTTGATGACAGGCTGTGTTTCAGGTGCTCGAAGGTGAGCATTTGACAGCCTCCAGGAGGTAAGGGCCTCAGCGCCTTTCATCTCTAGGTCATTGGTTAGGGCTGGGATAGGGTGACCAAAAATTGTGCTAATCTTCACCCATTTATCTGCAAAGCTGTCATCACCAGGACTTTATTGGATAAGGATTTGTTCGGGGACCTGAGAAGAGTATGAATCATTTTAAGCTAGTGATTGAGCTGTGTGTGCACCACGGGTGCACACAGGGGACACCTTTTGGGTGTCACCAGGGATCACCCAAAGAGCTTCACAATGCTGCTAATTCAAGTCCCCCACCCCAGATTAGCCTGCATGGAGAAGCAAAGAACAGTCCATTTCAGCGTGCTGTAAGCCAACACAAAAAACTTTCTATAGAATAACATCTTCCTGTATAAAATAATATAAATGTCATCTTCAATTATAATATCAACCAAACAATAAAACATCCTAACGTAAAAATGAGGGGAGACAAGTAGATAATTCTCCGAAGACTTTTGTATCATGGTGTTTCATGATACGGTCAGGGATGTGATGGCAAAAAGAAACCAGCCAAGGCTCTAGATCCTTCTCTCTCTAATGAACCAAGGTAGCATTTCCCATCTCTTCTGAAGAGATGGGCCCAACTAATGATCAGATAAGAGTCTCCTAATTCTAGGCAACATTTGTGACGCACTGTAAAGGCCAGGTAGTCTTTATCTGGATACTACCAGGGAACGTGAAGACTGAGGGCACTGTACTAAAAACGGGGGAGAAAGGAGCAAGTTTCTAAACAAAAGCCAAGCAGCAGAGCCCAAAACACTAGTGTGCGCTGGGGCACATAACCCCAATTTGTAAACAACAGGGGTATTCAACGTCTTTTTTATGCAAGACAAAGACCCAAAATAAAGACCCTGACTAGGCTGATTCTGCCTAAGAAACATCCCAGTTGTCTGGAAAATAGGCAAAGGTAAGCATGTCTAAGAAAAACCATCTGGACGTGCTCACAGTGAGCACAGAAGACTGAAGCTACATGTTAGTTGCTCAGGGTCTGGGGCTTGGAAATAGTCTAGACCCAGAACATACCCTCCATTGAATATCATGTCATTTCTTTTCAAAGTATAAACAAGAGGGTGATCCTAGAGTCCTGTGTAGACAGATTTCCAAATACAAGTACGATGATGGTTAAGATGGCCAAGTAAGAGGCCTGGAGTCAGTGCTATACTAAAACTGAGAGCCTAAGGAATTCATAAGTCAAACTTGAAACTATCAGTCTTTACAGATCAGCAAATGATTGATCTTTTCCAAATAACCTTTAAAGATGCATGAAGTTGGCCAAAAAGTTCACTGGGTTTTTTTTTTTCATACAATTGCACTAGTATCACTTAGTTGTCTCTAACGTCATTCAAAACAATTTTGTTAGATTGTATTGTGACAGCTGTCATATCGGCGTGCATTTAAAAAATCAAAATTGGTGAATTTTTGTGTAGCCATGTTGATATTGAAGATGGAAGGAAATACATAACATTTTTGGCATATTATCCTTTATTATTTCAAGAAAGGTAAAAACTCAACTAATGCAAAAAAAAAAAGATGTGTGCAGTATATGGAAAAGGTGCTGTGACTGATCAAACATGTCAAAAGTGGTTTGTGAAGTTTTGCACCAGAGATTTCTCTCTGGACGATGCTTCACAGCCAGGTAGACCAATTAAAGTTGATGGCATTCAAACCAAGAAATTAATTAAGAACAATCAGTGTTATACCCCTCAGGAGATAGCCAATATACTCAAAATATCCAAATCAATAAAATTATTAGTGAAAATGAAACATGTGTCCTTTATTTTATGGGGGGAAAAATCTAAGTGAACTTTTTGGCCAACCCAGTAAGTATCTAAATTAACTTCAAGTAACTTGGAAGACACTTAGAGTTATAAACAAATGGTAGGTAAACTCACCTTTTCCATCATATCGCCAGTTTGGTTTCGGCTGTTAGGCCCCAGGTCTTTTTTGCTGATGAAAACAGAGATCTCTCCGGTGTCTTTACCACTTTCAAATACCTGAAAAATAAGTGCATTCAAATTTTAAAATAAATATATGTACCCCCCGACACATGGACATATGTTCATACATACACACATACATACCAACTGTCCTGGCTTTGAAACTCATGCATGCGGGAGCTGTGCGAAGCAAGGGCCTCCTGCACGAACCCATGCAAGGAACAGGCAGTGACAACCAACAGGACTAGAACAGTATAAAGCAAGTCCTTTGTTCCCCTTCTGGTGGCAGGGCCTTGAAACTGACTAGCACTCCCTACAGCTTAAAATAGAAGGAAATGCGGACATTACAGGAGGGATCACCAGCTACCCTGGATGCTTATGTGGCAGGACTCAGGGAAAGGTCAGCTAGAGACCAACTAACTAGCTCATTCCATTCTTTTTGAAAAACATACAGATGCATAATACATGGGCAATGCTTGATTTATATTTAAAGTGTGTCAGTGCTCAGCCTGTCTTTTGACTCGTGAAAAGGAAATTTGACCTGACAGACATATTGCATAACAGTACGATGAAAGTCATCCATTTTTAGTTCACAAAGGCAACAAGTAGTTGAGAACAGAGATGAAATTCATAACCCTGCAGTGTGCAACAGTCACTGAAGAGAAAAGCACTAGCAAAGGCGGTGGCTGAAAGTGTCCGAACAAATCAGTCTTGAAGGAGGGACTCCCTGGAGGGAGTGCCCCCCTCTGACGGCAGGCAGGACCCAGGTGGGTGTGCCATTCACCAGGCAAGACAGGAAGCGGGCCAAGAGAGGCCTGGTAAATAATTTAAATCTTTGCTTTTTATTTCTTTATTTTTCTCAAAAGTTCTTTCTTCCCTTTCTGATACACCGGTCACACCTAGGTAGCCATTTTATTTATCTTTAGCACTATTTCAGATAACTTGGGACCATACATTATTACAAAGAAAGAAAGCTATCTGTTTACTTTTGAGATACTTTGAGAGTCATTTAATTAGTCCTAACTTGGTTTAGGATATACTATGCTTCAATAGCACTTCCTCAGGCTGTAGACAGAAAAAAAGAAAAAGGAGGGGAATGGAATTAAAAAGAAAAAAGGGGTTCACAGTGTTTAAGAACTGTGGGTTTTTCACTTCTTGGAGCTTTTCATTGCACCGACAGTCCAGTGGAGATGGTGCAGCTGTCTGCCTTGGTATGGGGATATTCCACACCCTGTAGTATCTTTTGCTACCAGGGATTATTTTAAAGCTCTTTTCTTCCGAGGAAGAAATCTCTCTACTTTTGCAAGGAACTTCATAAACCCAGCTGTGGCCAGCAAACCTACTTGAAACGAAGTGGGAGAATCTTCCTGTCCCCACAACCCCTTCAGGGCCCTAAGCTGGAAGAAAACCCTTACACCGCGAGACAGCCTGCAATGACGGTCACGACTGTAGGCCGCACGCGTTCTGCAAGGTTAGTGCTGACAAAAGCTCATTTCGAGGGGCTTATTGATGTTCCTCTGTCAAGACTTGCTAGACGTGAAATCAGAGTGCAGCAAATTATATTCTAGAAAATGAGAGCGTGAGTGCTAACTGCCAAACTGAGAGAGCACATGGGACTCGGTCAACACCTGACAGCATCGCTGGGTCACTGCTTCCTTCCCTACTGCTAATGAGTCCTCCTTTCTAGGTCCAGAAAAGTGTTCCCCCCAAATAAACAGGTGTTCTAAAGCTTAAGTAGGAGGTTGGGCATTTAAGTCAAAGAAGGTTGCCTTCCACTACTCATTCATATAATGTTTTTTTCCTGTATTTCTACAAAAAAACCCCAAACAAAACAAAACCCAATGAAATCATATGAGATTCTGCTTTTCCTAAGGCTCAGCTCTGCTTTTTAATGTCTATATTACTCTGCTCATTTTGTTAAAATCCAAGTATTATATTTATTTTTTCTTCCTTGGCATGAGAAATATTTTTATTTCTATTGTCCAATGTCTAAACAAAGATAGCTGTCTAAACAGAGTTTCTATGATTGGCTAGATATAGAAAAGCTAAAAAATAGTCTACACCTTTATTGCCCTGCTGTCTGGTCCTGGCCTTAGGAAAAGCCGACTGCTCTGTTGGCCGCCCAGCGGCTCTCGGCACGGCCTCGCCTCCCTACAGCTCTTTAATTACATTCTCCTCCTTGCAGTGGGATGATGCAAAAAGCCAGCTGAGGCTAGTCTTGGGTCCCAAGGAGTAAGGTAATAGAACCTAAAATAAGAAATGTTTAAGTGATCCAGATCCTCTTGAAAAACATGGGAGCTAATGACTACTCATGAAAATACCTACAAATAGTCATTTATTTCCATGCCCTTAGTCACACAGAGTACAGAGTTTTACGGGGGAGTGCTTGTCATCAACTGCAGTCCCTTTCCTTTCGTTCATGTCAATACTGACATTTCTTGAGCAAATCAGGTTAATATCAATGTTTCATTTCAATGTTGTTCATTGATATGTTCCTTTATCAAATATTTATTGAGTTCCTGGCATGTGGCAAGCACGGCTCAGGTGCTTAAGAGATGCCAGTGAACGAAGATTCCCACTCTCGAGGAACAAAACGAGTGAGTAAATCACACAGCATGGTCCGGGCACATCCAGGTCTCACGAGGCCTGAAGTTTATACAGTTTGGTGGGCCATCTTCAACAAAAAGACTGCAAAATTATGAATGGGAAACTAGACACAAAATATTCATTTAAAATGACTAAAGGTATCAGAACAGTTCACTCATATTAAAAAGCTTACACACAATACAAACATTACAAAATTCAGAAAAAAATCACAAAATGTTTTCATTAATTAGCTATCCAATGTACGTATTTTGGCTGAATTGTCTTTGCTCACCTCTTTATATGGTAGTTTTGTAATATTGTCTAAGGAGAGAAAGAATAGAGAGAGAATTCCATTTTCCCTTTTGCATGGTTAATCCAAAAGATGCTTGTTATTGCTTAGAAAAATTTCTCTTGACTTCATAACTTTATTGGTCATTTCATTAAGAATTTTTAGGACTGATGACAAGTTTGGAGAAATCTTAATCAGGTTTCTTTAAAATATGAGCTGTAAAATGTGGAAGAATTTCCTACAAATTTGTTGCCTTTGGTAATTTTACACCGTGTTTTTCCTCCATCACCCATACACTTTCGGTGTCAGGCACTCTATTTCACGGTCAGAAAGCAACCCTGTGGCCAGCAGGTAGGACCCGCCTCCCTGGAAGCTCTCCCCCAACCAGGATGGCTAGCACTAACCGAGCTGTCCAGGGAGTGACTGCAGACCACTAACCACACTCTACTGTGCTCAAACTAAATGTCCCCAACTCAATGTCCCCTTTGCCAGACTTCCAAAGTGTCTGCAGCTACTCCAACACCACTTGTTACAAGGGAAAGATGGACAGAGAGGTAGATGGAGTGGAAAGAGACAATGGTCCCAATGAATTATAATAAAAATATATCATGTTTGCAAATTTTCTAGAAACATGCAGCCATGTGCATGCGTTGCTAGGGCCCCTCCCAGGGCTGTCGAAGGGACCTGTGAAAGAAATGGGCCCTCAAACTTAAGGTTCATTAGCTTCATTCTAAGTGCATCTATGAGGGGGTTGGAAGGTGGCAAGTGCTACGTAAAGAAGAAAAACATAGCAGGGCAGGGGAGGTAGGGCTTGGGATCAGGGACTGAGATGGGTGTGGTGGTCACCATGTGAAGCAGGTGATCAGACTAAGCCTTTGGGAGAGGGAAGACCTGAGCGAAGACCTAACCGTGAGGAAGCGAGCTGAGCAGACAGCTGGTAGAGGAGCACTGCAGGCAGAAGGAGCTGCTGGAGCACAGAAACGGAGACAGGGACGCGCCCAGTGTGTCCTAGGAACCTCAGGAGACTAGCGTGCGGGGAGCCGCGTGATGGCGGGGTAGAACCGTGTGAGATCAGAGAGTGAAGGGGTCAGCACAAAACGAAGAGTCTATGGAGGATTTGTGACAGCAGCACAGTAAGAGGATCTAAACTTACATTTCTAAAGGATCCTCATGGCTGCTGGGTGGAAGGTATGCTACAGGGAGTGAAGGTCATACCAAGGGTGGACGACAGTGACTCAAATCAAGCTGTTCTATGTATATAGTACAATGCCAGTGGGCATGGTGAGAAGTGGTCCATTTCTGTTGTTCACTCCAGAGTCATTTTACTTGCTTAATTTACGTATTAGCAGGATTGGGATATCAAATTTGTAGCTAGCCTAATATTTCCTAAACAGGATGTGGGCATCTATGGGTATACATATATCAAATTAAATAATTGTTCACATGCAGTACTTGTGACAGCATAAAAATGTCAGTAAAGCACTAAAAGAATTTGTTTTACAGAGACAGTGACCAAAACTTAACTCGTATGGGGAAAGATGACCCACATGGGCAGTTTTGAGCTAATGTGGCTCACTGACCAGTTGGCTTGGCATCACGATGACATCCGTTGGAGGACTTGTATAAGGCCTGGTTCAGTGCCATTACCCAGCCTTTAATGTCGTAAGTCTGGTTAAGAGCTAGCTGTGGGGGAATAGCAGGTTCCCAGACTCTCCATCACTGCTGAGCAGACCGCCCTGGAAGCTCTCTGTGCGTGAGCGGAAGGCCAAACACCTACGCTTCAGAATGCCTCAGGATGCAGTGCTCTCAAGAGGCAATAATAGGAAAATGACAGTGCAGCGTGTCGCCAAAAGTTGGGAGGCTGAACAGTAACAGGATTTACTACTAGAGGTCTGATGAAGAAAAGGAATATAAAATAGCCACACAAACTAGTTGGCATATGCCAGGTGAGTATAATTAAATATGTTGAAATAAGGTTAACTCACACTTCTTCTTGGATTCAGGTCCCCAGGAAACAGACTCTGAGGCCAAGATGTACTTGCAGGAAGTTTACGGGGGAACATTCTCAGGAGCAGCACTGGTGAGGGAGTGGGGGGAGCAGGACCAGGCCAGGGGAGGTGAACTGTTAGGCATGCGCAACAGAGGCCTCTAGTGGGAGCTCTAGAGCTGGGATGGCTCTTCAGAGTTCTTCTGAATTGAGGCCAGGGAGCCATACACTGCACACTAACCACAAGGTGGACACATGCTGCCTGCAGAATGAGGGCCTAATCTTGGGGGAAGCAGCTCCTTTACACTGAAGCAACTGTCTCAGGATGTAGCTGTGGCACCTGGAGGGTGGGTCTCTCAGTCCTGAAGGGGGAATCCTGACAGCGTGGGAGGGCACACATGCAGGGTAATCCAGGGTGGACGATGCTCTGCCACACACATGAAATCACCAGTACTCAGAGCCACCAGATTTTACAGATAAGTCCCAGGAAGGCTGAGCGACTTGCTCTGAGGAGATCTACTCATAAGGGGCAGGGAGATGGAGGGATTAAGCACAAAAGAAAAAAGGACTCATAGACATGGACAACATGGTGGTGATTACTAGGGGCAGGTGGGGATAAGGGGACTAAATGGTAAAGGAAAAATACAATAAAGATTATATATTTAAAAAATCAAGTCCTATGATTTTTTCCAATTATATCCCCAATTTATTGGGATGTCACATTAAGTCGATATGCTTATATATTGCAAAATGATGACCAGTGTTAGCTAGCACCTCCGTCAATGTCGCCTAATTACCACTTCTTTTTCTGCGGGGAAAACATTTAAAATCCACTCGTCTAACAACGCCCAAGCATGTAACACAGTACTGACGACCACAGTCTCAGTGCTGGGTGTGAGGCCCCAGCACCCATCCGTCCTCTCATTGGAAGTCTGCACTGCAGCCAGCGTCTCCTCATGGCCTCTCCAATTAGGCCATGGCACCCACCACCCCACCCTGTTTCTTCACATTTTTGGTTTTTACCTATGTCAGAGAACATGAAAGTTAAATAAAACATTTTTCTTATGTAAGAGGAAAATGAGTCATGCTTATAGCTAATTAAAAAAGTTACCTTTGGAGGTAGAAAATCAACTCTAATTGAATTAACATTATATGTATATTAAGTCAAATAAATGTACTGTTAGTTTTCTATTTTTACAGACTTGCAAGATAGTTTTTAGAATATCCACATTTTTTATATTTTCTCAAATGTATAATATATTGTAAATCAAACAGTATACATGTCTAACTTTAATACTTTGATGAAATGATAACAACAAAGCAAATATTAAAATTATGAGATTCAGACAGTGAAAATTTAAAAATGAATTAATATATTTATAGTACATATAAGAAAACGTGTTTTAATGTCTAACAGAGATGCCTCGAAATATCACCTAACAGGTAAAGGGCCAGTATACATAGTTTGTCCCTGAAAATGCTAATGCTTTAAGTGAAAACAAATAATATAATTGTTAAATTTCATCAATCTAAATGATACCTGGGTAAAAAATCAAATGACATTTCTTAAAGCCCATAAAAGATATACTTGAAGTACTTTGAGTTTCCTCTGTACGTTGTAGGGGGTCCCACCGCTGAGATGTATAGTGGATGACTCTCTATGGGGTTGGCTCTTAGGGGTGAGCCAGAAGACTGACCTGAAATATCCCTCCCATCAGCTTACCAATACTTGAAATTCAAGTTATATTTTTACCCCTTTGTCATCATTAAAACATCACAGAGCAAACGATACTCAGTCTTACTGGTTATTGATCCTCTAGGCTGCGATTCTCCATCTCAGCTCTCTGGGATCCCTCAGAGGGCCTGGGGTAGGTAGGGCTGGTGGGCGGGGCATGAGAGTCGGGGCTGTGGCCCTAAGCGGTAGATCAAACCTGGTAAGTGGGTCTGTGGGGGCAGCCCCCTTTCTGGCTCACACAGGGTAGATCCTACTTTCATTTACTTTATATAGTAGATTTCAAGAAAAAAAATTTTTTTAAAGATTTTATTTATTTATTTTTAGAGAGGGAAGGGAGGGAGAAAGAGAGAGAGAGAGAAACATCAATGTGCGGTTGCTGGGGGTCATGGCCTGCAACCCAGGTATGTACCCTGACTGGGAATCGAACCTGCAACACTTTGGTTCACAGCCCACACTCAATCCACTGAGTTACGCCAGCCAGGGCCCAAGAAAAAACTTTGACCTAAGAAAAAGACAAACATTTAAACTGCCTTAGCTTGAAAGAAGGTGTGGCATGTCTATGTCCTAAGAGCAAGTTCTGAATAAAAAGTAGTAGTGAGGACCTGGGGTACCTGATGGCTGGACCTGGGGGCTGGTGGTGAGAGTGGAAGAAGCTGAGAGCGGGGAGGCCTGTGAGATGCCCTTGCTGGCTTCCCAGGGCAGGTGCGGGGTGGGGGGAGGTGCTGCAGTCCTTTCCTTTAAGCATTTATAGTCACACTGTGTTGTTATAATTTTTTTAAAGGGTTTCTACCCCGGCCCATTTTTCTGGGTCTATTAACAAGGTAAAAATTTCAAAACAAGGTAAATGGTTCTACAAAAATATTCTCTTTGTATCTAATTATAACTCTTCCTATATGCAACATATGAAAATGTTCAAAATCATCTAGAAGACAATGGCAAAGTAAATTTACTGGCACATCATGTCCTAAGCTAAGCAATTTCAATATGCCCTCAACAAATGAGACTATTTCAAGAAAAAATGGAACGAGAATCTCATTTTGTCTAAGCTAATTTAGTGCCTAAAATTATATTTAATTGGGATTTAAACACCAGGTATATGGGTCCTGTGTGTAGCTGTGTATAATATAATATATTATATACCAGAACATGGTAAATGAAAATCTTTGAAAGTTTTTGGGCTTAATATATTTCTTCCCATAGAAAATAACAGCTCTTTTGATGAGAAAAACATACTCATAGACCTGAAATTCTATTTTACTAGGGCAAATGAACATTACAGGATTATATATGAGCTAAATCATCAGACTGCCCCAAATTCTTAGCCTTAGAGGTCATATACTCATCTTTAAATAGAATATATGTTTTTAAGGCTACTCCGGTTTCTCATTAAAATACATCAAATATACCTGTAAACCTAATTTCCTCCTAATATGAATGAGCCCTCTGGGTAACTAAAACTTATACAAAAGCTTACTGTCTATAGCAATATATTTTTACTTTAAGAAACAATCTATTTTTATCATAAAACATTAGCAAACTGTAGTTAGAACTTAAGTAGGTGTTAAATGCATCACTTCATCTGCACTCACTAGAAAATCTGCATGCAGTTCTACCTTCAGGTGAACTGATGCTTGATAGTATTCCCGGCGCGTGGGGCTAACATAGATGTCAGTGGGTGATCGGGGGGACGGGAGCATATGTAGGAAGAGCATCTCAGCGACTTGAGCATCTCGAACACTCTGTGAAAAAGCTAATTGAGAGGTAAAAACAAATTAACTGCTATGGAGAAGGACAATCTCCCCGAGAGAGACAGAGAGCCTGCAGCAGTGAGGTTCAGTGGTTGCATTTAGTTTGGGTAACTGCTGGGACAGTAATCCAGCCCTGGCCCGTGGACCTTCCCTGCTGACTGCCCACCTGGCAATTCTCTGGGCACCTTCTAGACTGTCAGGACTACGCGGGGGAAAGCCTGTTTCATTACAACAAGCTCTGCGTGGGAGCTGATGCCCCGACCGATTGCTCTTCCCTGCTTCTGATGTAGATGCAGGTTTTCCCTTCAGCAGGTCTAGGAAGGGAAGATTGTGTCTTCGTGCACGCAGAGATTTACAGCTGGCTGCTGATGCCTGTCAGGGAATAGGCTGGAGTGAATATACCGGCGTTTTAATCCCCAGAGAACACAGGCTGGGGCGGGTGGGGGAAGGAAAAAGAACAAGGAAGGCAAGATGGTAGAGGGCACTGGAAAGAAGGGTGAGTGATAAGATTTCGATGCCTACTGCCGGTAGCTGTCTTGTGAGGTGTTGGAAAGCATTTTAAGTTTCTTTGCCTTTAAAATGAACAGTCCAACATTTGGACTATAGTAAAATCTATGTGTGAAAATGAACGCCTTCAAACTTTGCCAAACATTTCATGAATGTTCTTAAAGTCACAACATTACCCCAATTTTTCTATTTTAGCCACAATTCATTTGCAAATGAATGCAAAGTTGGCATATTTTACTCCTTAGAACATAC
The DNA here is from genome assembly GCF_004126475.2 of Phyllostomus discolor. Lineage (NCBI taxonomy): Eukaryota > Metazoa > Chordata > Mammalia > Chiroptera > Phyllostomidae > Phyllostomus > Phyllostomus discolor. The sequence continues at coordinate 144,553,468 of NC_040908.2, forward strand.
CCTAAATTTGCTTTTCCATTCTTTACTCAAATAACGTAGGTGAAATAACAGTAGTTCTGTGGCTGTAAATCCATATGTGGAGAAAAAAATAGTGAAACGGGAAGACAAGGATCAAGAAACATACAGCAGAAATACGGACATAATCAGTATGCAGAACAGTGACAAGGACATCCGGAAAAAATTGTCGCCACAATTTTATGGATAACCGACTTCAGGTATGTGCTTCCATGCACTTACTTACTCCATGGATTCCTAAGTATTTAAATAAACTTGCTATAATACATATGGTTAGAGAAGGTTAAACTTTTTAAAAATAATCACAAAGTAGAATGCAAACCTCAAATGGTTTCACGGTGCTCCTGTGTCACTGGCAGAGCCAATTCTAGTGTCCAAAGCATACAAAGTAAAGGCCAGCAGAGTATCGTGGATAAAAATTAGCATTTTTTTTCTGTCATCAGCCAAATTACCCATTTCCTAAATATAAACACACTTGTAAACTAAAAATGATGGCATTTTATAAAAAGCTGAGAAGACCTACCCATCACTTTTACTGCCTTCAAAAGGTATCATATTATTCCAATTTTATGAAAAAATCCTGGGCTCGGACCCACAAGATGCCCCAGGCTTCTCTGCATCTCCCCACAGCATTTAGCACAGTATCTCATGACAATATGTAGTTGATAATGTCTGGACTTACTAGACTATTCACTTAAAATCTTTTTCTCCCTGTCATTGGAAGAGTACAAATGGTTAGATGCATACTATTCAGAGAGCGAACTACATGCTGAACAAAGAGACATTCTATAAAAAAAAATAAATCTGTGAATTACCTCTTTTAAAAAATGCTTTTATGTACATATGCTGTATAAAACTAGAACAGCATAAAACTCCAGATGCAGCCCTCCGATTTTGTTTCTACCCAGGTTACAGAGCGCTCCACGTCGCCCTCACTCACAGCCAGAGTGGATGCACGTGCAGTTAATGAAGGTCAAGCTTCAGGACTCTTGCTTGCTCCGCTTCCTAAGAGTGCCGAAGCTGCTGACAGCTAGAGCATATTGCAAATGGGGAGGGGAGGCCAGAGAGCAATTAGGGAGTGTTTCTAGGTAAGTATTTCTGATAAACTTCCTTAAGAAGATATTGGAAGAAAAAATCTCATCTCCAAGCCTTCGTTAATTTGTTCTGATTTCCTTTTTCATCCTAAACAAATAGCCACATTCAGGCCCAATTTTAAAGAGGCCTTTCTCTCTCAGGTTTTACGAGCCCTGGGCCACACAAAAACTGGATCTACCTCTACCGGCAGCAAATGGAAGACAACCCACAGTGCATCACTGACCAATTGTGCGTGAAAAGCAGTAATTCCAGTTGAAAGGACACCCCTGTCCCCATCTTCCACTCATTCTCCTGTGCCTTCGCCCTCCTACTCACACATCCCAACTCCTGCTCCTCAGTTCCGTGTCAGCTCGCCCACCTTCCTCCTAGTTTCTCCGCCCACCACCCCCTCCAGATTTGCTGATACCCTGTCCTATCACTCCTTTCTTTTCTGCCTCCCAGGAACGCGCCGGCATTTCTGACAGCATCTCCATGGGGATGAAGAGGAGGAGGAGTTGCAGGGGAAGCACAGGACTCCTACCGCAGAAGTCACTGAGCCATGGCTACAGCAGATGTTCTCATAGTGGCTGGGGGTGGCGGCAGTGACAGGAAATATGGGGTAACAGAAGGTTTGGAATAGTAAACAGGTGCTCCAAAAAGTTGTTACCTGAAGGGCTTCATAAGTATGGTGTGCACCGAGTGTGGCCACTAAAGATAAAAACAACAAAAACTGCCATCAGCCTTACAGGTACTATAATGTGGCAGCAGGAGACGATACCAAGAAAAAAAGAAAAGTGACTACACGAGGCTTTGTGACTACATGAGGCCTACGAGTGCACACGGAAATTATGTTGCAAGGGTGAGACTGGTCAGATAGCAAATAATGTGATGATGGGTCATATAACTTTTTCCTAAAATTCCTCTAGTGTTCTTACGTTGTGTTTTCAATTTTTTTTTTAAGAAGGAACTTTCCCACAGCAGGGATGGACATCCAAACTTAGGCTGTGTTTTACCTTTGTTTTAGGTCTTAGCTTTAACGTCCATTTAAACTTGGTACTGTACTATGCCATGTGATTCGGGAATGGGTCTGAGGCAACAAGGAACACAAAAAGAGCATGTCCTTTTAAGAGATGATCTTCCAATACTAAGACCTAACCAAAAGCTGCTATTTTAAATGATCAATGGGATACATAATGAGGGTGAGAAAGAAGTGAAGGCAACCATATACGACATGAAAAAGCACCCCAGGAAGTTTTGAATCACACCCTGCATTCAGCCCTCATTGAGAACCACTGCCCTAGAGGGTGATGATGGCTATGACCGATTCCTTTGGTTCTTGAAGCCGAGCCATGCACTTGACATATATTCAATGGAGTGATATAAATGAGCAAATAGAGAAAATTAGAAAGATGACCATCACCATTCATCTTCATTGGATCTAAGATCAAAATGAATAGGAAAGGAGGAAAACAAGCTTTAGTAAGCCATCCCTTACAGTTACAAATGGAAAACATATTTGTTTAGTGATGTGTCATCTAACACTTCGCACAGCACATGCCGTGAGGTGAGATAAAGTTGCTCACAACCAGGAAAAACGTGGCCCTAACCCACAGTGAATCAGGAGAAACATGTCTCTTCAGTTGGAATTCTCAAATTCTCCCCAGCTATGGAGTACAAAAATCCCCTCAATTCCAAGACATTTGTAATTCTTAACATTTAGGGTCTACTTTGCTAATTCAGTTTTGTCTCTACTGTCTGCCTATTTCAAATATGAGAATTGGTTTAGAACCCACAGATCTCAGGGTTGGTGTTTTTTCCATTAGGCCAAACATACACTCCCTCCCAACAATCTGGAGGTTAGGGGAAGGGAGGAAATGCTTACCACAAATTATAAGCAATATTGTATTTATAATATTTTATTTAACTTGATGTTAGAAACACATCAGCCACTTTGGCCTTCCATGAGCAGCTTCCCCTTCTAGTATAATCCCGGGAAAGCCCCTTGAGCCTGACACAGCACCTGACTCAGACCTCTTCCTGCTTGCTGGCTTCAGGCAGCGGAATTAGTATTCGGGGCCTGGTCAAGGCTGGACGGGCCCAGAGAGATTCTCTCCTTAAAAGACTTAAACCAGGAGACAAAAGACTCTAGTCAGATGATGATTAGCATTTAAACCTAAAGGTGAGAATTAGGGGTCATACTTTTTCTCCAAGTACATACAAAGGAGTAAAAAGAAATTCACTGGAAGGAAGAAAACAAATTTAACAAAAACAAAGACAAAGTAAGCAAACATCAAGAACAGGAACAGAATCACAGAAATGGAGATCACGTGGAAGGTTATCAGTGGAGAGGGGGAGGGGGACAAATGGGGAAAAGGTACAGGGAATATGAAGCATAAATGGTAGGTACAAAATAGACAGAGGGAGGTTAAGAACAGTATAAAGAATGGAGAAGCCAAAGAACTTATATGTACGACCATGGACACGAACTAAGGGGGGGATGCTGGTGGGAGGGCGGGTTGCAGGCTGGAAGAGAATAAAGAGGAGGAAAAAATGGGACAGCTGCAATAGCATAATCAATAAAATATATTTTAAAAAAGAAAACAAATTTAAAGCTTAGAAAGATGTTGAGAGGAGAGATTATGGGGCTTCAAGAAAAATTAATATGGAAAAGTAATAACTTTCATGTGAGATTCTGCTCTATTTCCTGGTATTAATTTCCATAAAATTCTTTTAATATGTTTTCAACAAATCTTCTTTTTATTTGAGATGGTTTGAGAAGTTTGAGTTGCACATAATCACTTTCGCCAGACCCATGTTCAGCAAAGTTTTCTGTAAAGGGCCAAACAGTAAACATTTTAGCCTTCTTGAGTCATGTGATCTCTGCCTCAACTACTCCGCTCTGCCATTAAAACACGAAAACAGCCCTAGGCAATACAGAAACACGGTAAAACTTTGTTTACAGAACACACGCAAATTTGGTGCATAACCTGTACTTTGCCAACTCCCTGGTCTAGACAGTCAACAAACAGCAATGTAAGTCCAGGTGTGCTGATCTCTGACTCTGGCCAATTTAGAATTCTAGACAGCCGTCACTGAAGATGAACTTCGGAAGAGATGCACGGTGGCGCTCTGATGTAGAGTTGTTCCCACACGGCAGATACAACAAGCATAAATAACTGCAAGGAGCTTAAGTAATTGTAAAATGTAATAAAATGATTAGGAAGTGAAAAGTATTTATTATGTTTGTCTTAAATGTGACCTGTTCAATTGCAAGTCTATATAACTTAGTTTTTATTCATAATGGTATTTAACAAATAGCTCACAAAATTCCTGAAAATTTAACAGTCCGCACTCTCGAGCCGATAGGAGCCGGCTTCAGCACACCAGGTCAATAAAATCAAAGTCTCTGGAGGTGGAGGCATCAGTGTTTTTAACGACCTCCACATGAACCTCATACGCTGCTGCACTAAGGCCGGAGGGTGGGGCTGATATCCAGGTTTCTTAGAATAGGAGAAGAGGAATTTATTCTCTGAGAGAAATTAGATGTTAAAAGGGGGAAAGCAGGGGAGAAAGGAGAGAGAAGCCCATGAGGCAGTTTATCCCAGAAATAGTCGTAAGTCAGAGGAATGCCTTGACGAAAGAAAAGAGAACTTGGACAGGACTAAGGCGACCAACATCCTGGTGGGTCTGGAACCGAAAGGTTTCCTGGACGTGGGATTTTCAGTGATAAAATCAGAAGAGTCACAGGCATGCCACTGGGGGCAATGGATTTTTTAACTTTGATTAACCTTTATTAATTTAAACTTAAATAACTACATGTGGTTACCAGCTACTGCACTGTACAACACTGAGCACAAACAAATATAAGACAGCTTCTTTGCATGTATGAATTTCCTCTTTTGTTTGCTGGTACAGAAATAATTCTGAGGCATATTAAAAGGGCAATATATGAGAGGAACAATTCAGATTCTAAAGTTAAATATTTGCTATCCACTGTTGGTAGGAGTGTAAAATAGTGCAGTCATTATGGAAAATAATATAGCAGTTCCACAAAAAATAAAAATAGAACTACAATGTGACAGAGTATTCTACTTCTGGGAATTTATTTGAGGAAAACAAAAACACTTTTAAAACAATATATGCACCCCTGATGTTCATCACAGCATTATTTACAACAGCCAAAATATGTGTGTGCTAGGTGTTAATCAACAGATGAATGGATAAAGAACACATGGAATATTATTCAATAATAAAAAAGAATAGTCTTGTATTTGCTACAATTCAGTTGGCTATAGAAAGACAAATACCATGTGATTTCACTTGTATGTAGAATCTAAAGGAACAAAACAAACACACACAAAACAAATCTGAAACAGACTCCTAAACACAGAGAACGACCTGACGGCTGCCAGAGGAGGGGTGAAGCTGGAGGGTGAGGAAGGTGAAGGGGAGTAAGAGGAGAAAAATGCCAGTTATAAAATAAATAAGTCACATGGACATCGTGTACAGCACAGGGACCATGGTCAATAACATTGATACAAGGACAGCTGAAGCTAATATACTATTATATGTCCACTGTGCTGTGACCGAAATTACTCAGAAATATACAATACATTTGTGAGGAGAAAAACACCTTTATTGTTTCCTAGTCATGTGGTAGCTGCTGATACCAGTGGGTGGGGACGCACCAGACTCCACCCTCCCTCATCTAGCCCCTGGGTCTGTAACCAAGTCAACACTCTGGAACAGAACAGTGCTGCTGCACTGTAAAAACCCTTGACCTTGATGTCTTGAACATCACTCTCTGAACCTTTAGCTGACTAACACAGCCTATGAGAAATAAACTACCATGTTTATCAGGGGATTACATTTCCTGAAAAGTCAATTTTTACATGGTACTAGTCTTATTCAAAATACAAACATGGGAATTCCATGAAAAGAAATGACTTATAGACAAAAATGTAATGTTTATAAATGTTATTTTAAGAACAAATCTGGGTGTTAAGAAAGAAGAATTGTAGAGATAAGGGCTGATCAAAACACAATTACCTTGAACGTTATCACATTCAAATATAAAGGTAAGCAAAAGGAATGAATTGGTTGAGATGTAGTAATGGTTCCTTAAATGGAAAGGGGCAGACTTTGAATAATTCAAATTTTAATAATATTAGCCTCTTGAAATATGGGCTGTGAAATTATAAAACAGTATCAATTTGACAGACTTAACATGGATCCTCTACTATGATAAAAGTAGTTGAGTGTCTTAAGCATTCAGAACCTGAACCACTTGAGTCAGGCATGACTTCGTCCTATTTTGAAGATGCAATAGCAAATATTCATCCAGGACACTTAACCATCGTGTCCCAACAAATAACCAATTCACCTTTGAGTCCAGTATATCCTAAGTATCAATTTCACCCGGAGAACTCAGACATGGGTGGCACTCACCCGGTACTGAGTCTCTTCCTCGGAACGGTGGTTTGTACATCAGCCACCCACTTGGCCTTTCACCTCTAATCCTACTGCTGCTGTCTGTCAATTATTAAAGTTTGCCCATTTCTCCAAGTAAGTTGTTTTCAAAAACAGAAATATATACTGACTCCTGTGAAAAAGTGTTTCTTGGAAAAGTTGGCAAATGTTCACATTGAAATTTCTTCACTAAAACTAGCTTCCTGGATTGAAAATAGTTAAAGTTTATAAATCTACATTTCAAAGGCCTCTAGGTATTTTCTTTTGAAATACACTCCCTGAATGGTAATATTAGCACTTGAAAACCAAACTCCAGTGTGAGGAACACAACATAAAAAGAAATTCAAGCTGAGTGGCATTGTTATAAGCATCCCCAAATGGGGCAGGAGGTTTTGTCTCCGGCTAAACCCCGTGCAAGCCACAGGGTGACACCCACCTTGAGCTGCAGACCTCTCGGGACAAGAGTGTTGGCTGGAAGGCTTTTAATGTGTTGGTAGACGTAAGAGGAGAATTGCTCCTGCTCAGCCCGCAACTGGGGGCCAAGTTTAGAGAGATGACCTCTGTTGCTTTTGATAGCTGTCTGCAATTCATCAATCAGCCTGCTCACCTGAAGGGGTTAAATTACAAGAGCTATTAGCAAGAAGTGATTGTTGATGTCACACCTATTAGATTCTTGAGTACCTAGCTAGATGGGGGAAAATTACTACAATACAAGGATCTGAGTAGAGATCTAGCTTCCAGTAAAGGGGCTGGGAGAGACACGCATTCCTTCATCAGCAAGTTTCGCTGATGGGAAATGTGTAACATTTGCACTTCAGTAATATGAAGCAAGTAGCCATTTACAATTGCTGAATGAAAAAATCTCTGCATATAAAATATATATACATATACCTGACAAGCTTGCCAAAAACTTTTAAACTGCTTAATAGAATAAAACTTCTTTAAAACTTTAATCCAATATATGTGCCAATGACATTTGATTTTGTTATATGTATATTTGTTTTTAGAATATTTTATTTTACCATCTATATGTGATATTTAAATTTTTAATATTAATTTCATTAACATTTTTGGCCTTTTAAATAAATTCATCTGATATCTTCCTTCCAAATATCCAAAATACAATTTTCCAAATTTCTGGAATACAATTTTCCAAAATAGCCACACTTCACAGATAATGCTCTATTCTAGGCAGTATTTTGAATATATATCAATTTCTGAATAATTCATAGAACTTTACCAGAAACAGCAAGGGCTTAGAAACATGTATCCTTTATTTTTAAATTTCTAGATCTATAACCAGCATAGGTCAAGATATAAGCCTGACCTATGGATTACCAATAAGACATGCTAAGGATTCAGAAATAGTGAATGAATATTTTAACCCATATAGTTTACAAATTAAAAATTATTATAATTCTTTGACTCTTCATTGTGTTTTATAAACTTATATTCTCTCTAATGGACAGGATTCTTACATAAATACTGGTCACTATTTGGTAATGACCCAAAAGGACGAAAAACACAAATTCACTTTACCCATGGCTCTGTAAATTGATCAAATTAGACCCATTCAGAATTACGAATGACTCTGGGTAGAAATCTTGGGTTAACATCCTGGTTCTCCTATTTACTGACTGAGAGACTCTGAACGGGTAATAGAGATGCATCCATAAAGGGACACCAATACTGGCCTTACCATATTAAAAATTAAATGAGATACAAGAATGGACAGCACAATAGCTCACCTGTAATAGGTGCCTTGTGGACAGATTATATTATTATTTTCATGTTTAAGTGTTTTCTGCATATTAAATTTTCATTGTTTTCCTTGGCCTACCTTTCTATTCCAACCCCTATTTCACAAAATTTGAAACTATTTGTTACACAGATTCTCCCACCACTTCAATGTCTATGTAGAGATAAATAAATATATATTTATATATATTTATTTATAAGATATTTATAAGATATTACTTATATTTTATTTATACTTATATTTTATTTATATTGATTTATACATATAAATATTTACATACAAATACTTCTATATATAAAATATTACTTAAATTATATTTTACTTTTCCCAAGAACTTTAGAAGCAGTGTTCCTATGAGATGAATCATCCCCTCCCTTTAAACAATCCTTCCTTCTAAATAAAAAATTGATAAACTTTTTCTCTTTAAGGGCAAGATAATAAATATCTTCAGCTTTACGAGCCATAATGTCTTCCTCAAAACTACTCGACCCTGTGGTTGTAGTTTGATAACAGATACAGACAATATGTGAACAATATGTTCCAACAAAACTTTCTTAAGAAAAACAAGAGATGGTCTAAATTTGGCCCCATCCTTCTATAGTTTGCCAGTCCTTCTAAGTATATATATTTCTTCTCCTTCATTTTTTTTCTTGTAAGGAATACTCTGGTCCAAGCCATCATCTCCTCACCACTCATTACCTGGATTACCAAAACACCTGCCCTGGTCTCTCTCCTTCCAGTCCCTCTGGCCACCTCAACCGAATTAGTCCACCTCCAATAGCACGCTGAAACCTCTGGTTGCTACCCCAGATTCCACAGCGTGGTATTCAGGATTCAACATCTTTTCTTACATTCTGGAACAAATCTATGTGCTTTCCATAGTACTGTTAAAGCTTTAAGAAAGTCATAATATTTAAAATATGAAAATGAGAAATGATCCAATATTAACCAGTGTTTTCAGCCTCTTCTTCACTGTAATACCTTCCAGCAGCGTGATGGTAAAAAATGATGAATAATGGTATTTATCATTCCAAAACTGAGACCAAAACAGGCCAGCTGACTTGCTCTCACAATTATGTGGCAAAAATTTAAATCCAAGAATCAAAGGCCTTACACAGAAAGGCTTCATTTCTGGAAAGCACTGATCCTCTTTGAACCTATTCCCAGGGTCATATGATTCAGGAAGATATAATTTTACGTAGTCTTTAAAGTATACTAAGTGTCACACGATGTATTTTGCTAGTCAGTAATATGGCTCTCTTTAATTTTATGTACTACAATACGGCTTGTGCTATATAGCAAGCCACCAAAGAGAATAAAAAAGGAATTTCAGGCTTTGATTTGAGAGCATTTTTATACATGACTGGTCTTATTGTCACAATCCATAGCCTTTCACTGATAGGGGATTTCATGTGACATCAGAAATCAACCAACCATACACCTGATGATGTCATTTGTGGTCTAAAAGACTGTTGGTTAGAGCCTTAAAAGTTTCATTTCCTATGAATTCTTAATTGCTCCCAAAAAATCTCCATGATTTTGCTATTTTCATTGGCTTCATGATTATTTGTTAATGTATGTCAAAATTAATATGATCAATTATCACCTGTTTTTAAAAAAAAATAACTTAAAACCATCAAATAAGAGGTTCTAGCAAAGATTAACATATCTTAAACATGTAGAAAATATATGAAGAATCCTGACATTGACATTTTGATAAAATTCCATTCAATTTTATTAAAACTGTGTGACTTTACATATTCATAAGTCTTTTTTATCCTCAAAGTGCTACATTTTGTTCTCAGTTATTACATGATAACTTGTTACCCTTAAAAGCAGCCCTACACATGAACTAACTCACATACCAAAATAGGTAATTCAATGCTTCTGGATTACTTTACATAATATAATTTTTTTTTCAAACCACAGATGTCAGGAAAAGGGGGAAAATGTTCTTTAAAATTCTTCATCATGAATCTTTTTTTTCCTGCAAATCCTTTTTTCCCCTCTCTCTACAAAGACAATGTGAAAAGGGGTAAAAGAAGACAAAACTTGACCTTTTGTGATCCCAGCATTAATGGGTCTGTTCATAATTCAATCTACGTGTGTGTGGGAGCATCCATGTGGAAACAGAGAGGCTTGAGAGACATAAAGCCTTTCCCTTTAAACATTATCTGACCCTATCAGTCCCATTCACAAAAGAGGGCTTACGTATGCATATGCTGAAAAAATGCACCATCTCATTGTGCAGCAGAAAGCCTACACATTCTACTCCTCATTCTTCGTGGAAATGCTGCACGGAAGTGACACTTGTACAGAATTTTAGAGAGTGACAAATGAGCAGAAGGTAACAAAAAAAATTGAGCATTCTGAGGAAGAAACAAACTAAACTTCTGAAAGAATGCAAATGAACACCTGTCTACAAACTTGGGTGTAGGTTTTTGTATAACATGTAGGGTACTTTGGTCACGGTTTATGATATATTCATTCATTCATGCAACTCGAGTTTTATTAAATTTGCAAGATGATTTGGAGTTAACACAAAATATTTTGCTTGTCATCATTCTAAAATATACACATATGAAGTTGTACATTCTGAACCATACATTCTGAACCCTGTACTTGGGCTGTAATGAATGACCCTTAGAGAAGCTCCTGGACTTTCTAGTGATGAGTGCAGCTCTTTGTCTGAATTCTGTGTGACCTTGAGTTTGTCTATGATGGCAGGGAGGACCCTAGAACACCGTGCACTGAACTGTCACTTGAAATCAGCACAGAGGGCAGCAGGCTCTATGTTAGGGATACCATCTCGGCCTGTCATATACAGGACAGGCCCAAAGCCAGGTAAGTGCATAAGCTGAAGACCAAGAAACTTTTTCATTCACAACATAATTAAGAATCAGGAAGGGACATGGAGATGAAAATGAGTATTTTAAACCTAAAATTTCTTCTTTGTTTTAGGCCCAAGAGTACAGTGTTTTTCAGGTTAAAAAGTGAACACAACCTAGTCTTGAATGAATGCAGACTAGAAAAGACATGGAAACTTGTGGGAGAAATTAAGTATCTCTTGATTTGGAAGCTGCAGTGTTAACTACAAGGAAATCTGAATTGCATACCACTTCCTGTTCCTACCACTTTGATTACTCCCAACTTTTTACTAGTTTCCTAGACCACTTCTGAGGTGGAAAATATTTTGGAAGGAGATCTATCTTGTTTGCAGATCTATCTTGTTCCTTAGCTGCTGCCTTTATTTTAGGGTTACTCAAGAGTCTAACATCCCTGTCTACTTGTGGGTAAAGGGGTGATTAAAAGCAGAGCTTTTAAAAAATGTCTTCATAACTCATCTGGCAGTAGGACTACACTGATGGCAATGAGGGTGATGTCAGTAAACCTTTTGAGAAAGCAATAAGAGTGTGTCTCACTGACTTCTAACTACAGGAGCATAATTGACCAAGGGCCCCAGCTACTGTGCTCTGAAACCCATCACCAAGCTGGTACCAATGGGAAAAGGCAGAGTTCGTCCCAGGGGTCCCAGGACACCTCTGATAGGAAATTCTGGCTCAAGGATACACCACCAGCTTTGTTGAACCTTCCTTCGACTGCACAACAGTCTAGGACGCTCCCGCCCTGGCTTCCTAGCCTCTTGTCTTCACTTGTGTTCAAATGTGCCTCTCAGTCGCCCAGCCTCACCCTCCGCTCTCCTCACTTCCACTCATAGGCACTTCTTACAATGAGGTCCATACACGTCGTGTATTCCCACCTTGGTGTTTCCTTTTCAGACAACCTGGAATAACAAACTTTTAAACCAACAGTGATAAATTATAGGCAGGTTTCCAGGGGACCACTTCCAAAAAGCTTGATATAGTTAACATATGTCATCCTTTCAAAGTGGTCTGATAATGTGTACATTATTATTATTATTCCCAGTTTCCATGTGGAAAAATGACAGGAAATCAAATTGGATTTTAAGATAAAACTATAGGCAGCAGACATCTCAATCTAAATTTCAGGTTTTATAATGTTTAATTTAGGTTTTGATATATCTAAATACAGTCTTTTTTATTTTAAAAAAGTAAATTATTTCTCTTCACCATCACAAATTCACATCTCTGTTTATGAACTAGGGCTAAACCTTGATGCTGCTGACTTTTTCTAAACAAAATACTAGAAATTACAAATCAGTATTAATATAAATAACTTTCAAATTATTTTTGTAGTGTTTGGAATATATTTAGAGGTTCTTCCACACGCATGCACATACACAGGGACAAATACATATGCCCTTCACTGTGCATTTGATTTTCAAGCCAACAAAAGGCATTGGGAGCCACAGCTGACAAAGCAAATGGACAATGAAATAAAGTCCCGTGCAGGAAGAAAGCCGAAGCACACGACACGGGTACTAAACAGACATGAAGGTCATGATAAAGAAGAAATACCGAATAGGCATAATGCTGTTGGAGTTTTCATAACAGACAATTTTCATTCCAGTGTTGCTAACAAGGTAGCATTCAAGATGATATATTCCATACAGATCATTTTCCTGGGCCACTCCAAGCTTTGGTTCCATCGAAAGTGTAACTTTGCACAAAATATCACAGATCAAAACAATTACAATATTTAAAAGGCAGAAAATACTTAATTTGTTCATTCTTTTATTTTCTATTTCATCTCTAATAATAATTCATGTTATAGATGTAATTTTAATTATAATAATTAGAGATACTTATTTGCATTTTCTGAAGTTCACCATATCAAGATACATGATAGATTCATTGTAAACTTACTGTAAAAATCTAATAAAACTCTCCAACTGTGATAAAACATTTTTTCAAGTGAATAGAGGATGATGTTTAAAATTTATAACTAACAACCTACTCTTTTAACTTGTTAATATTTAAGTGGAATGAGTCAGAACTAAAACTAAATCAATATAATTATTTGTTACATCTTAGTAATTACTCAAGTTGAATTTTTATGAAATATTTCCTGCTGAGATTACCGATCAATATTTACAACACAGTCTTTAATACTGGACATACATAACTTCTAAACAACGCAGTCTGTGATGTAAGATTTGAATTCACTCAGGAAAATCTGATGCATTGTACCTGTTCACCGATTGTAAAATACATAATGATCAAAGGAGATATTATCAAAATAAGAAAATAGTAAAACCCTAAAGCTCAGGTAGATTTATTTGCTAAAATGTCAAAAAAGAATTACATGGAAGTTTAGTTCACACTATCTTATTCTTTATGTTGCTTATAGATTTTATTTACTCACAGTGGTACATGTAAATTAGCAAATCCATGATCTTTTATCAGAAAGATTAAATGCTTTTGTATTCCAGGAAACTACATAAAAATCATTTTCTCCTTTGGCCTAACACCAATTTTGTATTAAAATTTCATTTATGGACTACGCTGTCAGCTTCACAGCAGGAGCTTTGGAGAGAAGGCTTGCTTTAATAGTTCTTCATTACAATATTGCCTACAGAATCTTATGATTAGCTCACTTAGACTTGACATCTGTAAACTACAGTTTTTCCTGGATAAGATAACTTTGCTAGCATTTTAAAAACTCATACCAATCATTCTATTCCTAGAAAGTCATAGAATAAAAGCAAGATTTAGTATTTATTTAAAGTTCAACAAAATTTTAATGGTTTTCCTGTTAGCATATTTTATAATTTTCAGAGCCAAGTCACATGTAATAGTTTCCTAAATTAAGAAATTCATGAGCCAAAGGGGGTGTGGTTTGAGGATGACAGGCAGGGATGGGGGGCCGGTGGGTGTATTGAGGTAAAAATGGAGACAAATGTACTTGAATGACAATAAAAAAAAGAAAAATAAATAAATTTATGAGAAGTATTCATAAGCATTTTTCAGAAAGTCATATGATCTATTCTGTCATGCCTATAATTATTTTTCAAGCTTCCCATAGCAACAAAATGATTTCCAGTTTTGACCAATTTTTTTCCATAATGTCAATTTTAGGTAACTATAATTGGTTCACTACCAGACCCAAGCAAAATTTGTCTTAATTTTATAATTAGTGTTCATGTGGTTTTATAATATAGTCTTAAAAGTAAGTTCCTTACTTCTTCCCGTGCCTTAAGGTGTTCCTTCGCTGTCATTGAAAGAATGACTTTTTCCGTAATTTTCTCTTTCTTTTCATCCATGGCCAAGTTCAACTAGAAAATAAATAAATGAATAAATAAATGGCACCCATTTACAGCTAATGGTCACATTTATTCAAGCAACTAATTTAGCATAATCATGGAAGGTAATTTCAAATTAATTGGACACGTACATAAAAATGCATTCTATTGAGATTACATAAATTGAAAGTTCATCTTTATATTTAAAGTATTTAACACTGAACTTTTTATTTCTACTTTTGTTGCTTTTAAATTTACTAAAATATGACTTGGGAGGAAGTCTTTCATTGCAGACATTTGATGATGATGAGTACTATTTAAAGGCACTTCAACAAAATGAGCAGAGCAGCTTTTTAAATTAGGGTGATGTTTTCTATTATACAGTCTTTTATTGCCTATAGAGAATAGATTGGCTGCTGATATGTGAGGATAAGAATTCAACAACATAAACCAAAAGCGAATGTCAACTCAAATACTCTACAATGGTACAAGATGGATTAAAATATTTCATGACAAAGAGTAATGTATCTTAAATACGTGGACAGTTACTTCTTTCTCATCTGCTCCATTTACAAAGCCAGATAAAGGTATTCTGCTACTGCCACTAACCCTTGTTATAAAAAGGTGAACGTAACCCATTCTATATTTTTAATAAATAGTCCCCATGGAAACAAAATACTGTTTTCAACAAAGGGAAAAAGTTAAACTCACACAATAATATTCGCTCAACAGACTGGTATTAACAGAAAGAAAGAAAATAGCCTGATACAGAATCATCTGAACTGGAACCTTGAACAGTTCTTAAGTAATGGACTTGCCATGTTGTGTCTCCTTACTGAGGATTAAAAACGAATAATGACCATGTTTTTGCTTTGTTTTATTTGTTTTGTTAATGTTGTTGTTTTAAATAGGCTCTCTCAATTGTATGCCTGACAAATTATGTTTGAGTTAACATGAATCTTTAATCCATACCCTACCTGAAAACCCACCCTTAAACATGGGATAAAATGGGGGTGGGGTCAACAATATGGCTTTCTTAATCTTACTATGCATTTACGTACACTATGCAAATAATATCAAACCTGTAAACTCTTCATCCACTGATATGTGATACAGCTCAGCACATCAGAGATTTTGTTTTGGTAGACATGAAAGGCCCAGGAATCTTTAGGAGAGTGACGACTAGCCTAGTTAAGTAGTTTACAAACATTTCTATAAAGGACCAGATAGTAAATATTTTAGGATTGGGGTGGGGGATATAGTCTCTGTTGTAATTACTCAACTAAGACCTTATAACATGAAACAGATAACACATAAATAAACATAACTACACATGAGTGTAGTTATACCTCAATGAAACAAAAACAAATAAGTGACAGGCCGAATATGGACAGCAGGCAGTACTTGCCAATCCCTGCCCTCGAATGAGAACCACTAGAAACAAGATTTTAAGAAATCACGGAATGCACAGTATGATGACTATAGTGCACAATGCTGTATGGTGTATTTGAAAGTTTCAAGAGCGTAGATCCTAAGGGTTCTCATCACAAGGTTAAAAAATACTTGGTTTTTGCCCTGGCTGGGTAGTTTAGTTGGTCAGAGCATCGTCCAGATACATAAAGGATGTGGGTTCAATCCCCAGTCAGCACCCATATAGGAAGCAACCAAGGATGCATAAATAAGTAAAACAACAAAAATCGATGTTTCTCTCTCTCTCTCTCTCAAATCAATAAATAAAAATTTAAAAATAACACTGTTTTTTTGTGTATCTATATGAGATGATGGATATTAACTAAACTTACTGTGGTTACCATTTCATAATACATGAAGGTCATTATGCTATACACCTTAAACTTACACTGTACCATCTGTCAATGATATCAATAAAACTGGGAAAAATATAATTTGAGACTATTCTTAGAATCATTCCCCCTAAGGAATATTTTTCCTGTGCTGAAGTAATACAAAAAACACAGTATTATAAAAAGCCAAATATCAAACTCAACTCCATTCACGGAAGCCTATCTGTAAACCGCAACACAACATCAGTGTGAAGTCTCCGTGGTTGTTTCTTTGCTGGGGGGTTCTCATCTCAGAAGGAAACCAGTCTGCTGCAGTGTGACTGGGGAGATACTCCCCAAGCTCATGTACTCTGTATAGAATTAATTTCCACATGTGAAAACACCCAGAGCAGATACTCTTGAAGTGAATGAAGCAAAACAAAACAAAAACATAACCACAAAACTCTTTGGTGCAACAGTAGTTAAGTAGATTCATATAAGGTCTCTCGGGACCGTGACATTTAGAACTGCTTCCAAGGAGCTCTTTAAAAGGTGGGAATCCTTTGAAAGAGCTGCAGTTTGAAAAATCACCTATGTTCCAACACTCAGCACTCAAAGAAATCTACTACTCTACATAAGTTTGAGGAGAACACATATGAACATTACTGAAAAACACCATTTGCATAGTATCAAACAGAAAATATAACAAGGTGTTGGAAATTAAATGGTCAACAAAACGTAAAGATACGCACACGGGGCCTTTTCTGGGCCCAGAGCAGCCATTCCAAAAAAGAATAGATGTTTAATAAAATCAGAGCAAATTACCGAAAGTAAAAAGTCAACTTCAGAGAGTGCATTTGCACCCTAAGGTATCACTAGTATGCAGTGCCCGTAGCACCTCTCCCTCAAGTCCCAGGACGCGACAACAGTGGCGGGATTCTGCTCTCCTGTCACTTTGGAGGAAAGCACCCTGTTTCTTCAGCAGTGAGTTCAGCAAAACTCACCGCTTTGATTTGTTGTAAAATATACGAAATACTTTTTGTCACTGGTGACCCTATGAACGAGTGATAGATATCCTCAGGGTTCTATCCCAGAATCGAAACTTTAACTTCAAATGAAAAAACAAAAAGTATGAAGCTTGAGGGCATTACCCTAAGTAAAATAAGTCAGACAGAGAAAGACAAATACTGTTTGAAGGCCAATTACATAAACATTTTAACCTATAGTAAGATATAATGAAATCTATTTTACAGGAGAAAATGCCTCTAAAGTAAACTCTGGAGTCCAATGATTAGTATCTTTAGAAAAGGGACAGTAATCAAATAACCTGGTGTGTTCTACCTAATTCATACTGACATTCCATTTAAGTACTAGCCAAAGAGGGAAGAGCCTATTGGTCCAACCAAACTCTCCGTGTTCTGAACTGTAGTTATACATGTACTTTTCCCTGTATTTAGAACAGCTAATGATTCGAAGGTGAAGTATATCATATGTGTTGTATATAAAGCCCTTAGTAAATCAACAGAACACAACAAGAAAATTAATCTATCCATCAATAATCTGGTTTTGACCAGTAAATATTGATTTATTAATAAATTATTTGATCCATATTTCACCGATCAATACAGGCAACACAATTTAGCATAAACAACAGGACAATCGGCCTTCATATATATTGACAAGTTTCTCAATGGTCTGTTAATATACAAAAGACTGGGACAAATTACTTATTTATATATACAAAACACGGTTATAAAGGCCAGCTGCAGGTATTTTTTTTGGAAAGTGCATTTTAATAAGGTCCTATTCAGTGAGGGAACAAATGGGGAAGAAGTAGTTTGCACTACAGAGTTTAGCGCAAGAGCTCTCTCTTTTTCTAAGCACGAAATCAATCATTTGTCCAGACTGTGGGAGTCAGAGTTAGTTACTGAAAAGAGCTCCGTATATAAACAAGTCAATAACTCATTGTGTGTTATTGTCGAGCTGAAGAAGTCGGCTTTCAAAAAGCCGCCCCTGCTTCTCTCAGAATGAATGTCACTGTATTCTGGGACTGGGAGAGAGTCCTTTGTTTCCAGCCATTGCTGGCTGCCATTTATGTATGGGAACAGGAGGTGGCGGCTAGGGGTGCGGGGGAAGCCACTGTTTGGTATCATAGATGTCCAAAAAACCCTCTGAATTTTGTCAACCTAAATAATTTGTGTCTGGAAATGCATTCATGGAATCAATACAGAATGGCCACACACAAAAAATATATTTGGTAAAGGAATTAAATAATTGAGTCTGTATCATGTGCAGTGGGATTAGGGAGATAATTGCGGTTTCCTACTTGTCAACAAAGATGAAACCAAAATGCAGGTACTGGTTAGAAAAACTGAGATGTACAAAACTGAACCAATGAACAGGTTAACATGTCAAATAAATGCCATCTGTCCCTGCTCTCTGTTCACTGTTAAGTGTGATTCTTTGGACCCTCAAATGGGGTTTCCAAAGTGGTGAGTATGTGAGTGAGTGAGTGAGTGTGTGTGTGAGAATTTATTTAAAGAATGATTTTATGTGTTTAACATTCATGATAAATTTTAGAAATTTGAACTTCCTTGACTTATTACTTTAAATATCCTCTACAGCTTAACTGAACCTAAAATGCATAAGATGTAAATATTATCATAGTCTTAATTAGTTCATCTTAAAATTTGCTTGAAACCTACTATTTATTCAGAATCAAAGTAGGGACTATGGGGAAGCACCAAAGATTCAAGGTTTAAAATTAGGTTAGCCAAATAAAAAAACACACATGGATATGTTTAATAAATGGTCCTCGTGGGGGAGTGTTCTCTGCCATCTTTAAACAGCAGCTTAGCTCTCAATTAGATAAAGCTGGAGTTGGAGGACAGCAGAGCGCTGGGAACTTAGAACTAAGCCCACTGATCCCATTTCCCCCCACAGTCTAGAAAACCCCAGCACCAAACGATATGACATCCTTCCACAGGCAACAGCTGTACTAGACATTTTTCTAGGTGCAAACGGTTTAATAGCAAAGTGTGGCATGGTTGAGGAGACCAATAAAAACAATAAAAAAATGACAATATATGTCATGAGGTAGGTCACAATTATAAATGGAGGTAAAAAAAACAATATAACCTATAAGTATAGAGGACACAATATTATTTGGGTACAGAGTGGTTGGAGATGGAAAGGCATAAATGATAAGTGGTATCAAGCTAGGAAAAGGAGAAGTGATAATAGGGAGCAATATTATTAATAAATGTTAATTAATATTACTATCTAGTAGTTAATTACATGGTGAAACTCATTCTAAATACAATCAATGAGGTGGCTTGACTTGGGTCTGGGAAGGGGAGGAGAGAAGGCAAGCTGAGCCTTGAAGGATAAGCAGAGAGAAAGGGCAAAGCTGATCCAAGTGAGCCAGTAGGAGGTGATGGACAGACTGGGAGGAATGTTCCAGGCTGGGGAGCCAGGACTAGATGGTTAGTGTGACCCCCAGCCCCTCCCCACCACACACACACACACACCTAAATCTGTTTAGGAATTTAAATATAAGTTGAAGGAAACACGCAAATGAGGGCATAAGGGAGGACTCAGTTCTTAGCCTTGCCTTGGCTCAGCCCCACCCTCTCAAGCTATCCATGCTTAACTCAGTTGAGTCTTAGAGATCCCTTAGTAAATTCGGACCTAGCTGCCACTTCTAACCACATTGTCTCACTTAGTTCCTTCTCTAAAAGCATTCAAGATGAGTACTTCTAGACTTGGGGATGGAACAGAATCCTCGGTTCAGAGCTGCCTGTGAACTCTGCCCCTGCCTCAAACTAGCCCCGAGACGCCGGCAGTGGTCGCAGTTCATGCAGCCCAGGCCTCCAGAGCCAGGGACTCCCCTCCCACCCTCGCCAACTCTTCAGGAAATGCCACTTCTACCACAGCCTGTAGTTTCACGAGGACTGTTTGTTTTAAGGGAAAATTTACTTTTAAAAATAGTCATAATATTTGAAAACCAGCAAATAAAAGCATCATAATGGTAATATTTTAAAATAGTTATAGTTTCTTTAAGTGGATGTAAAAGAGAATTCTCCCTAATACTTTACCTTCGATTTGTTTAATATTTAAAGAAACTTAAACTGCTTTTACAATCTCCTTTCTGCCTTGTGTTTTGAAAAAAAGTAATCATGGAAAAATTTAGCCCTTCGACATTCTGTGGAGACAGGGGCACTGAGTCAGTCCGACCCAGGAGGCAGATTACAAACTCTCTACTGAAACATTCTGTCATGCCCTGAACTGGCCCAAGCCTGCCCCTCAAACTCACTGACTGTCTACTCCACCTCTCCCACCACCACATGCAGCTCTGGAGGGACAGAGCCACGCTGGCCAAGGCATGGAGCCCTGGCCCCCCAGAACAGTCAGCCTGTCTCTTCAGAAAGACAGAGCCATGAGGGGAGCCACACAGAGATATAAACAGTTGGAGAAAATCTGTCCCATTAACAGTACCCAAAAAAAACTGTCCCCAAGAGCCAGATGCCTGGAGCTGTGACAGTTATTTCCATATAACTGTCCCCTTTCTGTGGTCTTTCCTTAAAGTCCATATACTACCACCTGCCATTCCACTGAACTAACTGTATGTTTGCCTCTGTTAGCCTGAGACAGACCCCACTGACTGCAACCAACGAACCCTAACAGGCGCGGCATGCGCGTCCTCACAGTCAGTGTGCCGGCACTCTAGGAGATCTGAATGGGTCTCTAGCCCTTGCAACTCAAGGTATCCAACTCATTCTTAGCAATGTGGCAAGTTTAAAATAGTCTGTCAGGTATTCTAATGGGTCATGAAACAGGGCTTGTGGTTTCAAACTTATCTACAGGCTTTTCTTTTTGGCTCTTCCACGTACAAGCTGCCCCAACCATTCCAGGCATCCCTAAAATCTGCAATAATATTATGTTTGACATTTGTAATAAAGCTGTTCAACAAAACGATATTCACACAAACAAGGCTATTGGCTTGAGACATTCTGCCTCTCAAGAAAACCCTTACTCCTCTCAGGGAGCATAAGACTGAGCCCATAAATCTCCCCTTGTAAATAAGGAGTAATGGTTCTGAGTGACTTTGCCGGAATCAGGAATATGTACAAGACGGACCCCAAAACCCCTCCAGAATTATCTTCTGGAGGACAGGCCCCTTGTAGTACAGGCTTTCCCCACCAGGCAAGTGTTGCTCCAGGAACCATTCTGTATCAGTGTGTCAGCTGGTGTTGTGAGAGGCTGTGTTCAGCTTCAGTGAACTTTTTTTGAAGACTCTTTCCACATGTTTGCCCATTTCATGATGGGTGATTTACAAGCTCACCTGCCCACACTGCACTAAGTATTCAGCAGTTTTTAACCAAAAATGGCATGATCTCCATACCCCACCCTCCCTATTCACCTGCTCTTGCCCTGAGCAACTTATTTTTTTGTTTCTTAGGTGAAAAAAGTCCTCAAACAGAAACATTTTGCCCATGGGGAAGAGATAAAACAAAATATGGCAGAAGCATTAAAAGGCATCAAAATTGATGAGTTCAAAAACTGTTTAGAACAGAGGAAAAACATCTCAATAGGTGTATTGTATCAAATGGAGAGTCCTTTGAAGGTGACTGAAGTTTGTTAAACATGTAAGACTAAATATACAATTTTATATAAATAAATTCCAATTTGGGGGGTTCCTCCTTGTAGAAAGAAAATAAAGGTGTACCTCCTTCTGTCCTAGAGGAAATAAAGAAGTCCCAGAGAGAGGGACAGGAAAGTAAAAAAGCCAGATGAGTTAAGTCCTAAATTTCCTTTCTATAGAGTGTAGCTTGGGAAGTATCAGGTACGTGAAAAAGGTTCTTGGGCGGAGCAGTCTTCTCCGCTCCCCACAATATGGACACAGGGAGGAAGCTGTCCTGCAGCAACCTAGGACACAGCCACATGGACAAGATGGCATGGTATGCACAAGCCAAGGGAAGTCTGAGGTTTAGCTTTCCCACACTACCCTTGGTTTCTGTGTTTTAGGACATGGAAGCAACTGAGGGTTTAGCTGGGAAGTTTGCCACAGGCTATTGGCATACAGAGGGAAAGATGGCTTTATTGTGAAGCAGCCCCAAGGACCACTCAAGCCAGTGCCCAATGGGTGTCTCAATGAGACCTTGGAGGAGAACTTCCAATACCACAGGTAGTCACGTTTAGGTTAGATCATGCACCATAAAAAGTGCCTGAGCCAAATGAATGGGTTGCATGGTCACTTACTGCAGGCCAGAAGAGCATCCGCAAGGAGCACAAGGGACATCCTTCCACAGGCCAGCAGCTGCCATGCCAACATATACATCCCAACAGGCCAGCGTGAGGCCTTCCTCCAGTGCCTTGAGAATAGGAAAGCACACAATCCCTTCCTCCATATACTATCTGAAGGAAACCACCAGGTACAGGAGAGTCTATATGAGACATGGAATGAACTAAAATAACTGCTTAAATTATCATATTCGACTAAGCTTTAAACTGTATTGGGAATTCATTTATTTTTCCCCCAGGATCCAGTGCTGAAGGGCTCAGGATGAAAGTGGTATTGTAGGAGGGTGCAGCCAAAGGGTCCCCAAAAGAAGGATTTGTAATGGGGTTCAGAACTCAAGGTGTCCAGGAAATATTAGAAAGATATATAGGATGTCCTCACCCTCCAACACAGGTGTGAGTTGGAGGAAGGGACATATGGAGCAGGGCCACTGAGAGCTGTTTTGCATAAACTAACCTTTGCAGCTAACCTCTGGTGTGATCATTTAACATATCTATAACCTTTAACTGGTTGCATAGATATGTTAAATAGCTGTAGCCTTGCTCTGAGCCAGGGGGATGGAAGGAACTTCCCCCAAAGATGTAACTGGGAGGCAACTCCCCCTAATTAGAGCGCATGTGTGAAAGTTTGGAGATGATTGGCTCCACAACATGGGGCCACCCCTGTGCAGACTCATGATGGAGCCCAGTAAAGCTGGAAGGATATTTAAACCCAGACTTGGTGGCCATTGGAGAGAGAACCATGCAGTTTTGGCTGAGTGAAGACTCCTGCAGCCATTGAAGAGGGGGAGCCATGCGGCTGTGGCAGTGGAGAGAGAAGCACATGGCTGTAGCCATGTAAGGAGGACCACACACTTTTGGCACAGGGAGACCCCCTCCCCACCCGGAGCCATGAGAAGAATCACCACGCAGCTATAGCAGAGAACCACCACACAGCTTTAGCTGGAGATCCCAGCAACACAGTCGATGGTGCTGGGAACCGAGGAAGGCCTACCAGCCGAGCACGGATTACTGGGAAGAACCGGGAGCTGCCTAAGCCATGGACTTCTATCTTTTCCTGATATACAATATCCCAGACTAGGCAAAGGGGGGAAGGAAGGACTGTGTGTGTTTGTGGGTGTTTTAAGGGACTTTGGGATTTTGACAAAGACATTAAGTCATTACTTTTAGTCTGTATAACTTAAATAAATAACTCCTTTCTTTTTCACCAGTCTCTAACATGGAGAGCTATAATTCTCTGGTGAAGGGAAAGGTGAACCTAGTACAGGGAGACCCCAGGAGAAGGAGTGGTGGCTTTAAAGTAATACAACTACTTGTACATGCGCAGTAAAAGCTCACCAAAACTAGCCAGGGAGGATCTGCCCTGTAAGAACAGAGTCCCTCCAGCCCATGAGGTCAATCTCTGCTTGGAGTTGGCCTGCTCCCATGTTCTCTGCTGTAAACTCTGGGTGTTTGGTTCAATTCTTTGTCCTCAGTCACTAAGAACATGGTTACCTGTGCCCACCTGTGACAGTATCAGTGTCAGAAAATAACCAAGTCATTTATGTATTTGCACACAAATTGCATACACACATGTGAGAGTCTGTCGATAGAATGAGCCAAGGAACAAAGGCAAAAGCAAGAGTTATAAGACAGCAGAGAAATAAAATACAGTCAGACTGTAATTTTTCAGGGAAATAAGCTTGCACCTGGGGAGTTGAATAGGCCAATTAAATATATCAAATAAACCGTTTTAGTTGTTTATGGATGCTCCAAAAAACTTGAGAGTTCAGCTGAGAAGCATTTGTGACAGGCTGCCTCTGTAGCATTTCTGCTTACCATACCACTTTAATTAGGCCAGTCCTGCACTGTTTCCCACACAAGAACATTTCATTACTTTAAGCAAAGTCATGGACCATATTTTCTCTCACCCACTTACATAGCTATGTGAATCAGAGAACTCCTTTAGAACCATAGTTAGGACTCGGGCCCAAAGGATAAACCAGATAGGTCACTATCCTTATAGACCAGCATCAGAATATAGGTCAGGCTACCTGTGATGCACCTGACATCCCCTTTATGGCCCAGTTTTGGTCCAACCTCATCTGTGAAACCTACCCTGGCTTTGGCATCTCTCCATAGGCATAGATGAGCCAAAATATACTGCCATATACTACAGATAGTGGTCCTCCCACCTCCCTTCCTTCTTCCTTGTATCTAGTATTTATACTGAATGCCAGTGCTGATATACACAATGCACTGTGCTGGTAGCTGATCATACAAACACCAACTAGATGCCCCTGGATCTTCAGAGGGCCAACAGTCCATTGAGAATTGCAGCTCAGCGGTCATCTTTTCCCTAATTGTTTTCTTGCATCTGTCCCTGAGGCAAATGACTGTATCTTACAATCCTCCTATAACCAGTGAATCCAACCACAACAGTCAGGCAGCAGATATTCAATAAATGGCCATGGTGGGTTAGTAGTGATAGATGAGAATCTTTGGGTTCTAAGTGATTTTATTTTTCTTTAGACAACTGTTTCCTAAACTATGTGCTGAGTATTAGGTGATGGGCACTCTGTGGTCAAATACTATTCTTATACAACAGGTTAAACCATGGTATACAGGTTCATTACAGCATGGCTCCTCAAACAGCCTTTAATGTGTTTAAATATGTGGTTAACGACCATGAGAGCATCTCTGGAGAGTCTAGCCAGATGTACTTCTAAAAGTGTGTCGAGAAACCAGCAGTTCTCAAACTGAGTTGATGATGGACCTCCAAGAGTGTATTCAAGAGTGAGTTCAAGAGTGCTCAGTCCCCAAACACTGGGAGCACGACTCCGCCCATCCATCCACATAGCTCAACCCTCCCTGCTGTGCTTTCCTCAAATTAATCTGCAATTCTCTTGTGTAATTTTTTTGGACCCTGAGAAAAGTATTCTATAATACATTTTAAAAACAATGACAAGACATTTACGGGGGGAGAAGAAATAATAAAAGTAATATCCCTATAAACTAAATATCCTGCAATATTAATACCTATATATACATGAAACTTATAATTAAAAAAACTAGGCTGATTCATATTGTTCTTGTTACCCACCGATATCCATCTTACTAGTCATTTTTAAAATCTGCTCACCATCCTCATTTCCACCAATGTAACTGTCTTTTCCCTCACTTTATGTTAGTCTTATATAGTTCAAAAGACAACAAAAAATTTACAAAAAGAGGCAAAAAGATAAAATATTATCACCTTTGCTTTTAAAATTGCTAAGAGCCTACTAAACTTTTCTGAGGGAGAGGATAGAGAGCAAGAGAAGCTTTATGAATTATTTAATAACTGCATGAAGCTATATTTACTGCTTCTTAAAAGTGAATTGAGATGAGAGCAAAGCTGGGAACAGAGCAGGACTCTCATTCTCTGCTCTGTCACACTCTTTGGGGCACTGCAGATGCATCGATTCTCAAAATAGCTTCAGGAAGTCATGCAAATGATGCTCAAAGAGGTTAAGTAACTTGCTCATGAACACAAAGCAAAGAAAATTGAAAAACTGGTATTCAAATCCAGGCATGTCTGACTCCAGCACCCATGATTTTAAATTATGCCTTGGGTACATCAGAAGCTATGACTAATAAATGGAGGAAATAGCTAGGTAGTAATAGACAAATTGGCAAAATTTTCCCTCATATTAAAACATATAATTCTGGAAGTCCAGAGTTAGAAATAAGAATTTTAATAATATGAATTGATTTTTATGGCTTTTATAAGAAAACCAATTGCATATGGAGACTTCATTCTAATGGAATTTAGTTTTCAGTTTGGTACAAAATGAAACTGTGTTAAGATCCACTTACTGTCAACAATTATTGAAGAAACAAAGTCACTGGGCAATCATTCCTGACCTAACTTTCACTTCATGTCTGGAATTATTCTGTGAAATAAGTTAAATAAAGACAAATACCACACGATTTTACTTATCAGTAGTATCTAAAGAACAAAATAAATAAACAAACAAAATAGAAACAGACTCCTGGTTGCAGAAAATCTGACTGATGATTGCCAGAGGGGAGGAGGCTTGGGAAGCTGGTAAAAAAGGTAAAGGGATTTGGCAGTACAAATGGGGAACTTGACTTCCAGTCAAGATGGAGGCATAGGTAAATATGGTTCACCTCCTCATGCAACCACATAAAAATTACAACTAGACGGCAAAACAACCATCACTCAGAACCATCAGAAATCAAGCTGAATGGAAGTTCAACAACTACAAAATCAAAGAAACCAAATCCACCCAAAGGTAGGAGATGCAGAGATACAAAGACATGGAACAGGCTGGTCCCATACCTATGTGTGGTGGATAAAAATTGAGGAGGGATATCTCAGGAGTAAGGCATCCCAGCCCTACACAAGGCCCTCCAGCTCAGGGATTCAGTGCCAGGAAGATAAGGCCTCATAAATTTTGGCTGTAAAAACCAGAAGGGTTTGAATCAGTGATAACAAACGAACAAACAACTACTGGCTTCACAAGCAATTCCTCTTAAACAGCCTGCACACAGACTTACTCAGACTCACCCCCTCTGGGCTCCAATACAGGGGTAGCAGCTTGAAAGGCACTGGTGGCAGACAGGGAGGAACTGAAATGTCTGGCATCAATAATTTCAAGGGAACAGCTTTCTTCCAGACAGAAAGGCAGGTAGAGGCCATTGTTCCTTTTCTGAGCCCTCTCTCAATAGAGCCACAGAGCCAGCAAGTAGGGGCCATTTCTGAGACTCTATCGACCTGACTCACAGGGCTTGCTTTGCCCTGGTAAATACCTGAGGCTCCACCCCACCCAACTTATGGCCCTATACAAGCTGTTACCTGTGGCTTTTCCATGTGAATGGTTGGTTTCTGTTCAGGCCTCACATCTTCCTCAGTCCACTCAAACAAGCAACAGTCAGCCTCAGCGAACCCCTAGCCCCCATACCTCTGGCTAAGTGTCCCCAGGTCTACACTAGCAGCAGCCAGCTTGGGCTTCACCTGGGAACCTCCAAGTGTAGCACAAGTAGCAGCTATTTGCAGATTGCTTTGTAGCTTATGCTGAGTGGCCCAGGGCAGAACACAGTTGGGGCTGACCCTGGCCTGCACCACCTGGGAAACCCCAGAGCCTGCACACCCACTGGACAGCTACTGACCATGTCAGAGCACCACCACCCTGCCCTTGCACAACTGATCCTTCACAGAGGGTGGAGGTTGGTGGTCAGTGGTAACAGTCAGTCTTTGCAACTGACTGGCCTGGGAAAATCCTTCTCATTGACCTGCCAACAGCAAGCAAGGCTCAACTATAAGAGAAGGGTGTACTCAGCCCAGAGGGAGGGTGTACCTCGAGTACCCAGCTTAGGTGATAGGGGATGTCATGCCACTGAACCCTTCAAGACACCTACTACATTAGGCCATGCTACCAAAACAGGGAGTCATAGTAGCTCTACTTAATACATGGAGAGGCTGCCAAAATGAAGAGACAAAGAAATATGGCCCAGCTGAAAGAACAGATCAAAACTCCAGAAAAATAAGTGAAATGGAGATGAACAATCTATTAGATGCAGAATTGAAAACACTGGTTATAAGGATGCTCAAAAAATTTAGTGAAGTCTTCAACAGCATAAAAAAGACCCAAGCAGAAATACTAATGGAAATAAAGAACAATTTACAGGGAATCAACAGTGGAGTAGATGAAGTCAAGAATCAAAACAATGATACGGAAAATAGAGAAATAAAATTAACCAATCAGAATAGGAAAAAAAAAGAATCCAAAAAGCAAGGATAGTGTAAGAAGCCTCCAGGACAACTTCAAGCATACTAACCTTCATATCAAAGAGTTGCCAGAGAGGAAAAACAGCAAGAAATTGGAAATCTACTTGAAAAAATAATGAAAGAAAACTTCCCTAACTTGGTGAAGGAAATAGATATAAAATTCCAAAAAGCACTGAGAATCCCAAACAAGGTGGATGCAAATAGGCACACACCAACACACATCATAATTAAAAACCAAAGGTTAAAGTTAAAGAGAGGATCTTAAAAGCAGCAAGAGAAAAGTGGTCAGTTACCTACAGGGGAGTTCCCATGAGACTGTTGGCTGACTTCTCAAGAGAAACTCTGCAGTCTAGAAGGGACTGGCAAGAAATATCGAAAGTCATAAAAAGCAGGGACCTACATCCAAGATTGCTGTACCCAGAAAAGCTACCATTTAGAATGGAAGGGCAGATAAAGTGCTTCCCAGACAAGAAAAAAATGAAAGGAATATATCACCAAACCACTACTTTATGAAATTTTAAATGGACTTATTTAAGAAAAAGAAGATCAAAACTATAAACAACAGAATAGCAATGAACACATACCTATGAACAACAGAATCTTACAAAAACCAACTAAGCAAACAAGAAGAAGGGAGACAGGATCATGGATGTGGAGAGTTTTGATGGTTGCTAGATGGGAGGGGGTTTCGGGGAATGGGTGAAGAGGTGAGGGGATTAAGAAGTACAAAAAGGTAGTTACAGAATAGCCGTGGAGATGTTACGAACAGTATAGGAAATGGAGTAGCCAAAGAACTTATACATATGAGCCATGGACATGAACAAAAGAATAGGAATTACCTGAGGGAGAGGGGCATGACGGGTGGTGGGGACAAAGGGGGTAAAATTGGAACTGCTATAACATCATTATCAATAAAATATAACTTTAAGAAAATTTTAAAAGCTGTACAAATTGTTAATTACAAAATAGTCATGGGGGTGTAAAGTACAGCATAGGAAATACAGTCAATAACATTATAGTAACTAGGTATGGGGCCAGGCGGATACTGAAAATATCCGGGGAATCAGTTTGTAAAGTCATCTTCTGTGCCATGCACCTAAACTAATACAAAATAACACTGAATATCAACTGTAATTGAAAAAATAAAATATAAAACATTAACACCCAAAAGTACTGTTGACAGTTTTGTATTTAATAGTTTAGACCTTTTCCATATATAGAAATATAAATACATATAATACGCCCTGGCTGGCGTAGCTCAGTGGGTTGAGCGTGGGCTGGGAACCAAAGTGTCCCGGGTTCGATTCCCAGCCAGGGTACATTCCTGGGTTGCGGGCCATGACTCCCAGCAACCGCACATTGATGTTTCTCTCTCTCTCTTTCTCTCTGTCTCCCTCCCTTCCCTCTCTAAAAAAAAATAAATAAAATCTTTAAAAAAAATACATATAATACATGTGGATTTTATGTTTCAGGAACTAGTATCATGCCATATTTTTAGCATTTCAGCTTTTTTTTTGGCATGGCAACATCTTCAGATGCCTCTTAAGAAACATCTTAAACAGATTTATCAATAAGTTCCTAGTACTTATAGGTATAAATATTTCATCCAACCCTCTGTAAAACTGAAGTGCCATGTTTGATTTAAAGCTTTCCTCTAATCATAGTACAAGCCAGATTTGTACACGAGAAGTCTGGGACAGGGACAGAAGTATGCTGTCTGTTTATTTTCATCTTCCTCGGTTCCGCCACCGCTGGAAACACGTCCCTTTTGCTCCCATTCCACTGAAGAGAACTTAGTCACAGGGCCACCTACAATGGCAAGTCAGGCCAGGAGAGAAAGTGTAGTTGTGTTTCAAAAACAAAAGGAAAGAATGATTCTGCCGCAAAACCAGAAGTCCCCACCACACCGTTGCTGTGGTTAAGAGTGAAATAATTAGGCTGCATTAACAAGTGAACTCTACAACTGTTTGGGGAAAACTCTCTTCCCCTATTTCTCTGCTTCTCCAGCCCCTCGTGAGGTTGCCTGTCCTGAGATAGTTCATCATCTTTTGCGTTGGCAGAGCACTCTATTCATAACTCTAGGACATCTGTTCACATAATCCTTTTAATAATTTACTATCTCCCCGCTATGCCAGGATGGGCCTATACTCTGTACTCTGCACCCAGGGCCACCCTTGTGATGACTGATCTTTTTCCCATTCCATTTGGCCCTGGTCGAGAGATCATGGCAAACCCTACCACTGAGAGACAATTGGCTCAGTCCAGACTAATCATAGAACAGCCCTAGTGTGAACACTACTTTGTCCAGAAGTGGTAACAACTGGGACAGCCTCCTTCCATGAGCTTCAACGTGTGCTCAGTTCAACGGATCAGCTGCTTTTTATCTCCAGTCTATTGTTTCTATATGGAATACAGACCAAAATTTTGGGTATTTTCTTTTTTTTTAAATTTTAATCACTGTTCAATGATTCTCCCTTGGACACAGTTTTCTTCCTTTTATGCCCAGTCCAGCCCACCCTCCCAACCCTCCCTACTTCCCTCCCATTACCACCCTCCCGCTAGTTTTTGTCCATGTGTCCTTTACATTTGTTCCTGTAAATCCTTCCCATTCTCCCCTGAAATTCCCCTGAAATTCCCACTCCTCTCCCCTCTGGTCACTGTCAGCCTGTCCTCTATTTCAGTGTCTGACTATTTTGGATATTTTCTTAATACAGGACAAAAAATTTTAAATCTTGAACAAGCAAAATCATACATATCTGTATTTTCTATTTAGCATGCTTTTAAGCTCTAATTTAAGGCAAAAATCTGATCATGTCACAGTCCACTCAAAAATCTTTACAGTCTACAGGATAAAAATCCAAGCTCCTTATCGTGGTGTCATTATCTCGTTTCTTCTTCACCTGCCTCCTCTCCCATCTGCCTTCACAACTCTGACTTGCCCTTATGTTCTACTGATCAATGCCTCTACACCTGGAATTGAGAAAGAATATCAAGATCCATTCTTTACATCCTCCCTCCCATTCTAAGCCTCCTCTCCCACCACTGGGTAACTGGGCACTACACCATAGTTACCATGTTATAACCTTAAGTTCTGTTGTGAGCCAGGGAAGATACAAGGATAAAAAAGTAGCTGCTGCCCTGGCCAGGTGGCTCAGTTGGTTGGAGCATCATCCCATACACCAGAAGATTTCGGGTTCAATTCCCGGTCAGGGCACATACCTAGGGTGTGGATTCAATCCCTGGTCAGGGACTGTGAGAGGCAACAAATTAATGTTTCTCCCAAATTGATTTCTCTCTCTCTCTCTCTCTCTCTCAAATCAATGGAAGAAGAACATTTCCTCAGGCAAGGCTTTTAAAAAAATAGTAGATTGCCATAATGCCAGGCTGTATCTCACACACACACACACACACACACACACACTTGACTCTTCTCCGCCAGGAAGTCTGCTCTGGCTTGTTCTTGTTTTCTGTCCTAGGCACAGGAATCCATCTTCAATGCCCCCTGCGAAGCCCTACAGTAACTGCAGTAACTGTGCTATCATAACACTTACACAGTGAATTGGTATCATATGAATCTGGCTTTTTAGAATTACACATTGGGTACTTTCATTGAACTCTGGGGCTAGATTTTATTATCAGCTCCATTCTCTCTAAAACTTAAAGTGTTCATTCCTGCTGGCAATGCCTACTGTGGATCCTACTATGTGCTTTTACTTCCAAAGTGTTAAGCTTTGTGTTCTGAGGGGACAAGAGCAACAACTGCCAACTGTCATTCTGATCGGGAGTGTTTTTAGCAAATAGACATCTATTTTCTAAACTTGTAATTAACATATAAACTCAGGACATTTTAAAATTTAGTTTTGGTTTTCAGAACTTGATCTGGATCCTTTTTTTAAAGATTTTATTTATTTATTTTTAGAGAGAGGGGAAGGGAGGGAGAAAGAGAGAAAGAAACATCAATGTGTGGTTGCCTCTCACATGGCCCTCACTAGGGACCTGGCCTGCAACCCAGGCATGTGCCCTGACTGGGAATCGAACTGGCAACCCTTTGGTTCACAGCCTGCACTCAATCCACTGAGCTACACCAGCCAGGGCTTAATCTGGATTCTAAGTTTTATTGTCCTGCATTTCAAACCGTGCTCATAAACAAACAAACAAACAACAAAAAAAAAACACTGAGACTTGTTCAGAGTAATTTACATTTAGATACTGAAATGACTAATTTACTGACTCTAAAATGAATTCCTTGATGATTTCCACAATTTTTGAACTCTCAACTTTACCTAGTACCTAGATATTTTGATTCTTTTGGTATTAAATATTCTGATTCATTATCGATACCCATCACCAGAGAAGAGTTTATTAAAAGCTTCCTATGTGTCAGGCACTGTGCTAAGTGTTGTACTTCCATTTCCCAGTTATGGGAGATGAGTGAGAGAGATGAGTGAGAAAACTCCGGTATTGTAGAGGGGAGGAGTAAAGTAGGTTTAAACTACTTGACTGAACACATGACACAGTTTTTAGACACAAACTTTGAAATATTCATGGAAGAAATAAGTCTCCTCCCTCTGAATTCCTCTGGGTTATGTGTGTGTGTTATGTACAGCACCTTGCATCACCAACATCATTCAAAATATTAATTAAATACTATTATGTGTCAGTCCTAGGATAGAGTGGATAATAAGATGCTCCCCTCATGCAGCTTAAAATCTTATAAGGCAGACAGATGGGGAACAAATAGCAGTGCGATGAGTATTTTTAAAATGTGTGGTTTTCCTGGGGAGAACTAACCTAGCTAGGCTCAGGGCTGGAGCAGGGAATGCTTTTCCGAACTAAAGATACTGCTAAGATAAAGATGAACAAGAAATATCCAATGGAGGTTTGACAAAGGAGAGCATCCTACAGGCAGGGGAAGCTCTACAGTCACCTCTTCCACAAAACATTTCTTATAGTATCTTATTCAGTCTTCAACGTAATCTGGAAAGAAATCCTGAGGCCACTTTACAGATGAGAAAACAAGGTCTCTGAGACTGGATCAGTAAATAAGATTGAATCCTTGTCTATCATAATCCAAAGTGTTTCTACTATACTTAGCTCCCTCTGAAACCTGCCTGTATCTGCTCCCTATCATACCAGTGATTAGAAACTTTTTTCTGTAAAGACATTAAATACTTTAGGCTTTGCACACCAAGAAGCAAAATTAAAGGTAAAATATAGGAACTTAAATAACAAGAGAAAAAAGCAAATTTCATAATTTAAAAAAAAAGTTTAGGCCCTGGCTGGCGTAGCTCAGTGGATTGAGTGTGGGCTGCGAACCAAAGTGTCACAGGTTCTATTCCCAGCCAGGGCACATGCCTAGGTTGCAGGCCACAGCCCCCAGCAACCGCACATTGATGTTTCTCTCTCTCTCTCTCTCTCCCCCCCTCCCTTCCTCCCCTCTCTAAAAATAAATAAATAAAATCTTTAAAAAATATTTATTAAGTATATTTTACTGATTATGCTATTACAGTTGTCCCATTCCCACCCCCCCCCCCATCCTCCCTCTGCCCAACATCCCCATTCTCTCCAGCAATCCCTCCTTAGTTCATGTCCATGGATCTTACATATGAGGTCTTTGGCTTTTCAACTTCCCGTATGATTCCCTACACTGCCCATCTATTCTGCACCCACCAGCTACATTTCTTATTCCCTGTATCTTTTCCACCATTCTCCCTCCTACCCTTACCCACTGATAATCCTCCATGCGATCTTCATCTCTATGTCTCTGCTCCTGTTCTAGTTGCTTGCTCAGTTTGTTTTTGTTATTTTCTAGATTCTGTTGTTGATAGTT
Organism: Phyllostomus discolor; assembly: GCF_004126475.2. Lineage (NCBI taxonomy): Eukaryota > Metazoa > Chordata > Mammalia > Chiroptera > Phyllostomidae > Phyllostomus > Phyllostomus discolor. Next base: position 144,587,632 of record NC_040908.2, read on the forward strand.
GTGAGTTTGTTGTCACTTTACTGTTCATAGTTTTGATATTCTTTTTCTTAAATAAGTCTCTTCAACATTTCATACAGGAAGGGCTTGGTGATGATGAACAACTTTAGCTTTACCTTGTCTGGGGAGCACTTTATCTGTCCTTCCATTCTAAATGATAGCTTTGCTGGACAGAGTCATCTTGAACGGAGGTCCTTGCCTTTCATGACTTTGAATATTTCTTTCCAGCCCCTTCTTGCCTATAAGGTTTCTTTTGAGAAATCATCTGATAATCTTATGGGAACTTCTTTGTAGGTAACACCCTACTTTTTCTTTTCTTTCTTTTTTTTTTTTTGCTGCTTTTAAGATTCTCTCTTTATTTTTAACTTTTGGCATTTTATTTATGATGTGTCTTGGTGTGGCCCTCTTTGGGTCAAACTTGTTTGGGACTCTCTGAGCTTCCTGGACTTGTGTGTCTATTTCCATCACCAAACTGGGGAAGTTTTCTTTCATTACTATTTCAAATAAATTTTTAATTTCTTGCTCGTCCTCTTTTCCTTCTCGCACTACTATGATTCAGATGTTGGAACATTTAAAGTTATCCTAGAGGTTCCTAAGCCTCTCCTCATTTTTTTGAATTCTTGTTTCTTCTTTCTGTTCCAGTTGACTATTTCTTCCTTTTGTTCCAAACCATTGATTTGAATCTTGGCTTTATTCCCTTTCCTGTTGGTTCCCTATATATTTTTATCTCGCTTTGTATAAACTTCACTTCTTACTTTATTTTGTGGCTGAGCTCAATCATTTGAGCATCCTAATCATCAGTGCCCTGAATTCTGCATCTGATAGGTTGGCTATCTCCATGTCATTTAGTTCTTTCACTGGAGTTTTGATCTGTTCCTTCATTTTGGCCTATCTCCCTGCCTCTTCATTTTGGCAGCCTCCCTGTATTTCTGTGCTTTACACTCCCATGCTTGATGCACCTGTTACATTGTAAGGGGTGGAGTCTTAGATATTCACCAGGGTGGGATAGCCCCTGTCACTGCGTTGTGGTGCTGTATGTTGGGGAGGTGTCAGAGAGGGAACAGTGACACTTGCTGGGCTCTCGTCCCATGTACAGTCACTTCCCCCACTGCCTGTAAGCATCTAGCACCCTTCTAGTTGCTGCCCTGGTGCTGATCCCCAGAATGGGTGGGTGTGCGGATGTCCTAGGACCATGTGGGCCCTTTACACGGACCCTTCTCAGAGATGGGAGGTTTCTTGTGTCACACCCACCCTACTGGTTTGCAGCCAGAGGTTAGGAAGCTTTATTTTCCTGTTTCTGGAACCCTGGGCTTTTCAGTGTGACCTGGGGCTGGGATTGCTTCCTCCCCAGTTTTTATCCACTTCACACTAATGTGGGACCACCCGGCCCACAGGCCACCACTGCAGCTGCCTCACCACTGCAACCCTCCACACCCTTATCACACCATCTACACGCCCTCCCACATATCTGGATGAATGTTTCTTCTTTAAATCCTTGGTTGTTAGACTTCTGCACAGTTATATTTTCTGGCAGTTCTGGTCGTTTTCTGTTTTTAGATGGATTTCCTTATGGTTGTGTGAGGAGGCAAAGCGAATCTACCTATGTCTCCATCTTGGCCAGAAGTAAAACTTCATAATTTTTGATGAAATTAAAATATAGTAATAATTGAGTACACTATATTATAATACAGGTGTACTAATAAGAAAAATGAAATTCTTTTGATGGGAAACAACATTTAATAAATTGGAGTTCAAAGCTAAAGCTCAAAGCTAATTGCAAATATACATCTAGGAAACCATTCTCAATTTGAAAGTCATACCAAAACAGGTAAACAGTCAGATCTGGGCCATAGGCTACATCTTAGCAAGCACTGTATCAGGCCATAAACATTGAGAGCAACACTGTCCAAGAGAAATCTAATGTGAGACACATATGTAATCTTATCATCTGAAGTAGCCACATTTTTAAAACAAGGTCAAAATATAGGTTAAGTATATGTCAGTAATTTATTGAAACAAAATACGACCATTTAAATATAAACTGATACAAAACTTATTAATTAGATATTGCACCATCTTTTTTCATACTAAATCTCTGATATCCACTGTGAATTGCACACAGCACATCTCAGTTTGGACAAGTTACACGTCACGCACAGCACACCAATAGGGGCCAGGTCTGTGTCAGTCAGGGGCTAGAAATGTATAAACAAGAAAAGTAGATCACATAGAATCTATATGCCACTGGAGAGTCTATGGATTCCACAAATTCTGTATAAAAATGGCTACTGCCATTCAGTTCCACAAAATAGTGTCATGTGGAAAAGTGGTCCAATGTTCCAGATTTTATGAGAAACAAAAAATCTAGAATTTAATGTAAAAATCTGATTTCTTGATGTTGGCAACTAATTTTTAAAAATTCACACACTCTCTACAGGTCAAACAATTCAAATTTGCAAATACTAAGTCTGGTCATGGCCTCCTCCACGTTCATGCCCTCTCTCCAGGTCTGCCTTCTCAGGATCTAAGCTCTATTGCATGCAAGTGCTCAAAAAATTAAGACTTTCAAATTAAGACAATAAGCATTTACAAATTAAATACTTAGTGCATGTCAAAATAATGATAATAAATAAAATAAAAATAATCATGGAAATATAGTAACGCTTAACCATCTTATAAAAATAAGTTTACCCACTGAAATTATTCAATACTTATTTTAAGTAATACAATTCTTCAATTAAAAGTAGCCATAATAACAACAGCCCAAAGGTGAAAGCAACCCAAATGTCCGTCA